>NC_134536.1:112796069-113107788 GCF_050624435.1 Tenrec ecaudatus
AACAATTCTTTGTAATTACTTCCTTTGGGGAAAAGGGTATGTGTAATCTGAGAGAGAAAGGGGAAATAATATATAGATGGGGACTCCACCATGACAGTTCATATTAATAGTCAAGACTTTGGATTGTAGTTGGATATTTGTGGGTGAGAACAGTGTCCCCATCGTTTATGTACTGTGTGTTTTCTGGGATGTTTCTTAATTCCATCTTCCCTCCCATTTAGTATAATGTAACAATATTTGCCTCTTAAGAGTTGTTATTAGCACTAAATTTGATAAGTGAAGCTTCATTTTTAGTGGAGCATTTAATATAATCACCCTTTACTTGCTATTTCATTCAGTAATCTTTACCACCCAGTTGTATTAAACATAAAAAAATCTGAGCATAAGTCCCCAACAAATGTTAACTATTATTATCACTTTTTCAGTGATGAGCAAGACCAGAATCTCTCTAAGCGGTGTATGGTTTATAGGGGACAGAATTAACATAAACTTAATTATACTGTAATTCAAGAGTACTAAGTACATGGAAAGAGGTTCAGATGGAGTACTATTCTTATATGTTAAAGATAGGAAACAGTGAGTTTTGCTTCCAGCTTGGATTACCAGAGGACCCTAAGCGGTGTGTGTGTGTGTGGGGGGGGGGTGGCCTGGATTGTATTGTGTAAGAGATGTAAGCTTTGGATAGCCACTCACAGCACAGAGGGAACTATGTGAGCAAAGACATGACCACAACACTTTGAACTTGCTGGGGATTGGTTGGAAATGATGAGTGGTCCATTCAAAGTGGAACATATAATGATGTCAAAGGGCAGGTGGAGTCAGATTTGGAAAGGCAAACTGATTTCAGATCACAGATCCAAAAAGCCATCAAGGTCTAGTTATAAAGTTTGGACTTTTAGAGGCCAGCCGCTGTGCTCAAATCTACAGCGGGGCTTCAAATAATGGCATCAGTTGAAAAGTATGAATTTGAAGATAAAAGAAAGACAGGCAGCAAAATATGGGATGCCAAGAATAGCAGCACAGAGTTGAATGTATGAGCTGTGCTCATCTGCCCGGAGTCTTGCTCATTTGGGTAGAGAAGAAAAGGCAGGGAAGTGACGCTGGCCCCTGCAGCTGCACTTGAGGGATCGATATTCCAATCCTGAGCTGCTCCCAGACGCTCCTGTGAGGCAAGGCCAGACAGGTCTCCACCTTCCCCTCTACTCAGACACGCATCACACCCCTCACCGCACTCTCTTCTCCACTGGTTTGACTGCGTACCACAACAAGCGCTCCGAAATCACAGACGATGCTGCAGTAGGTTGACCTGGAAGTCCACAGGTTGCAGAACGGTAAAGATGCCATTCTTTGTCAGCAGGGCCCTTCTCAGTTGTGCTGGCTGCATGTCTCTTTTTGAACCTTGGCCTCTCAACCATGTGGTCCCTTGTCCCTGCTTGGCTTAGGCAAGTATTACAAAGCTCCTTTGGGGCTGATAGATGTCCTAGGACAGCCCAATCTGCAGACTCACTTCCGCCCCGAAGGGTCTCAGCTTTATCACTTCTGGGATTTAGGAAGCCCACGGCTTGGTCCTGTGCCCTCAGTGGGCTCTTCTGCTCTATCTCCTGGGTTAGGTAGACCCCTGGTGCTTCTGATGCCTTTACCTCTTCGGGCTGGGAGCTGTGTGCTGCTAGTGGCTCAGGTTTTGATGGTCAAGGGATTTCTCTGGTGATGCTTCTGAGAGGGTTCACACAGAAAAATGTCCACGAAACCTTGACCACTATGAGAGTGCTCCTCCTTGGTCCTCTCACCAAACAAGGGCAATTTTCTGAGTTTCAATGATAAATCATTAGGCATTAAACCTACCATCTTAATTTGGCCCTTCTAACTTTATGTTGCTTCCTTAAATCTCTAAAGGGTACCTATTTTTCTTCAATTGATAATGTAAAGAAGATTGCACTGTCTTGGTCAATTTCCAGGACCCTCAATTTATAAATGAGGAATTTTGGGGAATGGACTAAATTTGGGGTAATGGACTAAATGGCTGGTATCACTGCTTACAAAAGTGTCTTGAACTTGATAGAGCTAATGTAGATAAATGAAGTTTATATCTTAAAATGTTTATCCTTTAATTTCATTTTCCACACACTTTTTTGAAGTACCTTTATGTAACCTAATTTTGTTTTCTAATCTAGAGCCCGAATTAGTACCTGACAATGAGTATTAGTCACTGTTTGACCAAAAAAGAATACTTACTTCTATTAAATTGGCACTCTATGATGCTCACCCTCCTGACACAACTGCTGAAGCCAAAGAAGGTGAACAAGTAAATGTGGTGAAGAAAGCTGATGGTGCCCAGCTATCAAAAGAGATAGTGTCTGGGGTCTTAAAGGCTTGAAGATAAACAAGCGGCCATCTAGCTCAGAAGCAACAAAGCCCATGTGGAAGAACACACCAGGCTGTGTGATCATGTGGTCCCGAAGGGATCAGTTATCAGGCATCAAAGAACAAAAAAATCATATCATTGGGTGCACACCTCCATGATACGATCGCCGAGGACAAATGGGTACATAAGCAAATGTGGCAAAGAAAGCTGATGGTGCCCGGCTATCAAAAGAGATAGTGTCTGGGGACTTAAAGGCTTGAAGGTGAACAAGTGGCCATCTAGCTCAGAAGCAACAAAGCCCACATGGAAGAAGCACACCAACCTGTGTGATCACGAGGTGCCAAAGGGATCAGGGCTAAGGCATCATAAAAAAAAATACCATAGTGAATGAAGGGGGAAGTGCAGAGTAGAGGTCCAAAGCCCATTTGTCGGCCACTGGAGATCCCCTCACAGAGGGGTCTAGGGGAGGAGATTAGTCAGTCAGAGGGCGATATAGTACTGATGAAGAATACAGCTTTCCCCCAGACCCTGGATGCTTCCTCCCCCCCCCCCCCCCAACTACCATGATCCGAATTCGACTTTGCAGGACTGGATAGAGCAGAGGTTGTGCACTGGTGCATATAGGAGCTGGTGTCACAGGGAATCCAGGGTGGATGATACCTTCAGGACCAGGGGTATGAGGAGCAATACTGGGAGAGTAGAGGGTGAGTGGGTTGGAAAGGGGGAACCAATTACAAGGATCTATATGTGACCTCCTCTCTAGGGGACGGACAAAAGAGAAGGGGGTGAAGGGAGACACCGGATAGGGCAAGATATGACAAAATAATAATCTATAAATTATCAAGAGCTCATGAGGGAGTGGGGAGCGGGGAGGGAGGGGAAACAAAGAGGACCTGATGCAAAGGGCTTAAGTGGAGAGCAAATGCTTTGAAAATGATTAAGGCAAAGAATGTACAGATGTGCTTTAAACAATTGATGTATGTATATGTATGGATTGTGATAAGAATTGTATGAGCCCCTAATAAAATGTTTTAAAAATTAAAAAATTTGGAAAGCAAAAATAAAAGAATAGAATGTTAAGTTTGATTTATTCCCCTTGTACTTGCTGTATTTGATTGTTTAATTAACTTTTAATTGCAGATTTTAATAATCTAAGTGTTAAATGTACCTTTTATTATAAAGTGACTCAAATTATCTTAAGAATATGAGGTATAAATTATACATTCTACATAAATGCTGATTATCCAGCCATTTTTACATATAGAACTGTTGGAAAATCCAGAAACATTTCTCTGAAATAAGGTCAGCTTTCTGAATGGTCCATCAGTGATAGGAATGACTTACGGCGGCTTTACTAAAGAGCAATAGAAGCTGTTGGTGCAGGATTTTCTACCTGACCCAGTTTCTTGGATTTTGACAGTACCTCCAGAACTGGAAAAGAAAACTCCAAACTGAAAAACTGCTAATTCTTTTATGAAGTTGAGATAAATGTTATAATACCCTAAGTGTCATATTTTTCAAGGTGTGTGTTCACTAAAAACTGAAGAGGTGAAAGAGACACAGTAAAGATAAGGTAGAAATCCAAGAACACATCATACTGTCCTGTCTCTAAAGGGGGCGATTCTGAATGCTGCAGGTGGGTGGGATAGGAAGATCTTGAAGATACATGATGGATGGTATAATAAAAGTGGACACAAAGGAGAAAAGTAAAGGGGGAAATAAAATTAGGATGATTGTGACATGCAGGGGAATGATACAGGGATACAATATGGAAGAGGATAACAATTCAGAAAAGACAGATTTTTCAAAGGGAGCACAGTGCTAAACACCATGAGGGAAAAGAAACGGAGACACTGGAAAGACATTTACTTATGTGATTAATAGAGAAAGTATTAAGCTCAACGAGAGAAACAGTTGTGGGTAATAAACATTTTTTGACATCTTTTTTTCCCTAGTGACTGTGAAATCTCAGTCTTTATTAGATTTCACAAAAATACTTTTTTACAATTTTAAAACAAATTTTAATACAGTAACTAAAATAAATTTAAGGTGCCACTCACTTTGGAAATTAGCAAACCTATTTTCTAAGTGCTTCAAATTGAACATATGGTATATTTTATCCTTTATTTTGGGTTATAAATGCTTATTAAAGTTTTCATTCATTCCTATATATCCTAGAAACTGTCTGAAAATCCTGCACTTGTAGGCAAAGGTCTATTCACAGTGTGGCCATCTGCCATGTCACCACCATGCCTTCCTCTGTGGAGAGTGGGGCTTTAAACTCTCACGAAAATGCCTAGTGTGATAGCACAAAGCCTCCATCACTTTATTCCAAGAAACATTTAAGTCACGTGTCTATATTCAAGTACGGTAAGTGAAAACATGACATATTCTACAAAATCCTGGTATCTTTCTCTGTGTTCTGAAAAACTATGCATGGCTTCTACTTTACAATGTACCTATAAGAACTCGAAGCATCCAAGCTATGCATTTCCCAAATAACAGGAGAAATGCAGTATTTTCCTGCCAACACTTCAACTTTCTTACAATGGACAGGATCAGAGCATCTTGCCTCAGTGGGAGCAGTGAATAGTATCATGGCTGAGAATGATGTCTAAGACAATAGGGGGAAACAAGGTCTTTTAAAAAGTAGCCATGATAATTTATAAATTATAACCCCCCCACCCACCCATGTCTTACAGTGACTGCTGTCTCCCTTCACCCGCTTTCTGTTGTCCATCCCCATAGTCAGGTGTTACATGTACATCATTGTAATCCATTTCCCCTTTTCCATCACACCTGGTATCTGTATTCTCATTATTGATCATAAGGTGTTTATCTGTCTGAGGGAAGGAGGGAGGGAACAAGCATGAGGGAGGGGAGAAATGCGGAGCTGATACCAAGGCCTCAAGTAGAAAGAAAATGTTTCGAAAATGATGATGGCAACAAATGTACAAATGTGCTTGACACAATGGATGGATGTATTGATTGTGATAAGAGCTATAAGAGTTCCCAATGATTATTTTTAACATTTTATTAGGGGCTCATACAACTCTTATCACAATCCATAATATACATACATCAATTGAATAAAGCACATCTGCAAATTCTTTGCCCTAATCATTTTCAAAGCATTTGCTCTCCACTTAAGCCCTTTGCATCAAGTCCTCTTATTTCCCCTCCCTCCCCTCTTCCCCTCCCCCTCCCTCATGATGATTTTTTTAAGTAGCCAAAGGTACCAGTCTGAAGTAAGACTTTTTCTACAAAGTCACCATCAAAGGCTGAAAGACAAAGCATTGGGTTGCTTGCTGCAAGGTCAGCGGTTCAAGGCCGCCAGGCATGCTGCAAGAGACAGATGACGCTATGTGCTCTACTACAGATCTGCAGCCTCGGGAATCCTAGACAGCCCCACTCTGAGTTGAAATGACTCACTGGGTTTGGAGGTATCATTTGCATAGAAATGAAAAGAACTTTGATTTTGAAACCGCTTTAGATCTTTACTGCTCTGTAGCACCCTTACGTACAGACACAAAATATGGGTCATTAAGTGATTGGCAAGACCGCTTCACTATGCATCCCCAGGACACACAGAGATACAGAACACTGGACCGACAAGCTGTTCAGAAAAGAACAGGGTGCTCCAGTGACGAGGAAAAGAATTCTCCAGAAGAGGTCATTTAAGGGCAGAGTCCCATCCTCACAGCAGGGGGACTGCAGGAGCAGAGCAGAGGTAACTTTCATGAACACTTTAAAGATCAAACTAAAAGAGTTTAAACTGGCCCCTGGCTCTGGCGAGGCGGCGTGTTCCTTGTTGGTCACCTATTAGTAAGGCTGGCAGTCTACTCTCCCCCCACTCTCTACCCTCACCCCCCCCACCCCCAGCCACTTGTGAGTGAGAGAAAGCAGGTCTTGCTGCTCATGGAAAGATGTACAGCCGTGGAAACTCTATGGAGCAGCTCTGCTTGTCACAGGCTGCAGTTTACCTGACCGCCTAGTTGAGCGTCATCCTCAGACTGCAATCCCCTGGCTGGAGGGTGCCTTACCAGTCGTACTATGCCTGCCTTGTCTTGGAAGAGCACTGCTTAATCGACTGCTTTAACATCAGCCACTGAGCCACTGGACTTGTCTCTGCCATTTCTGAACCTGAGCACCCACAGCCCCCTTGGGACGCTGTACCATCCAGCCTTCTTAAAGCCGAGCACCTCTCCGGACAGCCAGAACGATTACATCACAATCTGCATTGGAACAACATCCCTCAGATTATTTCTATAAACATTAGAACCTGAGAACCCTACTTTGAACTGAATCTCTTTGATTTCTATGCCATCGATAAGAAAAGTGAACCAAGTTATTTGTACTGGTAGGAAAAGGAGAGAGAAGTTTCTCTGACCTTAACATTTCCCCAAACCCAACAGCACCGTTCCCATTTGGACAGATAGTGTATATATTCAATAAACACAATTTAATGCAATGAACTGTAAATCATCACCTACCCCATGTCCTGACCTCACACTCAGAGGACTTTCCAAAGGAAGGACTGATTTTTAAGGCATTTCTGTAGTTTGTAGAACATGCATCCATCCTGTCTTCTCACCCCTGAATTATACATAGGTATTCACAGACATTCTTTATGATACTGTCAGAGGAAAGTAAAAACACCCATTTGTTGAAGCTGTCCCATATCAAGGCTTCACTGTATGTGGCTATGTTTTAGGAGACATGATTTGAGCTGCTGTAAATCTGATTTTGTAAAACAGTATTTTAATGAGGCCTTAGACTTTGTGGAAAGTATAGAAGAAGATACATAATAACAAGGAACAAGAAGGTGTGACTATGTAACACAAGTGACTAGAACCGCCAGTTGTGTAAAAAGAGGAGTTTTAACATTTTGTGATTTATTACCAGTACCTTCAAACATGTACATCAAAGAACACTCATGTATATTGATCAAATCATCGATGAAATTCATTTTTTCACCTCTTAATGTTTATAAATCAGATGTTTTCATTAACAACTAATAAAAATATCTTTGTCTCATGCTTTTTTCCAGATGAAAGTTAGTAAAAGATTTTATTATGACAAATATCTATAAAATATTGACACAATCTTTTATAAAATTTAGATAATTACATTTAACATTGAATGAAATAATTTTATAATATTCTGGATTTTAAAAAATCAGACAATATTAATACCTCCTTAATGTCATAATTTCTACTTATTAAAACATCAATCTAAATAATTAGAAATAAATAATAATCAAGAAAACTCAGCAACACTAAATATTGGAACCTTGAAATATTGTTTCTCAGATAAATTAATTGGAAAGGTAGTTGCAGTTAACAGATTAATTGCTAACACAGCACTGACTGAAGCTCACATTTTTACAGAATTACAATTTATTAAAAATTAGTTATATCACACATTGATTGATGCAAACATTTTTTTACTCATTTTATTGGGGGCTCTTATAATGATCCATCAATCCATCTATTTTGTCAAGCACATTTGTACATATGTTGCCATCATCCTTTTCAAAATATTTTCTTTCTTCTTGAGGTCTTGGTATCAGCTTCTCATTTTTTTCCTCCTTCCTCCACCCTCCCTCCCTCAGGAACCCTTAATAAATTATGAATTATTATTATTTTCATATCTTACACTGATTGCTGTCTCCCTTTCCCCAGGTTTCTGTTGATGGCAGGGGGCGATTATGTTGATCAATTCCCCTTGCTCCCTCCCTCTTCCCCCTATCTTTATAGTATCACTACTCCAGTTATTGTTCTTTGGGGGAGGTTTATCTGTCCTAAATTCCCTGTTATGAGAGCTCTTATCTGTACCATTGTACATGCGCTGGTCTAGCCAAATTTGTAAGGTGGAATTGGGGTCATGATAGTGGAGGAGAGAAAGCATTGAAGAACTAGAGGAATGTTGTATATTCTGTCTGTGCTATATTTGCACCTTGGCCGATCATCCCTTCCTGTGACCCTTTCATGAGGGATTTCTAATTATCTACAGATGGGATTTGGGTCTCTACTCTGCCCCACCCCATCATTCACATTACTTATGATTGTTTGTTCTGGGTCTTCTGATGCCTGATACCTGACCCCATCGACACCTCATGATCACACAGGCTTGTGTACTTCTTCCATGTGGGCTTTGTTACTTCACAGCTAGATGGCTGCTTGTTTATCTTCAAGCCTTTAAGACCCCAGATGCTATATCTTTTGATAGCAGGGCACCATCAGCTTTCTTCACCACATGTACTTATGCACCCATTTTGTATTCGGTGATTGTGTTGGGAAAGTGAGCATTACAGAATGCCAGATTATTAAAACAAAGTGTACCTGTGTTGAGGGAGTGCTTGGGTAGAGGCCCAACTGCTACCTTATTATTTCACATATATGTACATATAGCTATGTCCATATCATGATTTATAAATATATTCACATATGTACATGCCTGTATTTATACCTCTATAAACGTCCTTTGCCTCTGAGACCAACGGTTCCGAGGGGACATGGGAGAGAGGGAGGTGGTGAAAAGGTATGGAGAAGCCAACAACCCTAGGCACAAGGGAACAACAAGAGATCTAAAATCGATGGTGAGGAGAGTGTAGGATGCCTGGTGGGACTTGATCAAGTGCAATGTAGTTGAGAAGATTCACTGGGAGCCGAATGAAGGTCAAACATGATAGTGGAACAGGCGGAAAGTCAAAAAGAAATAGAGGAAAGAACTATGCTAACATTTCTTATGAGTTTCAGTACGACTCAAATCAAAGAAGAATTTTTATCTCAAAAAAGACCTCCAGCCCCAGCACTCACTCCCTGTCCTCTAACAGTCTGCTTTTCTAGGGGAGAGAAAATCTATGGTAATATGGTTTCACTCTGAGTTTTCAGAGGTAAGTGATGATCTTATTGAGTAGACGGAAAGTCAGAAAATCCCCTAGAGAGTTACTTTGTCCTCCAGAGATTTCCTTCAGTGTACATACATCCTTGGGGTACTCAATATACATTTGTTAGAAGTTACTATTATTGACTAGTTCTTAATAAGACTGAACAACCACTAAATAACAACTTAGAGTTTAACTGGGACAACTCCATTTTCTTACTCAGGTAGTTGAAGTGTTATTGATTTTTTTAGGTTGCCTTGAAAAGATATATTGCTGTAAATATTCTTTACATATAGCCAATTTAAAATGGAAACTGTTATAATAGAAACATTCCCAGGAATTTATAAACAAGGATCTATACAGAGTAGCTATACTGTATCTATTTAGATTAATATTTTATTGAACCTACAAATACAGTTGTCAGACAAATACTTGGGAAATAATTCAAATGTATTAGAAATGTCCCTATGTACATAACTCTTACAGCCTGATGTATATTAACAAAAATGAGATGATTCTACTATTAGTTTTAAATTAGGCATTACAAGAGAACAACACTCACTATTTTAAAATATATTGTCTTTAAAACTGCAAGATACTCACACGGGAGAAAACTCACACAAACTAGAAAGGTTAGACAGAAGACCAGCACTATGTGGTGACAATATATGATCAAGTTGAAATTTCAAAATGATAGAAACAATAGATTTCTCAATAAGGAATCTTAGCATAGCATATATGTAAACCAATATTCACCTTATATATTACTCAAATATTAATGTTACAAAATATTTTTAAAGTTATAAAATGACAAATAATTCAATTATATTATACTGGCTTATTAAAAATAATATTTCTGAAGTGAGGACAATTTCCTCAGTAAAGCATAAATCCCCAAAGGAATGAAATATTTTGGCAAATTTGATTTTCTAAATTTTGTAAACTACTTCATGATAAAAAATGTAATAAAACACTTAAAAATATGCCGAGAGAAAATACAATAAATATAGCAATTGGTTAATATCTCATTACAAAAGCTTCCACATATAAGTAAGATAAGATGAACAATGCTCTAGTCAAACCAAGTCACATAAAAGAGCAAATATTTCATAGAGAAAAATATACTAATGATAGTAAATGTTTAAAAAGCTGCTTCTTCTTACTCTAGTTATTCGATTTATGTTCAAATTATAAATCAAAACAATAAATTCAATATCAAGTATACTCTATTGATACACGTTTTTAAAGGTGCATGGGTATTGAAAATACATATTTGAGAAAATTGCTGGAAGATAATTTAATAATATCTATTACTTTTTAAAATGTTAATACTTACTACACAAAGATCTAGCCCAAAAGAAAAACAAATATATAGAAAGAACAACACCAAGGTTCAAAGCAATATTATTTGCAAAATTAAAAATTGAAAACTTAAACTTCAGTGATAAAATAGTTAAATCAATTGTAACACATTCAAGCAATAAAATATTATGTACACATAAAAAATGAGCTACTGATTCACAAATAAATCTATAATTTAGTCAATAATATATTCCTGCAAAACATTTAGTAATTACTTCTAAAACTGAATATATGTGTACTACATTAGCATCAATAAAGTCAATTCCAACTCATGGTCACCCCTATGTACAGAATAGAATTGTCACCCCTATGTACAGAATAGAATTGCTTCTTAGAGTTTTAAAGGATTTTTTTGACCCTGCAGAAACAAATTGCCACATCTGTCTACTGAAGTCTCGTTGATGGAGTTTGAACTACAAGCCTTTTGCACCTAACAGTTTTCACCATCTAGGGAATCCAATAATACGTATAACAGAAGTTGCCTTAATAGGTGTATATCCAGAGAGCATTGAACATTTCTGGAAACTATTTTACCTTTGTCAGTGATTCTTTCTGTGTCCGAGTATTAGAAGGAAAATAAGAGGTAAAGATATTGACGGCATATTATCTTTAATCAGTTAGATCATAGGACTTTTAAAAACTTTTTGCTGTTTCTCAGATACTAAACTAATCAATCCAATGCTGGAAAATAAGCCTCTGACAAAATTCAAAAAGAAAATAAATTATTGCACACCTCATTAATAATCACACCATGAAATATACAAAGTATACACCTGGAGAAATGGAAGTTTGTCAAAATGAAATGGGATGCAAAGATGGATCCTGCAGGCATTTATAAATGAAAATGGTTGCGCAGTGACCGTTTTTAATTAAATCGGCATTTGGTCCACCTTAACACAAACAACAAGTAGAAAAGGAACGGCATCGCGTCCATCACCGAAAAGACGATTTCAAAGTTTCTTGAAGTACAATGTTGGTAGTAAGAGGGTGACTACTATCCATATGCCTACCAGGAAGAATAGTTCATATGACTACAATTCAAATATACGCACCAAACATTAATGCCGATGATTTTAAAACATTGACTCTTTTTACCAACGTCATCCAGCATACAATCAAGAAGCACTGCGAAGCCAATTCCCATTGGAATCTGAATGTTAGAAACAAGTCTCTAACTAGACAAAGTTTACTTAGCGACAGAAATGATATGAGAAACCCTGTGCAAGCATTTTTCACGATAAGGACTTATTCATTTCAAATGCCATATTTTCCTTTTTTTTAAATTGTTTTATTAGGGGCTCATATAATTCTTATCATAATCCATACATGCATCAATTGTGTAAAGCACATCTGTACATTCATTGCCCTCATCATTTTCAAAGCATTTGCTCTCGACTTAAGCCCTTGGCATCAGGTCCTCATTTTTCCCCTCCCTCCATGCTCCCCTCTCCCTCATGAATCCTTGATAATTTATAAATAATTAATTTGTCATATCTTGCCCTGTCTGATTCTCCCTTCATCCACTTTTCTGTTGTCCGTCCCCCAGGGAGGAGGTCACATGTAGATCCTTGTAATCGGTTCCCTCTTTCCAACCCACGTTTTCATCAACAGTAATGGTACCTACACTCAAGGACCTCGGTAGAGGGAATTTCTCTGGAAAACGATGTTAGAAACTAAATACCATCTGTTAGAATAAGGTTAAGGGCTGACTGTAGAAGAGACCATCAGTAGTTCACATGCAAGTTGAAGTTGAAGAAAATGAAAATAAATCCACAAGAACTAAAGTATAGCTTTGAGTATAACCCATCTGAATTTAGAAAGCACCTCACTAAAAATATGAAAAAAAGAAAACCACAATTAAACTGTGCAAGAAACCATTAAAAACTAGAATAGGTTTGACACATTGAACACTAGTGACCGAAAACCTGACAAGGTGGGGGATGGCATCAATGACATCACATATGAATAAGCAAAAGGTCATTAAAAAGACAGAATGGAAAGAAAAGGCCAACTCTGATGTCAAAAGACACTTCAAAACGTGCCCTTGAACGATTAGTAGCAAGAGCGACGGGAAGGAATGATGCGAACAAAAGGTGAACAGGAGATTTCAACAGGCAGCTCTAAAGAACAAGACTATTACAATGATGACATGTACCAAGACCTGGAGCTAGATGACACAAGGGGAAGAACATGATCAGTATTTCTCAATCTAAAACAAACAAACAAATCCAAGCTTTGGGTAGCAAACTTGAAGGAGTCTCTTGGGAAAATATTGAATGATACAGAATGAATCAAAAGAAGATAAAGGAATATTCAGAGTCACAGTATCAAAAATAATTGCTTGATGTTCAACCATTTCAGGAAATAACATATAATCAAGCAGGGATGGCAGTGAAGGAAGAAACCCAAGCTGCACATAAGGTACTGGTGAAAAATAACGTGACAGGAGTTGATGGAAAAGCCATGCAGATGCTTCAACAGATGGATGAAAGCACTCACTCATCTAAGCCAAGAATTTCGTGATGGAGCTATCTGACCAACTCATTCAAGGAGATGCATATTTTGTGCCCACTGCAAAGAAAAATGATCCAATAAAATATGGAAATTGTACAGTTGTATCATTGATATCACACAGATGGAAAATGTTGCTGAACATAATTTAAGGCCAGTTGCAACAGCACATCAACTGGGAATGCCAAAACTTCAAGCTAGAATCAGAAGACAATGTGGAACAAAGAATATCATTGTTGATGTCCGATGAATTTGGCAGAAGAATATCAGAGAAATGTTTGCCTGTACCTTATCAAACAAAGGATTCAACTTTTTTTTATCATAACAAACCAGGGGTAACATTGAGAAGAATGGGAATTCCAAACATTTCATTGTGTTCATGGGAAATCTTACATGAACCAAGAGGTGGTCTTTCAAACAGAGAAAGAGAATAGTGCATGGTTTCTTTTTTTCCTTTGTATTAAGAGATCATTTTATTGGGGGCTCTTATAGGGTTTATAACAATTCATATATCAATTGTATCAAGTCTATTTGTACCTATGTTGCCATCATTCTTTTCTAAGCATTTACTTTCTATTTGATCCCTTGGTAGGAAAGATGTCCATCAAGTTTGTCTATTTCATCACACCTATTCCATCTGTGTGCTAAGAATCCAAGAGGCTGGACTTAATGGGGAAGAACTTGCCATCAGGTCTGGAGGAACTTGGCTCCTGAAGTACCTGCAGTATACAAAAGACACAACCTTGCTCGCTGAAAGTGAAGGGCGTTCGAGACACACACTAAATCAATCAGTATGTTTTATACGTCAACATAAAATGAACTACAATCTGCACAACTGAGCTAACAAACAACATCATGATAAACAGAAGATGGAAGTTGCCCGATAGTTCCTTTTATTTGAATCCACAATCAATGCCTATAGAAGCAGCAGTCAAGAAAGTCAATGTTCAGCCAAAAAATGAATATTTTTAAAGAAAAGAAATGAAATGTTATAATCACCTGGAGAGCTTTTTAAAAGGGACTGCTAGGCCCTATCCTTTCTGACTGAGTAAGTCTGGTGTGGTGGAGAATTCGCGTTTCTCCCAAGTTCCCAGGTGATGCTAACGTTACTGCTCTAACGGTCCTATTTTGAGAATGACAGTCTTACTGCAACTGCAGCGATTGCAAAGTAACAGCATTTCTCACATCCCCTCGAAGCCAGAGATCTGGATAGGAGTCAAGTTCCATCAATCAGATGCCACACTCTGCGATTTGGAGAAAGCAAGCAGGCGTGGCCGTGCTCTTTCGGACTGTCTCCTCCCCACAAAGGGGAGTATGGAGGCTTGGGCAACCGCTTTTTACTGTTCCCACTCCCACCCTTGACCTCAACCACTGCAGTGAGAGATCACCCTAACTACAGAAGCCGCCTGACCCAAACTTCCTGTTCTCTGGATCCCGCTTTCTGGAAGGAGCTTCCTCTCCTTCGGGCTTTCTGTTACCTCATCTGCTGAGATGGGCAGACCTATGGACTTCTGGAAGCTAGGCTGGATCCTTGCTCCCGTAACCATATTAAGGATTTAATAAACATGTGATTTACTTACTGCTTAAAATGTTTCGAAGTGGTTCCTGTCTCCTATATGCTGATTTTGGGTCTTGACATGTAAAGATGTCAAGAAAAAAATATTCAAGAAAGGCTTTCTGTGATTCATTCACGTGTAATGATGGGCAAATCACAAGACTACCTCATTTAGATAAATACACATGGTCCTAACTTCTATTCTTATAGAGTCCTGTGAGGGCAGCAGCACAAGCCCTGTCAGTGTTTTATGCTATTGCCAGGGAGTTGCTGGGTTGGAACCAAGTCAATGGCACCTAAAAACCCCTACCAGCGAGTTGCCATTAAATCAATTATGTCACATGGTCATCTCTTCGAAAACAGAGTGGAAAGGTGCTCCGCAGAGCTTCTAATGACAGATTTCTAAGAAGCTATCTCCAGGCCTTTCTTCCATCACTCCTCTGGGTGGATTTGAGCCTCCCACCATCAGTTATCAGTCAAGTGAGTTAACCATTTACCCCACCCAGGATCCTCTGCCATAAATCTAACAGAAATGTCTAGCAATTTAAATAAGAAAAATTTCCCCCAAACCGAACTGCAGTCTAGTTTGAAATCTCTCTAGTTATAAAATAGATGCTAGTACTCAAGCGACAAACTATTAGTGCTGAAGGGGACCTTCGAGATTGGGTAGCCTCATTTCTTCCATGCACCCCTTCCCTTCCCTAACACAAAAGGTCACCGCGATTCAAGAAACAGGTGCAGGATATGCCCAAACCCAGGTCTTCTCCAATAACCATTAGCAAGAAATAAGTGGACTGTCTAATTGACTGCTGCAAATAATTTCTACCTTGTGTGCAGACATGCTAGTGTGTTCTCCTTACATTAAAGCCGTTTGGTGTAGTAGCATAAAAATGTACTCTATCAGGTGACTGGATGAGACCGTAAGGATAATATCAATTATATGCATTTCAAGTTGATAGTATTTTATATATCATTAACTCATACATAATATTCCTTATCTCATTAGCTCATATACTTTTTTTCCACAGTCCTATGGCTACTAGTTTAATTGAGGAGGACCAGAATGAAAATCAATCCGCAGATTTTATCTACTCTATTAGAGGCCCCAAATGAGTACATCTCACACCGAAACTGGTTGAGGTTCTTGGAGAAGAAAAGCATCTTACAAGACAGTCACAGCAATGCAAATTTATTTTTTATCTATGTGATATCCATTTTTAAAAGAAAACATAGTTATTCTAAATGTTTAAGAATCCACTTAGGTGGGGAAAAGATCAGGAAATGTGAAATCATGTAAGTCCTTTGAATCAGTATAGTTAGGGTCTATCAGATACCCGTGGGCTCCGAAATTACGTGTTCAGGAGAGAAAGCACAGTTCTGGAAGCCAGAGCTTTGTTCTCCAGGAAAGAGTCAAGGCAGTAATCAAAATGAAATAAAGGCACCCAATGAAGATTCCCATAGGTAACACTGCCTCCTAAGTGGATGCTTGATTGCTCTCAGCTTCTCCTTTTATGTTCATCTTTCTACCAAAAGAGCCCGTTCTCTGTGGCATTTCATAAGGTTGCTGATGATTTACTGTTGGAAGATGCAGGAGACTAGAGAGGAGGTACACAAAAATAGCACTTTAAAAAATATATAGGAATGTTGGACAGAAATCTGTTTTAAAGTTCTTGTCCCATTATTTCCATTTGAGATAAAAGAGTGTTTTCCTTTATTTGTTCAGGTTAAGGTAAATCTATATGTTTATGTTAATACATGAGTGTGATTATAATTATGTAGATACCTGTAGGTAAAATGGTGAGGAAGACATTTTTACCTTAGATGTGGTCTTACCTGTTTACCTCTTCTTGTCCCTAAAGCCAGCCCCACTGTCAGTGCTACTAATGGTATTGACTGTGAAAAGTGTTTTACATTCCAACTCCCGGTCAATGCCACTGTTCCCATCTTTATTCCTTAAGACTGATCTTACCTATGTGGTAAAATAAAGATATCTGTATACACAAAAGCACAACTGAATAGTGCTTCCCATACATTTCAATCTTTAAAAAAAATCACTGAATAACCAGATGAGTCTCAAATCTGTGAAATTGAAATACGGGCAAAAGTGACTAAAAATGTACAACAAATTCAGTGATTAAAGGAGTTGGGAAACTTACTTAAGTAAATAGATATCAGATTATAAAATAAAAATAGTGCGTCCGTTTTAAAGAAGCATAACCAGCAAGCAGCCTGTTTAAGAGTTTGAACTGGCCTTTGAGGTTGCTTGCCAACCATAGGAGGCAAGAATTAAGCATCATGTTAGGGGAGATTCACGTTCAACTATGAAACAAAATAATTTCTTATTTTCTATTTTACATTTAGTTTTAGTCTGGGCCCTTTAGAGGAGCAAAGGCAGTGAAAGCTATTTATATACTTCATACTCGCGTGCAAGCGCACACGCACACACATACACACACACAAGGGTCTTCAAAATTATAATGGAAAAACTAAGATATACAAATCTGATGATCTGAAATGTAAACTCCCACCTAATTTACATGGGAAAATGATTACAATCAAGAAAACCTAATGAAAGAAGTAAGAGTCGTAACATGAACACGCGTGAGTATGCATACCTATGTGCACTATAGCTCTGTTCACGGTACCAGGAAGATGGAAACAACCCAAACACCCATCAGTGGAAAAATTTATATAGAAATTTGGTGCATAGAATAGAATACTAAGCATCTCCTGGAATGGATCAGCCTGGAGCAGATTACTCACTGCTGACTCTCAGTGCCCCCCTGTGGGTGTCTGAAATTGTAAGTGTTTATGACACTCGAAAGACCAGTCGTTTTCCGGGGAAGCCGTTGTTGATTTTGAACTGCCAACCATGAGGACTGCAGCCCAATGCTTAACCACTACATCACCAGGAAACCACTGGAGAATATTGTACTGAGTGAAATTATTCAATGACAAAAGACTAATATTGTAGGAGGCCATTGTTATAAAAAAAATTAAAACAATCCAAAGACTTCCATAGCAAAGGAAACAGACTTTGGAGTCCCCAAGTGGAAGAGAGTGAGGGGGCGGGGAAAGGAAGGCAGCGGCCAGACCAGGGCCTGCGAACCATGGTCCTGTGGCCGCGCATGCTCCTTTGGTAGGTTCATGTGACTCTCAAGTAAAAATGGGGGGGAAAATAAGGATATTATTCAGATAACAGTGATTCAACGCGTTTGTAAAAATATATTTATAACTCTCAGGTAATTTTTAAATTCTTAGAAGGACAGGATAGGCTCTGCCGTCCCAATAGTTTGCCAACTGCTGGGCTCCAGGGTTGCCAGGAATTAAGTGGGTGAAAGAGAAGCTAGGAAACCACAAGAGTTGAGAAGCAAAATCTAAGGAGGTGGCTAGGGGAGGCTGATAAGTGGTTTAACGAGTACAAAATTAATGACCTGAAATGTAAATCCTCACTTACTTCTCATACACACACACACACACACACACACACACACACAGAATTCTTAAATAAATCATTTTAAAAATGGAATTTTCCACGAACCATTTTCAAGTGTCATAGATAGGTAGATAAGTATTTATTTCAAGGAAATAACTCCTACAATTACAAGGAAATGGCTGACACGATTGGTGAGTCTGGCGGGTCGCAAATCCATGGGCCAGGGGGCAGGATGGTTATCTCTGCTGGATCACAGGGCTGCAGGGGCTGGTGGGTCTGAAACATGCAGATCACAAGCCAGGCCAGAGAAATCTGAAGCTGATATGATCTTGAGGTCATATGACAAAGAGTACAGGGTCAAGAGAGTGACAAGGCTTGTCAGAGCGTCCATTTATGTATTGGCGGCAGGCTAAAGCCCCCAAAGGCACTCTTTCCATGAATTTCATCCCAATGTTGGTGACTACCAATGAGAATCGCAGCCTAACCAAGTTCATACCACCATTGGAATTACATGTCCCAAATCTTAAGAAAAAATGTAAAACACTAGACTGTTTTTGATATATCCTTTAAATGCAAAAATATAAAAATCAGCATCCGATAAATCTTCTTAACCTGATTTCGGTAGAGAAATGCAGTCCTTTAGCCTGAGGGAGAAAATGCCACAGGTCATGAATTCTCCTCAAACAAAAACTCCTTTCTTGCAGGGATTCAGAATTTTCCCTAACGAATCCTTCAGATAATACTTCAGGGGATGTGGTGATGCCACTGTAATCTAAACCCAAACCAAAGCAAACCCTATGCCATGACATTAATTCCAACTCACAGAAAACTACAGAAGTAAGTCATCTTGCCCGATAAGGTTTTCAAAGCAACAATGAGAGGTGCAGACCACCGCATCCCTCTCCCACAAAGCTCCTGGAGGGGTTAAACTACTGACCACTGAATTAGCAGCCAAGTGCTTTAACTAGTGTGCCACCAAGTCTCCTTATCCATAACCGAAGTTGAGCAAATCCTCTCTGCAGGATATTCAATATGCTAGATCTCTGGAGCAAATCTTTTACACTCACATAAAAGGTGTCTCAACTATAGGAAGGCATGATTGGCACTGGTTTCTGGACCCTGGTGTTTCTGAGTTCCCGCGTGTGCCTCACAGATCACTCTGTGAGCGCTCTCTCTCTCTCTCTCTCTCTCTCTCTCTCTCTCTCTCTCTCTCTCTCTCTCTCTCTCTCTCTCTCTCTCTCTCTCTCTCTCTCCAGGTCAGATCAACTCCTGCTACCTCTGCCCTTCCCAAGACCACCCTAATTAATTCATTCTCCAAAGGAGCAAAGCCTTCTCAGACTATCATTAAAATTAGGGGAACTAAAAAATGAAGGTGAATTGCAGAGAGGAGAATTCATCAGAAAATCATTGGGAGCTCTTATAGCTCTTATCACAATCAATACATCCATGCATTGTGTCAAGCACATTTGTACATATGTTGCCATCATCATTTTCGAAACATTGGCCCAGAAAATATTGTGGGAAATGACACTTTAATGTTTATAAACCCTTGTTCGACCATCCTTTGCCCTCATACGGTGAGGGCAGATGATTTTTCTTATATTGCTGGTCTCATTTTTATTTTCCTACTTCTTTTCAGGGGCTTTCTCGCTCCTCCGTTTTCCTCTTCTAAACCTCCTGACAGATTCATATTTTATTATGAAGAGTAGTTTAAGGTTTGTCTTCCTCCCTGCCCATTCCTCTTGTGCATGTTTATGCCCCATGCTTCACAAACAATGTCTCCTCAAAATATTTGGCAAAAAAAAGGCAAATAAGAAAATTTATTCCTTTCCTCTAGGTAACAGAAGCAAATATATTAATTTATGGTTTTATTAAATGTATACATATATTTCTCTTCCAAATATTTATGTGTATAAATATCAATTTCCATATACAAATACAGAGACATAACTATATGTATATAAGTACATTTAAAATTCTAATTTAACTCATTTCATATGAAGTTACTATAGAACAGTTAATAATATCTAACTAAAGGTCTTCATAATTTTACATACTGAATGATTTCACTGACTCACTGCTGTTATACGAAGGAGTACCAAACAAAAAAAAGGAAAAAACTCCACTGGGCGGAGCTTTGGTAGTACACATTTTTCCCACTGGATGAGCATCCAGAAACTGACTCTGAGTTACTGCGACTAGTAGTGTCACCTGGGGAGCTTCTCTCCATTCGCAGTGAATTTTTCATGAGAGCAGTTTCACTCAAAACTCGTTTTTTTGTTTTATTTTTGTTGGCCAATTTAAGAGAAGGGTACGTAGATTTGAAATTCTGTTTTGTGTTTAGGAAAAATACTGCAGAAACTGTTGTGATGTTGAACACAGTTTACAAGGACAGCACTCTAGGAAAAACTCAAGTGTATAAGTGGTTTTCTCATTTCAAAAAGGGTGAAATATACAACCCTCATTTTGGACATCTGTCAACTTTCCAAACAGATAAAAATGTTGACAAAAGTCATACACTTGTGCTCAAAGATGGCCAATGGACCATTGATGAATGGGGAAGTTATCTGGACTATCTTGGAGCTCAGTTCAGCACATTTTAATAGAAGAT
The DNA here is from genome assembly GCF_050624435.1 of Tenrec ecaudatus. Classification (NCBI taxonomy): domain Eukaryota; kingdom Metazoa; phylum Chordata; class Mammalia; order Afrosoricida; family Tenrecidae; genus Tenrec; species Tenrec ecaudatus. The sequence continues at coordinate 112,816,796 of NC_134536.1, forward strand.
TTGGGAAAGAGAAGGTCGCTGTGAAATTTATGCCTCAGGTTCTGACTGCCCAACAAAAAGAGCAGTGAGTTGAAAATAAGCTGACACCAAGGGCTCAAGTAGAAAGAAAATGTTTGAGAACCATGATGGCAACAAATATGCAAATGTGCTTGACACAATGGATGGATGGATGGATGGATGGATGGATGGTTTGTGATGAGAGTTGTACGAGCCACAATAAAATGATTTAAAAAGAAAAAGAACAGTTCTGAAGTGACCCAGCCTTTTTCTTTATCCAAGCCCATTACTGGAGATGAGACATGGTGCTCTTCTTGGGACCCTGAAAGCAAACATCCACCAAGCCAGTGGAAGATGCCATTATCACTTCACCCAAAAAAGCTCACCAAGCCTCAAGCGGCCATCTAGCCCAGACACAACAAAGCCCACATGGAAGAAGCACACCAGCCTGTGTGATCACAAGGTGTCGAAGGGATCAGGTCTCAAGCATCAAAGAACAAAAAATGATATCTTTGTGAATGAGGGGAAGTGCAGAGTGGGGACCCAAAGCCCATCTGTAGGCAACTGAATATCCCCCTACAGAAGGGTCATGGAGAGGAGATGAGACAATCGGGGTGCAGTGTAGCAACAATAAAATGTACAACTTTCATCTAGTTTCTAAATGCTTCTGCCTCCCCCCCCCCCCCATCATGATCCCAATCCTACCTTACAAATCTGGCTAGACAGAGGATATACACTGGTACAGATAGGACCTGGAAACACAGGGAATCCAGGACAGATAATCCCTTCAGGACCAGTGGTGAGGGTGGCGGTACTGGGAGAGTGGAGGGAGGGTAGGGTAGAAAGGGGGAACCAATTACAGGGATCTACATATAACCTCCTGGGGGATGGACAACAGAAAAGTGGGTGAAAGGACATATGGACAGTGCAAGATATGACAAAATAATAATTTATAAATTATCAAGGGTTCATGAGGGAGGGGGAAACAGGGAAGGAGGGGAGAAAAGAGGAGCTGATCTCAGGGGCTTAAGTGGAGAACAAAATGTTTTGAGAATGATAAGGGCAACGAATGTACAAATGTGCTTTACATAAGTTATGTATGTATTGATTGTGATAAGAGTTGTATGCGCCCCAATAAAATGACTTAAAAAAAAAAGCTCATCAAGTGAAATCAAAGATCAGGACATTGCTCATTTGTGTTCTTATGTGAGGGGGATGGTGCATTTGGAGTTCATTTCAACAGGTCAGACTGTTATTCAAGCTTGATATTTAGAGGTTCTGAAAAGTTTGTCTAACAGCGTGTGACAAAAATGCCTGATTTCTAGCAGATGGGGGACTGATTTTGGTACCACGACAATGCACCTGCTCAAGCAGCCAGCTCAGTGTGCCATCTTTGAGGCAAAAAAACAACATGTCTCTCTTGCCCCACACACTTTACTCACCAGACCTCACTCCTTGCTATTTCTTTTTGTTTCTGAAAATGAAGAGGGAACATGAAAGGCTAGTGATTAGATGACTTAGAAGAGGTGAAGAACCAAGGGAGGTGCTGTCAGCCATCCAAACAGATGAGTTTGAAAAATATTTCAAACTATGGAATCTCAGATTTGACAAATGTATTAAGTGTGGTGGAGAGTACTTTGAAGGTGATAAGGTTATTTGGTAAAAAAAAAATTAAATTTATAGCTTTGAAAAAAATTCCATTTTGTGGGAGGGTGCCTCATCACACTCCTATTCTTCTTTTATTAGTAAGATAATTATTAAAATCAATATTCTAAAGCATGATAAAATTTTATTGCTATTCATAAAATAATTTCAATGTGCCTTGGAATTCACAGAGTGTCTTGAAAGAAAATTCAATAAATAATGTTGAGTGGTTAGTTTATTATTAAACATCATGTTTAACCAAGTGAGCAGCATTTAAGACAATAGCCAAGGGCAGTTTCTGGAATGTTTTCATTACATGTTCTTCCCCAACTAATTGAAAGGTAGAAATAGCAGCTTCCATTGCATCTGCTTTTGTAATAAAAGGTAAGGAAGAAAACTGAATGAAATTATAGAGGGCACATCTGAAAGTACATATTATACCAGGAAGTTTTATATCACGGAACTTAAATTCAAAACTGCATAAGACACACTTAGAATCTTAATTTTTTCTACCATCATTGATTATTACTTATCAATGCAAATGGCAAAGAAAAATATTTTAATTAATGTGCATATTAAAGGGAGGAAGGAACTATGCCTTCATGACTAATGTTCTCTATAAGAATAATTGCCTCATTAACCTTACAGCATCAACTCCGCCTCATTATGAAGGTCAAATAAATGGATTTATGTATTTCTGAGTAGCAGAAAATTTTATAAAATGTATTGAAAGTACTAGCAACTCATTTGTTACAGACACAAAATTAAATCCAACGGCCTTCAAAAAGTTTGTGGAAATTTTTCATTTTAATTTCATTCCATTTTCCATGACGTTTTTGAAGCCCTTTTATCTCACAGCCAATTCTGATCCATGGCAACACTATAAAAAAGAGTAGAATTTCTCCTGTGGGTTTCCAAGTCTGTCAATCTTTACAGCATCAGAAAGCCTTATCTTTCTCCACAGAGTTAGTGGGTGGTGAGTTTGAACTGCTTGACCTTGTAATTAGCGGGCCAACACATCACCTACTTCACCACCAAGGTTCTCAAAGCCCCCTTGTACTGTACTAAAAATGAAATAAAATATAAATAAAGACATAATGTATAACAGAATAATTACTACCTTTATATGAGTTGAATAGGGAAAAAAAGATGTTCCTACGTGACTTTTTAAATAGACACTTCAATTAACCAACATAAACCCATGCATTCTTGGACTAAGGCATCATCAAACTAAGCAGTGGCTTCTTTGTACCAGATTTTAAAGGTACAATCACAGAAATCCTAAATACAGAGGTTAGAATATAAGATGAGATGTAACCATAGCTGTGGCCATAAAAACAGAAAACAATTAGCGTGCTCTTTTTAAGACAGATCATGTGGAGAAGTGTCAGGGATTCTGGCCTGACTAAATAATCATGCCAATATTATTTCCTTTTTTAAAATGTTATCATACCTCCCATTGGTGCTAACATTCACCGCAACAAATTAAGCATGAACAAGACAATTTTCACTGTAAGTGCATTTCCACATTAATAGAAATTACACAAGAGTAAGGAGCCCTTGATTTAATTTTTAAAAGCTAAGATGCTGATTAAACCTTCTGATTTTCAAAGGCCTAGAGAAAAAAAACCAGCTCACATACTTATATTCTACACAATCTACCATTCGCTAACAGTCTTGGTCATTGCTGTAAAACAGGAGAATCACACACATCTGCTCACATCCAAGTTTAATTTAGTCTAAATAGGAGAGTATTTTAATGTAGTTGGATTTTAAAAAATATTTATATTAACTCCTAATCATAGAATAGCTACAGGTGTGCAGAAAAGCTGCAAAGAATTCCCTCTACCTTGCTCCTAGTCCCCTATTACATACACCACCTCACATTACTATGGTACATTTGTCCCAACTAATGAACCAATATTGATATCTATTGATCCATTCTTTGTTCAGATTTCATTAGGTGCTTTTTTCCCTAATGACCTGTTCCTGTTTAGGATCCCATCCAAGATACCATATTACATTTAATAATGTCTCTGCGTCGTGAAAGTGGCTCAGAGTTTCCTTGTTTCTGAGGACCTTGAGGGGCGCTGGTCAGGTATTTTATGGAATTACTGTCAGTTTGGTTTTGTATGTTGCTTTTCCCACAGGTATACTGGAGTTAGAGGTTTTGAGGTGGAAGACTGGAGGACATCTTATATCACGTGACTTTCACTGATGATGCTAAGCTTGAGTCCATGACCTTGGTTTGCCAGGTCTCTTCATTGTACTTTGTAGCTGAATGTTTAATACAGATGAGCACGTGTCGCAAGACACTGGTCTTCGTTTGATAAACAGGAAAGACACATACCCAGAAGTCAAGTAAGGATGAGGATGACTTCTGCCTGGGGTGATTCCAAGGACAAGGAGATGAATTAAGAAGCGTCTCAAATTCTCTTCCAAATTTTCATTTCTACAATAGTAAGCTCTCTGTAGCCTCTGGTTAATAGGATCTGGGTAAATGGAAGTTCAATGTTATAAGAAAATTGATGGATGGAGCTAATTACAAATTTTTCAGCCAATAACTAATTGGGACCCCACACTGTGAATTTGGAATCAGGCTGAATTGACTATAGTCTTCACATTTTATTTGAGGAATGCTTTGTAGAGTTCAATAGCATCTTTGAGGAAAATTATGACACAAATATAATTTTTAACTCACAAAAGTAGATATCCTTCAAGCTCCAAATACTTCAACAAGATCAAATAAAACGGTGAGCAAAAAGGAAACAATTATGGCAGAATGAGGGCAGAGTAGGGGGAGAATGGGTTCTCAGAAATTTATTTTCAAATATATCAAAGTCATAGTCCCGCAGAAATACAGTTTGCTAGACTTTTGTAAGTTTGCCAAATTTAAAATTGGTTTTGAATTATATTATCACTCTGGTTTAAAAGCCCCTTATCTTTAGAGGTTTAGAGTCTATGGAAAGAGATGGGAAATCTGAATAAGGGACATAATCATAAGAAGACCGATGGCATTGATGTGACAGATGGAGTTGGGTCCAAAAAGGCTCTATGAAAGAAAATATTTTGGAAAGAAAGGAGAACTAAATTAAAAGGTAAAATAGTAAATCTTCTGCAAGAATTGCTCTTCTTGGGTGCATTGTGTAACAGAATGAAATGTTGCCCAGTTCTAAATCATTCACACAGTCACTAATGCGTTGGGTCCACCATTGAAGCGACTGTGTCAATCATTTCATTAAAGGTCTTTTTCACTGATGCTTGCTTTATCAAGCACAATGTCCTTCTCATCAATTGGCCCTTCTCATGACATGTCCACAGGAGCGTTCTGGAGTGCTTCCTCCGAACCATATCTATTCATTCTTTTGACAGTCCGTGGTCTATTCAATATTCTTCCAAAATCCATGCCCATCAATTCTCCTTCAGTCTTCCTTTACACACATGGCATCCAGCTTTCAAAAGCATAGGGCCAAAAAAATTTGGGTTACATTAAATGAAGTCTTTTTTTCCAATGACATTCCCCATATGTTCTCTTTGTTTGTAAGAAAGTAACCCGTTTGGTCTTATACTACTGGTTGTCAGGACATCGATCTCACAAATAGTGTGATTTATTTTTGTGCTGCTCTGTTCTTTCACTCAGATATGATCTCAGAGGGCATGTTTGGTTCTAGAGTTTCTTGGGGACTTTTTTTAGTTAGAATTTGAGTTCCACTCTATATTTTTCTCTCATTCTCATGGGGACCAACAATTGTGTTCTAGATGAAGAGAAGTCTTTGAAAACTCAGACCCCAATGTGGGGTAGAAGTGTTTGATGAGGTCCAAAATCTGCAGGCAAGGCAGTATATTTTCAAATACTCCCTGCTGCGGAGTCTTTTCTGACTCAGAGACCCCAGAAAACACAGCATAAATTCCCCGTGGGGTTTCAGAGATGATTAATCATTAAAGGAGCAGACTGCCTCCTCTTTCTCCCATGGAGCAGCTGGTAGGTTTGAACCAGCAGACCCATAGTACCCATAGTACCTGACCCATAGTACCACCAGAGCTCTGTAAGCCAAAGAGATGACATTGAAAGGTAGTTTACTATTTGATTTTTTACTTCAAAAATGGAACATTAGACTGTCCATTTAATTAGTTTTCCAAAGTTGGGTGGTAGATCACAGTCAAAAAAATATAACTGCCCAGAAATATATTCTTGTATATTTCATGCTAAAAAATATATTTTACCCATGACTTATAATCACTAGATTTGTATTTATTCCAAGGTTGATTCTCCATGGTTGTTTTCTCTTTCCAATTAACTAAGCTACGTATGAAGGATGTGACTACCTTTCTTACTCCTATTGCATCACTATTCTCTTGTAACCAAGTCTATGATGCTTTAGGTGAACTGGACAGCGCTGTAGATAGAAGGACGTACAAATCTATGCAGAATACGTAGCAGGGAAACAGGGATGTCCAATAGAGTTGCTAAATGAAAAGAGCTTGGACATCTAGATGAGCTGTAAAAATATAAACTACAACAATCCTCTGAAACTACCAAAAAAGGTCAATATGCATGTAGTGATGGCTCACATGAGCCTGGACATCAAGCAACAAAGATGGCAGTCCCTGTGAGACCAAAAGCAAGTGAGGAATGTGCTACAGCCACCCAGCTCTCTGCCTTGATAGAGTTTTCCATTCACAGCACAGGAAGGGCTACTCTAGAAGTTCCAAGTGGATCCTCTGAGTTGAGGGGATGCAGATGAAAGTCTAAAGAGACAAAAGCAATGGACGTTCTCAGGGCAGCTTTCCAGGAAGAAGAGCTTGCACAGAGAGAGAACTCCCGAGATCATGAGCTGAGTACACATATTCCGTTCAATGTTAATCACCACATGCTTGTAAATAGGGCAGGGAAGGAAAAGTGCAAGGTAATTAAGGATAACAATATTCTGTGCTCATGTAGGGCCAAGAATAGTGTTTTTTTCAAAACTTCCATGAGATAAACTTCTGAGGTCTTGTTGAGAAAGAAGTTGCTTCGGTACCTGGGGAATCATCAGCTTCAGAGTAAGCACTGCTCCATAATCTCCTAGCGAATCATAGCAAGAACCCCAAGGATCACAATGACAGGCGAAAACAAAACTCAAGCATATTTCCTTGATTACTAAAGTGTCCTAAACTCAATGTTTGGTACCATATCAAAGATTATCTATCAGGTACAGAATGAAGTGGGAAAATATGTCCCATAATGACAAGGGGAAAAAAACCCTGAAAAGTGATCCAGAATTGAAACAAATGTTAGAATTAGCAGTCAAGGATAATTGGGAAAAATGACATTCGTGATTAAAAATATAAAGGAACTATAATACATAAGATAATAAATAAACTAGGTGGAATTAAGTGCACCACAGAAGAAAGTATGATCAAATTTAAAGACAATGCAATCCAAAATTAAAGCATACACACAAAGAAAAAAGAATTTTAAAACAGGTAATCTGAGGTTAAGTGAGCTGAGCGCAATTGAATATAACTCCCAGTCGCCTAATGTAATGATCTCCCCCAATAGAAAAGTTAGGAATAAAAATATTTTAAGAATGGAAAGAAACAATTACATATATAATAATGGCCGAATTTTCCCCAAATTTAGTGAACATTATATATACAATGACCCAGTAAACTCCATAAATCCCATATGTAGAAAGTGCGTAAGACACTGAAGTGGAAAGAAGGCTGGTATATCTTGGGCACTGCAATCAGTGTATGAATTGCTGAATGGAAAACCACTTTACTCTGTAAAGTTCTAAATCATAAAAAAAAATTAAAAAAAGAAACTGCATAAGGCTTATCTCAATTATACAAAACCAACAATTAAAAAAATTAAAAGCAAAAGGATAAAAAAGACATGTTATACTTTAAAAAATAAAGATGAAAGCATCTTTCTTTTTTAAAAAATGCAAACAAGAAGGTGGTTGAGTAATATCCTTAAAATAACCCCACTCACTGCTGTAGGAAGAAAAATAATGTCAACACAGAAGTAAAGAACTAGTAAATATATTTTTCAAAATGAAGAAAAAAATCCTTGTGCAGGCATACAAAAGCCAACTGAATTCATCAACATCAGATCTTTATGGTGCAAGGAAAATGAAAGCAAATGGAAGCATCTATAATATTGGGCTGAAAGAGCATTGGACATAGAGAAATAGCTAACATATATTTTAATTAAAACTTTTGAAAATGTAACTTTAAAAATAATGAATTTTGGAGATTATAACATATAAAAATAAAATGCATTGAATAGCATAAATTTCAGGAAAGGAGATTCTTGTACAGCTTTTATTCTATTAGTAAAGTAGTAAAGTATAAATTAGAGGTTGACTGTTTACTATAAATTCTGAAGACACATCATGCATGTACCATGAAACATAGTTATTAAGAAAACAAAGGAGTTAGAGAACACATGAAACATTCTGTTATTCCAACAGAAAGCAGAAAAATAAGAAAAAGGAAACAAAAGAAGCACACCAGCCTGTGCGATCATGAAGTGTCGGAGGGATCAGGTATCAGGCATCATCAGAACAAAAAATCTTACCATAGTGAATGAGGGGCGGAGTGCAGAGTGGAGACCCAAAGTCCATTTATAGGCCACTGGAGATCCCCTTACAGAAGGGTCTCGGGGAGGAAATGAGCTGGTCAAGGCGCGGTGTAGCAACGATGAAGCATACAACTTTCCTCTAATTTCTAAATGCTTTCCACCCCCCACTATCATGATCCTAATTCTACCTTCCAAGTCTGGCTAGACCAGAGGATGTACACTGGTACAGATAGCAACTAGAAACATAGGGAATCCAGGACAGATGATCCCTTCAGGACCAGTAGTGTGAGTGGCAATACTGGGAGGGTAGAGGGTTGGAAAGGAGGAACCAATTTCAAGGATCTACATGTGACCTCCCTGGGGGATGGACAACAGAAAAGCAGAGGAGTGGGTGAAGGGAGACATTGGACAGGCCAAGATATGATAAAATAATAGTTTATAAATTATCAAGGGTTCATGAGGGAGGAGGGAGTGGGGAGGGAGGGGAAAAATGAGGAGCTGATGCCAGGGGCTTAAGTGGAGAGCAAATGTTTTGAGAATGATGAAAGCAATGAATGTACAATTGTGCTTTACACAATTGATACATGTATGGATTGTGATGAGTTATAAGAGCCCATAATAAAATGATTTTTAAAAATGAGTCCCTAGAAGCAATAGCAAGAGTATGAACATAAATATAACCATAACAATTATTCAATTAACTACAAATGCTCCAAATACCCCAATGACTTGAAAAAGTTTCTAATACTGGACAAAAATGTAAGACCCAACTCTTACGTAGACAGAGATGGACAAAGGGAGAAGAGCTGATGCGTGCAGCAATCTGGCAGAAATCTTCACACGAAGGAGAGGTAGAGACGTGCTTCCCCACCTACCTCTCCGGCACAAAGGAAGGTGAAGGACAGATAGCTGAGACGCATTTTTCTCATCAATGGAACAGACTGGAGATAATGACAAGTCTAGGTGGGGAGAGGCAGGATGTTCACACTGGCACCACGGTGGTGACATAGATGCTTGAGTTTGGGATCTGGAGACATGGGCACACAGCATGAAATCTGAGGTGCAGGGTAAAGGGACACACTTTCTAGGAAAGAGGAGACACATCACGCAGAGGCAGCCAGACTTGACCCACGTTATAACCGCCTATAAAATATGATGTTTTCTAAGTGTGTTTTATCACATGTATCAAGCAGTCCTCCAGCTTTTACTACCTGTTTTCCAAAAAGACAGTGGAGTAGGTATACCAGCGGTTCTCAACCTGTGAGTCACGACCCCTGTGAGGGTTGAACAACCCTTTCCCAGGGGTCGCCTGATTCATAACAGTAGCAAAATTACAGTTAAGAAGTAGCAGCAAAAATAATTTTAGAGTTGGGGTCACCACAACAAGAGGAACCGTAAGAAAGGGCCGCGACATCAGGAAGGGTGAGAACCATGGGTATGCAGAGGAGTGTACCAAAATGACCCCAATAATGACCCTCATGGTCCAAGCACAGAAATGACTGTCAGAAACGCGTGAATTGTAGTCCAATTTCATTTCATAGCTCTGGGCAATCTAGATGGCCTCTCTGTTTCTGTTTTCTGAAGTGTTCGAATGGAAGAAAATACTATCAATGACATTAAATAAAATATAGATGACTAGCCGCCTATAACTCAAATAATTAAACTCAAGAGATTCTCAAGTTTTCAGGAGCTGATTACTGAACTTGCATTTCTGGACTCCATTTGGTTCCCGGCCCTCAACATTCCCGTGCTCATTAGCAATCACCGCTGCGAGCAGGCATCTAAACGAGAGGAACGTATTACTCGTGTCAATCAATTGTGACATTTTTTACTAGCTCTGCTCATTTCTGGTAGTGAAAGAAAAGGTAAGGAGGACAGGCACAAGTTACCACTGTGATTATATTGAAATAGAAAATATAGCTCACCGACACATGCAGACTGAATATGACTATTACATGCGTGCTTGTGGACTAAACGAGCAGATTTGGATGCATGTCAATGATCTAAGGGGGAGATTTAAAGTAGTCTTAAAACCAGTACATTGTCCTTTCCTTTCCACTTATTCTTCTCTCTTCTTTCCCTTCTTACAATTATAGTTGAGAGCACATTACTTCACATTGTCACTGTACAGTTAGCTCCTTGTTACTGTGGTTGGATGTCACAGCGTCAGTTCTGACTCACTGCAACCCTGTGCACAACTGAACGAAACACCGCCCTGCCTTGTGCCATCCTACAAGACGTCTGTAGAAGACACTGACAGGGATGCATTGAGAGAAAAGCAGGATTGGCAGGGGGACCACTAGACTAATAATGTTACTGTAGCCAAGTCTCTGCCAGGAAAGATCGCCTATTCAAGGAAGCTCTTCTTGGGCAGAAGGGATCAGGCCATTCATCCACGTTCTGGCTGTGTTATTGGCTAGGGGTGAGAAGTTGAGGTGAACCTATAGGAGTTCCCGTCAGCTAACTCCTGTGTCTGCTACAGTCATGTCTTTTAAGTCTCTTCTGAAATAGAGTCCCTCCCTTCCTTCCCCCATTCCCCATGCTACTGACTCAGTGAAAAGGAGACCTGGTGGCGTTGTGGGATGGCCCACTGCAAAGACGAAAGGCTCGAACCCATTACTGAATGAAACTATTGGCTCCTGTCAGGCTTTCCAGCCTCAGAAAAGCTACATCAACCTATAGAGGTTCACTATGAGTTAAAATAACAGGAGGTTTGGGTTCATTTGGGTATGGACTTAATAAAAGGTGATTGCAAGTCATAGCAACCCTAAGAACAGGGTCCAACTGCCCCTGTGGGATTTCCAGAGCATAATCTACTATGTCACCAGGACTCCTCTTTAAAAGGCTGCAAGCTAGGAACTCTTCGTTAGACTACAGGCCAATGATGTTGGCAAAAATACTTCCTGGGTGGTGAAATTCATACAGTATCCATGTGTTCAGAGACTAATTTGTTATTTTAAAGTTATCAATCACGTTTTCAAAATCATTTTCAGTATATACTTATGTATAAGCCGAGTTTTTCAGCACTTTTTTTAATGCTGAAAAAGCCCCCCTCGGCTTATACTCGAGTGAGGGTCCCACTTAACCTGTTGTCCGGGGCAGTGCGGGTGTCCTCCGGTGTCTCTCACTCATCTGCGGGCGCCTGCAGCCTCTGTGGGTGGTCCGATAACTGATGATATCGCCGCTCGTCTTTGCCTGCACGCCGCAGCCTCTGTGTTGTCCGTGCCGTACTGGGAAAGAACCTGCCCGCTTCTGTGTGCTGGTCCCTGGGGCGCACCTCATCCTTGTCAGATGACTGTCAGATGCTGCCTCTCTTCTCCAGGGCTGTGACCATGACATAGCCATTACAGGTTTACCTGTGCTTGGTCACGCCCCCTTGCTCTGCGCAAGCATTGCTGAATACAAGTACCGGATATACATTTATGTACAGTACTTATGCCACTATATTTTGTTTTCTTATTAACCCCTATCTGGACCCAGTGTTGACTGTGCTTGCATAGAGCAGCCTGTATTAGGGCTCAGTAACACCGTGCATACGTGATGCAGCAGCATGTCTATGATGAACCCTAACACAGGCTGCTCTATGTAAATAGTCATGTCATCACATTCTGGAATATCATCAGCTCGCGTTAGGTCTAAAACTATACAAGCTGCACTGTGCACATACGGTAAAGCAGCGTGTGCAGTTTTGCAGTGCATGCAGTAACGCAGCGCCTAGAGTTATTGTTGACACCATATTGTTTTGTTGACGCGCTTTCCACTGACAGAGTTAGTTCACTGTTTTTCTTTGAAATATTCAAAACCATTTAACCTACTGATGCCACCATTAATGTAATTTTATTGGTATCTATTTTTATATTGAATTTACCAATAGCTACTGCATTTTTCACCCTGGGCTTAGACTCCAGTCAATAAATTTCCCAGTTTTTTTGTCGTAAAATTAGGTGCCTTGGCTTATAGTCAGGCCGGCCACTACTCAAGTACATACGCACAGTAATCTATTTGTGCACATTGTTTGTTGTCGTTTTCTTAGTTGTGAGTGAGTGCATTCCAACAAACAGTCACCTTGTGTACAACAGTAAAAAACACCCCTCAGACCTGTGTCAACCTTACAATTGTTCTTATGTCTGAGCCCATTTTGGCAGACACTGTGTTAATCCAAGATTCTTCCTTTTGTTGCTGCCCTTCTGCTCTGCCAAGCATGATGTCCTTTTTCAGAGACCAATTTCTCTTGATAACATCTCCAAAGTCTCACCATGCTTGCCTCTAAGGGGCATTCTGATTGTACTTCTTTGGAGAGAGATTTGTTTTTCTTTTGTCAGTCCACGGTGATTTCAGGATTGTTTGCCAGCACTGTAATGCAAATGCATTTTCTGGCAGCAGTTTTACTCCAGAGAGTGCATCATTTGCTCTCTTGACTGCTGCTTCCATGACCATTGATTGTGCATCCAAGCAAGATGAAATCCTTGACAATTTCAATCGTCCCTCCTTTTTTAATGATGTTATCCATTGGTTCAGTTGTGAGGACCAATTATGTTATGGGTTATCGTATGTTATTACCCACTGCCCTCATTAGCAACTATAGAATCATGTGTTATAATTCTATCATTTCTTCTGCCTGTATTGGATGGCACTATTCTACCAAGAATGGCTTTCTTTTTTATTTTCAGGGCCCTGACTACCCTATACTGGAAGTTGTTCCCCAAAAGGCATAATCAATGTTTATTTTTATTCAAATTTCTAATTTTTAGAATAAGATGCTGTATGACCAATGAGTAGTTGGTTTTGAAAATATACCGTTTTTAGTAATATTGCTTTGGTTTTTCTCTTTTTGTGCAATATTATGATTTCATGTGTATCTTCTAGCCCATATTTGAGAACAGATTTATTAGCTTTACGATTTAAGTATACAGTGCAAATTCCCTCCAATTTGTTCTAAATTACTCTCCTGAAATAGTTATAAAAGCAATAAGCCCTCCCCCCCAAAAATAACTAATAATTTCAAAGGTAAACAGAATTTTATATACATTCATGGACCTTCTACCCAAATTAAGGTGAAGAATTTTTTCAAATAATTTCATTACTCTGTAAACAGTGTATATTCTCTTGGCCAATTACATAATACACAGCCACGGTCCTACTTCTCCATTGAGAACATCTACTTTTTTAGTACTTTTTAACTTTTACACTCACTTTGAAATAATTTCCGATTCACAATTATAACATGATACAAAGAAGTTATAAATGTCTTTCACTAAACTCTTCTGCACAAAAAAATGTATGGCTATTTGGAAGCACATGACAAACTCAAGGAGGGGAGCAACTAACTTAGGATGCCCAAACCCAAACCAAACCTACTCACAACTTGCTTCCAACTGCTAACAACCCTACATTGGGCTTCTGAGACTGTCGGTCTTTATGGGAGTAGGTAGTCTCATCTTTCTTCTGCAGATTATCTGATGGCTTTGAACCATTGACTTTGCGGCTAGCAGTCTCACACCTAACCCATAAAATCACTCCAACCACAAACCTGTGACTATCTTTTATGTCGATTCTTACCCATAGCATCCCTATATAGGCTTTCAAAGCTGTAAATCTATATCAGAGCAAATAGCTTTCTTTCTCTCTCTCTCTCTCTCTCTCTCTCTCTCTCTCTCTCTCTCTCTCTCTCTCTCTCTCTTGGAGTGGAGTGGGTTTGAACCACTTACCTTGTGCTGAGCAAGCCAATACTTAACCACTACCAGGGCTCCATACAAGGACACTAAGGCTTCTTAACTAAGGATAGTGACACCGGAAGACAGACAATTGGAAATGGATGGCCGCGGAGCTGACAAAGAGTTGAGTGCTGCCTGCTTCTGGACTTCCTTGTGAGAGAAAAGTAAACCTAGCCACTACTTGGAGTGTTCTGTATATTCGGGCTTATCTCAACCTAACTTATAGCTAAGCCTTCTTATATTGCCTTCCCTTTACTGTTATACATTCATCATCTCTATGGAACATTATTCCATAATACTACGGGGAAGGAGTTATGTTTTAAGAAATGGTTTCTGGATATTCATATTAAACCTTCTATAATCATTTTACAGTTTACAACTTTTAGAAACCAATGGACAGGCAATGAAGTGCAAGTTAATTATATGTAATCCCTAGCCCAAGTCCTCTTTGGATGACATTATATATTCTTTACTTTGAAATTAGATGGGTTTTGATTATTCATGAGCTGTTTAATTAAAATGCATCATAAACTCCCTATATTTTAATAGTATCATTTTATCATAACTATCAGGTTGTGAAGAGGATAAAAAGTCATGCAAATTAAGTAAATAAACAATGACTAACATACTAAAATGATTTTCTCATGGTCTTCCTGCTGATCAATTACAGAAGTAGAATTAGACAACATTGTGTCTGGTCTCTGTTCTATATATAATGATTATTTTAATATGTAGCAGAATAAACATCTGTGTATAATAAATTCATGTGAGATACAAGGAAAATAAACTTATGATAAATTTTAAATCCTTTAAATTATATTATTGGCATAGCAGGTTAGGTGTTGGGCTGCTAACCACAAGATTGGTGAATAAAATCTACCAGGTGCTCCAAGGGAGACAGGTGAAGTCAGGTGCTCTCATTCACCTGTGTCCTATATGACTGTTATAAGTCAGAATCAACTTAGCGACAGTGGGGTTGATTTTTTTGGTTTAAAGGTCTGATATACAATTAATTATTTAATATATATTTTGCATACACACATAAATAAATACATTTTCATTTACAATAAATAACTGAGTTTTTAATATATATTGACAGCATTATCTCTATAACAGAAAAGACATTACATACGTCTATTTATTCTACTTTTTGAATGGTTACTAAAGACGAAACCAATTATTTTTATGTTTGTAACCAAGCTGTTTTTATGAATTCCCCATTTCACTAAGATAATTGTGACTGATATAATATCACTTATCCAAAGTAGTTTCTTTATACCCGGAATTCAATGTAATTTTAACAACAAATATCACTATGGCTCATGTTTACTTTTTGCCTCTGATTACAATTCAGAAGTCACAAACAACATTTAAAATAAATTCTGTTTGTCTAATTTGCAAAGCTGTTTAGCCAAGTGTCCAAGGTAGGCTGTAACAATAACAGAGCAACATTTTCACTAACATAAAAAAATAGGTAAGTTGATTTTATTATAGCAAGACATGCACATATAATCAGAATATTCTGTAACTAAACTAGAATTTATATGTTTACTTGGAAATGAGATAATTACTCTAGTATTGCCATGGCAACAGGACATTTTAGGGCAGTTACCATTGAATCTTTATGACCATTTATGTTACTATCTCCCTATGTTTCATATTTGCTTATGTAGAAATGTTGCTAGACTGCTCAAATAATTCACAAATTATTACACAGTTATTACCTTGCAGTTGGTTCCCAGAAATGTAAAATTCATGCCAGCAAAGAATATTTCTAAGAATTTTTTTTCTTCTTTTACCATGTGCCTGGCAATGTAGCAAGAACCTTTCTAGCATTTACATGCAGGGAAATGATGTAGCATACACATGAGTTTCTTTATA
This sequence comes from Tenrec ecaudatus, assembly GCF_050624435.1. Classification (NCBI taxonomy): domain Eukaryota; kingdom Metazoa; phylum Chordata; class Mammalia; order Afrosoricida; family Tenrecidae; genus Tenrec; species Tenrec ecaudatus. The sequence goes on from NC_134536.1 coordinate 112,832,600, forward strand.
TAATGCTTATTTTCCTGGATTTTGTTTGTTTTAATCACAATGAGCTATAGGTAGGTACTAAGATAGCTTGACTGATGAACTGCCTCCTTGTTTCCACTACTGTGAATTCAGAATGAAGGAGAAAAAAGTGGGTGTGGGGTGGGGGTTCCAACTGCCATTATTTCAAAATGAGTTGCCAGCATCTTACAGAAAAGGGCAAAATGCTCAATACCAAGGTAAGCACAGACTGCTTGGGTTACTTACTAATCTGTAGTGAACAATTTTATGTGGCTGTTTTTTGCATAAAAGACGTACTTGAAAACATGTGAAAATGGTGAGGGCAATGAATGTACAAATGTGCTTTACACAACTGATGTAGTACGAACTGTGATGAGAATTGTATGAGCCCCTAATAAAACGATTAAAAAAAAGAAAATGTTTACTATAGATGAGTTGATCAGTCCATGCTTGTCTTGCTTCCTGTGTAATCTATTCCCATCAGTGATTGAAATTTGAAATGAAGCTTTGATTCTGAAGGAAGGTACTTTGAAGTTGAGAGAAAAGTAGGTGCCAGCCATAGTTAGCAACAATCTTTGATGTGATGAAAAAAAATGTCAAGTTGTTCACTGTAGATTAGTAAGTAAGCACAAGTAAGCCCATGCGTACCTTACTGGGTAATCCAACACTGCTTAGAAAATGGAATTTCTCTTGCTCCAGGGTAGCACCTTTCAAAAAGATAAATAAATGTAAGGTTTGGAAGACATAGTGTGAGAAAGAGAGACAGATCAGGTACTTGGTGTTTAAAAGAGTGGAAGAAACTTGTGGCGTCTCTGAGCTGGTTAGCACTGTGTTCACTTGCACCTGCCCAGAAGCGGTGGGGCCTTCCCACAAGGTGAGTGTGTTGCTGTCTGATGCTAATCGCCATGTTTGGGAGTCCAGGGAAAGACACTGCACTGAAATTAGACAAGGGGAACACGTGCAATGTTTCCAGAGGAACCTGGTCGTCGTTGGACAAGAGGGAAAAGTAGACGGAATCCAGAACGGTAGCCACTACCTACGTGTAACTATTAAAAGTTCAATTTAAATGGATTAAATAAAATTAACCATTAGGAAATGAATTATTCGGTTCTGGAGTCACACAAGCCAAAGGTGCTCAATAGCTGAACATGGCTAATGGCCATCACATAGAAGTGCAGAGAGAAAGCATTTCCAGGATCGCACAAAGTTCTCCAGCTAGATCTGCCCTGGGCCTTAATGCCATAGAAAGCTCACTGGTGTTGAGTTGATTCTTACTGATGGAAAAAAAATAAAATAGTGACATTTACTGGACTCTAGATTTGAGGACAAATTTATTGTCCCAATTACATTTCTCCTTATTACTCTAGCCCTTTCCTTTTCCCTCTTTCTCCTTTTTCTCTCCCTCAATATTCTTTTCTATAATTCTCAAAATATCATGCAGAATGTGCTCTCAGCAGAAAAATCCAACCCCCAAGTCCATTTCCACTGAGTCAACTGTAAAGTCAAAGCTACCCTGTAGGACAGGGTAGCATCACCCCAGAGGGCTTCCTAGGCTGGACTCTTCATGGAAGCAGACTGCAGCATCTTTCTCCCACCCCTCTGCTTCTACAGCCTTCTAAGTATGAGGATGGGGAAGCAAGGTTAAAGTTCATGGAGCACAAAAGCGGAGATGTCCTGATAAACACTGCAATCTTTCCATGAGAACCACAATGAGACACAGGCTAAGCATAAGAATGAAGCATGGATAAGACCTCCACGGGCAGTATCTCAGTTTACATTCAAGTCTTTTTTATTAAATGTTTTATTAGGGGCTCACGCAACTCTTATCACAATCCATACATACATCAATGTGTAAAGCACATCCGTGCATTCATTGCCCTCATCATTCTCAAAGCATTTGCTCTCCACTTAAGCCCTTTGCATCAGGTCCTCTTCACCCCCCCCACTCCCCTTCCCTCATGAGCCCTTGATAATTTATAAATTATTATTTTGTCATATCTTGCCCTGTCTGGCGTCTCCCTTCACCCACTTTTCTGTTGTCCGTCCCCCAGGGAGGAGGTCACATGTAGATCCCTGTAATCGGTTCCTTCTTTCCAACCCACTCTCCCTCTACCCTCCCAGTATCGCCCCTCATGCTCTATCCAGACTTGCAAGGTAAAATTCAGATCATGGTAGTTGGGAGGCAGGAAGCATTTAGGAAATGGGGGAAAGCTGTATTCTTCATTGGTGCTACATCACACCCTGACTGACTCATCTCCTCCCCTAGACCCCTCTGCAAGGGGATCTCCAGTGGCCGGCAAATGGGCTTTGGGTCTCCACTCTGCACTTGCCCCTTAGGGTAGATTAAGGTGATCTAGAGTGACTAATGTTCCTGGTCAGGTTACCTGTCCCCGCCCCCCTAAAACTAACAATAAATGTTCTTTGGAGGAATGTATCATTTTTCTAAGACTTACATTTTCTCTATAATTCCCTCATGTAGATTGATGAACTTTTATTCACATTAGTCAGGAATACAATTAGACAAAACTGTGTCCCTAAATTATTTCCTACATAATTTCAATACAAATGCCTAAAAATAATGCTAAAATTGTGGCATCAGGCATACAATATATAAAGATGTACCTTGTGACTGCAACTTAGAGGGAGAGATGGAGATGAAGAGGAACAAAGTTGTCCTATGATATTAAAGCTAAACTGTTTTCAATTTAAACTAGATTGTTTAGACTAGCCCGGTCCTGTCATGCCATAAGCTAGTACGAGGGTGTGGGAGCTACATGTAGCTTCAATAGTTCTACACAGGAGAGAGGTTTGAAAGCTAAGGAAACATATATACAAATCTTGCACATACCTCGTGCTTAATTACAAACACAGAGATTAAGTGTAAAAGTCCTTTCCTAAAGGGAGAGCCTCCATGGAAATTTTACATGTGACCTTTGTCCAGTCAATGACCTGAGCGCTAACTCGTTACACTCATGATAAGTAGAACTGTAATGTTTTATTGTGATGGAATCTTAGGAGTAGGGGATTATTTGTTATAGAACTAACACAACATAATGGGAAATCTGCTCTTATACTTGAAACATATTCATATATTCACTTCGTCATTATGATTATTGTGACATATTTTTGTACTTCTTTTACAAATAAAGGAATCAACTTAAATAGTTTATAAAAGTCTCAGGATCAAGTTCCACCTAGATTTACAAGGCTTCAAAAATTGGACAAATGCTAACTACTGAGTCAGGTAAAAGTTAACTTCAAAACAGCCATAGACAAAATAAGAGTCCAAAATATGCAAATACACAGACAGGACGGAACAAATCAAAACAAAACAAAAATGCAAACTCAATGCGGAGAAGCCGATTCTAGTCCATAGTAACCCTGGGGACCAAATAGAACTGACCCTTAGGCAGCAAACACTTGCAGAAGCACACTGCCATATCATTGTCCGCCAGAGGCTGGTGGGTTTGAACCACTGACCATTGCAGTTAGGAGCAGAGCCCTAACAACTCCACCCCTACATCTGGCAGAAGATATCAAATAGAGGGCTAGCATGGGCCAAGGAGAAAAGATAGTCTGCCATTTCCCCAGTATCTTGGAACAGCAAAGGTTTTCAGCAGCTGTTGTTATTGGGGGTCATCGAGGCAGTTCTGACTCATAGCTCCCCTACAGACCAGTTTGAGTCCAGTGCTGCAGGCAGTGTGTCGATCCATCTTGCAGAGAGCCTTCCACGTTTCTGCTGCCCCTCTACCAAGCATGACGTCCTCCTCCAGGGACTGGTCTCTCCTGCCAACCCGCCCAAACTACGTGTGTGTGATGAAGTATCACCATCTTTGTCTCTAAGGAGCATTCTGTCGATACTTTCTCCAAGACAGATTCCTTTGTTCTTTTGGGAGACGATGGCATTTTCAATATTCTTTGCCAGCACCATAATTCAACATATCAATTCTTCTTCAGTCCTCTTTATTCAGTTTCCAACTTTCACAAGCATACGCGCCCATTAAAAATACCATAGCTTGAGTCAGACCCATTCTTCTTCATATAATCCAGCTTTCTGATGATTTGTTAAAGCATGCAGACTGCATAAATATGGTGAGAAGACACTACCCTGACATACACCTGTCCTGACTTTCAACCATGCAGAATTCCCTTGTTCTGTTCACATAACTGCTTCCTGATCCATGTATAGGTTTTGTATGACACAATGTCATGTTTGGGAATTCCCATTATTCTCAAAGCTATCCATAGTTTGTTATGATCCACATACTCAAATACAAGTAAAAATCTTTCTGGTAGTCTCTACTTTGATGCAAGATAACATCTGACACCAATGATATCCCTTGTTTGATATCCTCTTCTGAATCCAGCCTGAGCCTCTAGCAACTCCTTGTAATGTATTGCTGTCACCTTTGTTGGATGATTTTCAATACAATTTTACTTGCATGTGATATCAATAATATTGTTCTATGATTCGCTTGTTCTGTTGGGTTGCCTTTCATTGGAATGGGTACAAATACATATAAATCTCAATCTATTAGTTGGAAATTTGCTTTCCCAATTTCCTGGCAAGGACGAGTGAGTGTTTCCTGTGCTTCATCAGCGTGATATTGATATTCCATCAATTCCTGGAGCCATGTTTTTGGCTAATATTTTCAGTGCAGCTTAAACTTTTTCCTTCAACGCCATTTATTTTTGCTTATATGCTACTTCCTGGAATGCTAGAACTAGTTCTTTCTGGTACTATGACTCTGTGTATACTTTCCAACTTCTTTAGTTGTTTCCTGCATCATTAAATACTTTTGCCCATAGAATATTTCAATATTACAACTCGAGGCTTGACTTTTTTCTTCAATATATCCATTGAAGATATGCTGACAGGATGCTTCATTTTTGGTTTTCTACCTCTGGTCTTGGCATATATATTTCAATATTTTATTTTGTCTTCCTGAACTTCCCTTTGAAATTGCTGTTCAGCTTCTTGACTTCATTGTTCTTCCATTTATTTGCATTTGCTACTCTATGATTAAGGTCAAGTTTCAGATTCTTTTCTGACATACACTTTGATCTCTTTTTTCGCCCTGTCTTTTAATGACCTTTTACTTTCTCAGTGAATTATGTTCTGTCCCACAGTCAGCTACTGGCCTGCTTTCGGCGCTGATACTGTGTTTCTCAAGGCCCCTTTCTATAGATGTAGTAAAATTGATTTCTGTGCTTTCCATTGAGAGAAGTCCACACATATAGATGACATTTTGTCTTATTGATAAAAGATGTTTGCTATGAACAAGCTGTTGGTCTTGCAAAATTGTATCATGCCAACTACAGGTTCATGTCTATCAACATGACCATATTTTCCACTGTTCCTTCTTGTTTCCAATATTGGCATTCCTATAGTTCTCAATACATTTTGATTGCTTGTTTGATCTATTTCTGAATGAAGACATTGGTAGAATTCTTCAATTTCTTTATCACTCGCTTTTGTGATTGGTGCATAAGTTTGAATAGTAGGTGTACTGACTGGATTTCCTTAAAGGTGGATGGATATAATCCTATCATCACCAATACTGTACTTGAAATATCCTTTCTGACAGTGAAGGCAATGTCATTCCTCTTGGCTGTGTCATTCCCAGAATAGCTAACCATATGATTTTCTGAATCAATACTAGTCCATTTCAGCTCACTTATCCCTGGGGTTGTGATTTTTAGGCATTTTAATTAATTTATTTATTTTGATTTTTAGGCATTCTATCTCATTTTCATGACCTTCAATTTTCCTAGATTCACACTTTATACATTCCAACTTCAAATTATTAGTAAATTTTTGCAAGTGTTTCTTCACATTTGAGTCATGCCCATCAACAAGTGGAGGTCCTGACAGCTTTACTCCCAATGGCTGTACTCCGGGCATGTCGTTATGGTCAACTCGACTTTGAGCAGGCAGCTGTTTCGCATTCATCTTTTGATTACCTTCTGACCCAAAGGGCTCGTTTTCTGGCACTACCTCTGAAAATGTTCTGCTTCTACTCATTAGCCCTTCAGAATCTCACAATGTCACACTGCAATCCACAAGGTTTTCAGTGGCTAATTCCTCCGAAAAGCCTATTCATTTTCATAGTCTGTTCTTAGTCTAGAAGGTCTGCTGGAACCTATTCATTTTTGCATGATGCTCAGTATCCCAGCAACATTCAAAGCATCACAGCACAACTAACTGAGGGCCAAATGGCAGCATGTTAATACAGCCAAAGGAAATGATACACCCGGAAGGGCTGCTCCTTCCTCGTCAAATTAGGTCAAAGGTATTGCCCTTCTTGGAAACACTTAAGTCTACTTTAAGTCTCAGACCAGGCATTCTCAAACTGCATCCTGCCGAGGACATTTATTCAGCCCACCAGGTATTTTTGCCCCACTTTGTTTTTTTACTTCAAAGTAAGATATGTGCAGTGTGCATAGGAATTTGTTCATAATTCTAAAAAAAAACTATCGTCTGGCCCTCCATCTGGTCTGAGGGACAGTGAACTGGCCCCTGTTTAAAAAGTTTGAGGACCCCTGTCTTAGACTAAAGAGAAACTATCCAAACAATCACTGCAGTCCCAGGCACCAGACTAGTCAATCAGCCCTCCACAAAGTCTTAAGTGCTTCTCTTTATACCCCTGTAACATCTGCACTCATGGAATAATGAAGTTCAAAAGTCCTAAAAGTATAAAATAAGAGCTCATTTATAATAGATAGCAGTTTGAAAAGGTGGGGGAGTTAATACTGCTGGAGACAACACTCAGTCGTCATCAGAGGCAAAGTCTCCAGCTTCCTGTCTTTCAGCGTAGCTGTTTTAGGAGGTATTTTGAACTCTTCCCAGTCCGGATGGAATATGGACCCTGTGGTTGAGGATATTGCTCACTGCCATGCAGTTGATTCCGGCTCAGAGTGACCACATAGGACAGTGTAGAGGTGCCCTTGGATTGTGAGACTGTAAAGCTTTCAGAGAGAAGTAGATGCTTATCTTTCTCCTGGGGAGCAGCTGATGGACTCCGTTAGTAGCCCAATATGTAATCCACTGCACTGTGCTCTCAAATAGAAGACTCAACCCTGAATCCTTAAGCTGTGGGCTTTGCTTCTTCTCAGCTACACTTGCTGTGATCTTTTACTCATGCCTCCTGAGGGCCTGCCCCACGAGTTCTCCCCCACCCTCGATATTGGGGGACACTCACTCTAAGATGATACATTTAAATTGTTCCTCTTCTCTGTAGACTACTATTAATCTAACAGAAGTTTTTAAAAGATTAAATCAAAGAAATTTGTCATTAAAGAAATTGACTCATACTCCAAAAGCACAAGATCAGTAAGTGATGGGGGTGTCACTTAAAACTGGATTCACCATGATACAAATTCTGTGCTCTGGATGCTGTACCATTCCAGGTAATCTGTCTCTTTTCGGTTCTCATAATCTCTGAATCTATACATACATGTGGGTACTTCAAAAAGTTCCTGGAAAAATTCCTTTATGTTTTCATTCCATTTTCCACGCCCCCTGATAAACATGCATTATTTTTTATCCTATCTGCATTACGTTTTGAATGTCAACAAACATATTCCCAAGAAGACAGATACATACACTGGTATGTTTCTAATATTTTGTAACATTTCAATAATATCTTTTAAAAACATTTTTATTAGTCTTCTGAGACAATCCCACCAGTATTAGAGTTTTCAGCATAGATCCCTGTAAACTGAAAGTAGATGTCTTAGTCTTTCTCCCTGATGTCAAGAGCAATAAAAAATAAAGATGATGTTGGCTATGAAATCCTCTGAGATTTACACCCTGATTTAAACCCTGACCTTGCCCAATGATTATTTGTGCTTTGCTTTTCTATATTTGCTCCAAACTGAGAGATGAAAGGGCACAAGAGAAATATTACCCAATGGCAATTTATTTCAGCAAAAATGGAGTTTGTAAAATATCATTTGAAACACTCAAATCTCAATCAAGTCTAATTTATCACTGCCATAATCAGCCTGATGGTGATTCTGGAAAGCTCCTGTAGCATTTTCTGAGATAGTGAAATGAAAATATCCATTTTCAATACCATCTCGGATTCATTTTAAAGTGCATGACCACTCAGAGAACAGATCTAGTTTATTTCATTGTTGCTGTTTCGTTTTAAGTTCTACGCCAGGTATGTTTTATACTGTCTAGAGAGTTATAGCTCCTAGTTTTCAACGGACTTTGTTGAAAGATACAAGAAGTCTCATGAACCTGGTCCTTGTTACCACAAGTCAGAAAGATGATGTTATATTTATTGTGTAAGTATAAATATATGTATTTTTATAAACATGTATTCATTAAATATATTTATAAATATAATTATATTTAATAATTAATTGTCATCATTATATCATGATATCTTAATACTAAATATATTTAATTAAATATATTTATATGTCTCAAGTGATCACAACTTGTACAGAGCTGAATTACCCAGTTTCTGCTCCTACATGTATTTCTATACTTCATATATATTAACTACCTGACTACTTATTTCATCTCATACTTTTCCTTGTTCTAGTCATTGCTCTGTATTTCAAACAATGATTTCTTGACCTTCATCTAGTTGCTACCATTCCAGCAACTTCATGGTTTTCTTTGTCTGAGTATTGTCCCCTTTTCACCACCGGGTTTAAACACAGTGACAATATATAATTTTTTCCTGAGTACAGTTGCATCACCCCTCTGTTTATGATCCCCTTTCATCTACTAAAGTGGTCTCCTTGAAGTGGCAATGACACAAGGGTTGCACCTATGGACAAGGGGGGTGGCTCGTTAGTGAGGAAAATGATGCCTCTGCTAGGCTGTTTTGTTGAGACTTTTATGTATTGAATAACTAGCTGAGAAAATAAGATTTAAAAAATAAGCTAATTCTTTCTGTTTATTTGCTTGTTTATATGTCTTTAATATGAGCCTTAAGTGTTAAGTGAAATCAGAGCATAAAAAAGTAATACTATGAAGATGATAGTCTCATATTTTATTGATTTATAACCCCACCATCTTTTGAAAGATTTTCTGAAGCTTACAAGCAGAATATGCACCAGACAGTTCAAACAGAGATAAAAAAAATAGACCAGAAACCATATTGATGAGAACTATTTTCACATATAAAGTAACAAAAATTCAGATGCCACATCCTTAAGATTTACCTTTCAGAGAGACCTGAAAACATCAACCAAACCGATCAGGAAGCACATGTCTAACTTAAACCACTAGTGGGCAAGGCTGAGTGGTTATCAGTTGATGAGCGTATACCTATAGTTAGAAATTAATCTACTACAAGGAAAGTTAACACTGTTAGCGCTCTGTGGGTTGATAAAGGAAAACAGCATCATGAAAGCAGAAACAGTGGAGAGAACTGACCTTTGGAGCAATCTCTAAGGACGTCCTCTAACCCCGGATGGTGTATTCCCCTTCCTACCCTGAGCACACTGCTTGACGTCTTCCCCTTCACACTGTGATAGTAGCTGGAGGTTCCGAATTGGTATTCAGTTGAATGAAGTTTTTGTTGTTGTCACCCATTTTTAAAGCACAATTAGGAAGGTTTTAAATAATCATTAGACTTCTTGAACTGCACACAGGGTAAAATTCCATATAAGTTGAGAGGTTGGTGGCTTGAACCCACCCAGAGGCACCTGGCAATCTGCTTCGGAAGGTTCACAGCCATAAAAACCCTATGCAATTTCTCAGCCTGAGGTCCCATGAGTCTCCAGAGCAACTGAGCTCAACAACAAAGAATCATCAGTCGCTACACTGTACTTTGATTAGTTGGCTTGTGTGCTAAGAATTCAATGTTTCCTAGTAGGGAGATGGCCTTGAGGAGGGAGTGGAAGCAACAGGCAAACAGTCTCATATTTAGTGCTGCTGTAACAGAAATATGTATTAACAAACATACATCTATTTTCCCACAGTCTAGGGGACTCTCACTGCCAACGCGCTGATGCTGACTCATAGTGACCCTATAGAACGGCGTCCATTTACCCCTGTGAGTGGCCAAAACTATTTATCAGAGTAGAAAACCCCACCTATGTCTCTCGGAGTGTCTGGTGGCTTCAAACTGCTGACCTTGAGGATTGTGGCCCAATGCATAACCACTATGCCACTAAGGGTCCTATGTGAAGCCAAGGTGCCGACTTCAGAGGACCTTCTCTGTGGGCTCTAGAAACGGTGCTTTACTACTGGAATGGCTGCTGCTGACTTCGCTCTTCACCCACCTCTACTTGCTAGCTTGCTGGCTTTATCTCCTTTGAAGATTGGTGTAAAACAGCCCTTACATTAATCCTGCCTTTTTAAAACACACACACACACACACACCATTCCCAAATGGATAATAAATATAGGCATACCAAAAAAAAACTTTTTTTAAAAAACACTGCCACAATATTGACTTCCAAGACTAGGAATCTTTATGAGAATAGACAGCCTCATCTATGTCGTGTCTGGAGTGGCTTGTGTTTAAACTGGCCACCTTGGGGTTAACAGCCCAATGCCTAATCCACAGTGCCACCAGGCCTCCTTAGCCCAGATACAGGAGATAGAATTAACAATACATATTTTTGATACGCAATTCAAACTCTAGTACTTGAATTAATTAATTTTACATATTCTCTCTGTCCTCAGTGTTTCCTTCCTTAAATCAGCCCAACATATTACATCAGAGTAATCTCAAATTACAGTAGTCATGCCATAGGTCTTAAAACTGAAATAAATTAAATAATACAATTATGTACACATTTGTACATAAAATTAATTCACTGTTTTTTTATAAAAAGTCAGGTTCTCTGTAACTAATCTGGCTTATAGCCATCTTTCCAGATATTTGATAATCATCCATCTTCATCACATACAAGTCCAAGACCAGCATCATCAGCACAACCTGAAGTGATATTTCAGGTTGATGTCTAAGGTCCTACCCGAGATTTAGTAAATCAGAACTTCTAATATGGCACCCAGAAGTATGTATTTAAACAAGTCATAGGTGATTCTGATGTAGATAGACTTTTAGAGCAATTGCCTTATTTTATGCATTCTGGCCTAAAAACCTTTTTTTTCTGTGTCCTTTCTTTTTGCGAGTACTCTTGTTCCTATCTTCTACCGGTTATCTTCTAAGGGCTCACTAAACTTCCCACCTGTGTGAGTGGTGCGCTGTACAATGGGACTCTATGGTTGCTGGGATGTGCTGCAGGTGCTTCCTTGAGGACAGAGGTCCAGTAGCCTTCCCATTGACCGACTGAATAACATCTTTCTAGTAGGAGAAACCCATTCATGTATTATTAACAGAGGCAATGTCAGGGCATATTTTAAAACTCTGCTTATCTGTCTTATCGTCGAAACTCTCTAGGTATTGATCTTAGAGTTTAAGAATCCTTGGGTGGTAGTCTTCACCAATCTAAACAGTATTTTTCAAATTTTAGTTTTAATCTGAATCACCTGGATGGCTTATTATAACACATATTACTGGGCCTCATTCCCAGAATTTCTGTCACAGTGAAGCCTGGTATATGGCTTGAAAGTTTGCATTTCTAGTAAGTAAATTGGGTGAAGCTGACGCTCCGCTCATTTGGGAATCAAAAAATCTACCTAATATGGCAGAATTTTCCAAATTGTTCTAATCATACATAATTCACCTGAGGTACCTTTAAAATGTATATAATTCCTTTTATACCATAAGTCCCCAACCTTGGCTAATCATTGGACTAACTTGAGGAGCTAGTGAAACTACAGCTTTCTGGGCTCTACTTTCAACCTAATAAGTCAGAATCTCTAGTGGAAGGAGTCCAAGGATTTGCAGTTTCATCAAATCCCCAGGTGATCAGCCAAGTTTAGGAACTTAGAGACTCTGACTTTGGGTTTGGTTTTGGGTCGGGACCAGGATGTGATATGCGTACTAAGAGCCCCACATAATTTTAATAACTGGGGAACAATTATTATATACAGTGTTGCTTTTCAAAAGGGCTTCAAAAAGTGTGCAGTGGTTAAAAAATGCAACTGCTAACCAAAGTGTCAGTGGTTGGACTGGACCAGCCGTTCTACGGAGAAAGAGGTGTCTATACCCTTAGGCGCAGAAACTCCTGAGGGCTGTTGTGCTCTGTCCTATGGAATATCTATGGATAGAAATTGGTTTTGAGTTTTAGCTACTACAATTTTTTACTATTGTCTCTATTAATAAGGAGTCCTCATTATATACTGTGATAAGTATTAGACTGTTAAGCTCAAGGTCCATATTTCAGATTCACGGGAAAAATATGAGGCTGCCTGATCCTGTAAAGAGATATAGTCTCTAAAACCTCAAAAGCAGTTCTTCTCTGTCCTATAGGATTGGTATGAGATTGATAAATGGGAATTATTAATTCAATGGCAGTTGCTTTGGTCTTTATTTGTATAGCTTATTTATTTGCTATAACACTGAACAAAGCGGGGCTAATTTTTAACAAGCAACTCCAATCTTCCCTGTCTAAAGTCTGGGGTAATCTTTATGACTGAATACATCTCATAAACAGGTAGTACACAGGTACACAGAAGGGAGTATTAGATTGTTTAGAATTCAACTCCTCACCTGACTTCTGATAATCAAGCCATTAATTTTCACCATAGTAATCAAAATTTAAACTTCTGGAGAGTAGAATTTTTAATTTATGCATACACAAAAATATGCTAACCTGACGATGTTCATCAATCTTAAAATACTGGTTGCAAGAAAAACATGTATCCTTTATCACACCCACAGAGCCCTCTGAAAATTGAACTTATTCATTCTTTAACAGGCATTTTCTTTAAAAGACACAATATGTCTTGTGATAGTCATTTAATCACACTTCCTTTAAATATTTTATTCTGTGAAAATTGTGCCAGGGTGCCAGTTCATAAATCCATTTTAGGCTAGTTTTTGGAGGGCATAGTTCACTGTATTGACTTTTTGTCAAAAGCCAGTCACCGCCATCAAATAGAATCTTGCTCATACCAACTGCCGCTGTGGGTTTCGGAGACAGTAACTCTTTACTGGAGCAGAAAGTCTCATCTCTGCTCTGCAGGGCAGTTGGTAGTTTTGAAATACACCTCGTGGTCAGGAGCCTAATGTGTAACCCACCGCAGCACTGGGGCTATTTAGTTATGCCAAAGACTGCTGCCTTTCTGGCTTGAAAGGGAAATCCTTGTTCCCTCCACCCTAACCAATCAGCCACATTCTCGCTGAGAGTGAGTGACTTACCATCCCATCATAAGTATCATTCTGGTTGTCAAACACTATTCATTGGATAAAAGATGATAGAGTTTAGTGTTAGAGATACTGAATTAGAAATCATTGGGATGTCATTGTTCGTGCCATTGAGTTGGCTCCAATTCATACATGGAATGAAATATGGCTGGCCCTACACCGTCCTCCGAATTCAATAAAATATTGAATAATTTGCCTCGATTTATTGGATACAAATACCCTGTAGATGTAATACAACAACTAGTCAAACAGTGCTATTCATAGATATACCCATCCACAACCCCTAAAGTCCATTGTTACTATTTGCTTCCTCATTGGTCCAAGCTCATAGTGACTCTATGTACAACAGAACAAACACTCCGTCCTCACAAGTGTTGCTGCATTTCACCCTATTGTTGCAACCACTGTGTCAATCCATCCCCTTAAAAAGTCTTCCTCTTGAAAGTAAAAGGAGATAGAGGAAGAACTAGGAGGCAAAGGGCATTTATACGGGTCTAAATACAGGCATGCACATATGTAAATATATTTTAATATAATGATGGGGAAATAGATATATGTGCATATATTTATAGGCTTAGTATTAAGGTAGCATATGGACATTGGGCCTATTAAATTGGCATTCCATGATGCTCGCCTTCCCAACACAATTGCTGAGGATAAATGAGTGCATAAGCAAATGTGGTGAAGAAAGCGTATGGTAACCAGCTATCAAAAGATATAGCGTCTGAGGTTTTAAAGGTTTGAAGGTAAACAAGTGGCCATCTAGCTCAGAAGCAACAAAGCCCATATGAAAGAAGCACACTAGCCGGTGTGATCACATGTCAAAGGGATCAGGTATCAGGCAACAAAGAACAAAAAATGCTATCATTGTGAACGGGGGGAATAGAGATTAGGGACACAAATCCCAACTGTAGGCAACTGGACATCCACTTACAGAAGGATCACGGGGAGGAGACAAGTCAGTCAAGGTGCAGTATAGCAAAAATGAAACATACAACTTTCCTCTAGTTCTTAAATGCTTCCTCCCTAGCCCCACTCCTACCCTCACTATCATGATCCCAATTCTACCTTACAAATCTGGCTAGACCAGAGGATGGACACTGATACAGTTAGGAACCAGAAACACAGGGAATCCAGGACTGATGACCCCTTCAGGACCAGTGGTGAGAGTGGTGATACCAGGAGGATGGAGGGAAGGGCAGGTGGAAAGGGGGAACCATTACAAGGATCTGCATATAACCTCCTCCCTGGGGGATGGACAACAGAAAAGTGGGTGAAGAGAGACATTGGACAGTGTAAGATGTGATAAAATAGTAATACGTTATAAATTATCAAGGTTTCATGAGGGAGGTGGGAGAAGGGAGGCAAGGGGAAAATGAGGAGCTGATATCAAGGGCTCAAATAGAAAGAAAATGATTTGAGAATGAGGATGGTAACAAATGTACAAATGCACTTGACACAGTGGATGTATGTATGGATTATGATAAGAGTTGTGCGAGCCCCCAATAAAATGATTGGGGGAAAAAAGTCTTCCTCTTTTCTGTTTACCCACTATCAAGTATCATATCCTCTTCCAGGGACTAGTCTCCCCTGATAGCATGTTCAATGTATCTGTGTTAAAGCTTTGTCATCTTGGCTTCTAAGTAGCATTCTGGTTAGTTTCTCCAAGATAAAATGTGTTTGTTCATCTGGCAGTCCACAGTACTTTCCATCTTCTTGACCAACACCATACTACAAATGCACTTATTTATCTTCAGCCTTCCTTATCTGTTCTCCAGATTTTACATTGGGGGGGTGACCCCCCCTCCTCAAAAAAGGGGGAAAATTTAACTGGACAGAGCTTTCATAGTACACATTTTTCGCACTAAGAGAGCATCAAGCAACTCACTCTGAGTTAGTACACCCAGTGGTGTCACCTGGGGAAGGTGAATTTTTTCATAAAAGCAGTTTCACTCAAACATCGTTTTATGTGATGGCTGATTTAAGAGAGCAGCATGTAGCTGTGAAGTTTTGTTTTCTGCTCTGGAAAAATGCCACAAAAACAGTTGTGATATTGCAAGGACAGTGCTAAGGGAATAACTCACATATATGAGCGGCTTTCTCATTTTAAAAATGGTGAAGTTGATGATAAACCTCATTCCAGATAGACAAATGCATTAAGTACAATGGAGAGTATTTTGAAGGTGACAAGGTTATTTTGTAAAAAAATATATTAAATGCATAACTTTAGAAAGAAAATCCAGGCTTTTGGGCAGTGCCCCTCATATGTATTAGTGAAATCTTTGCTTCTTAAAGAGGCATTATATGGTAGATGTGCCTAATGCAATACATTGATTTCTTGACTGGTGGTTTCATGAGAGTTCATTGAGGAGGCAAGTACAATGAAATAATCAACAGCTTCCATCTCTTCTCCATGTATCATGCTGCTGTCCATTAGTGAGGAACCGGTGTTCTTGACAGGGAGCTGTACTCTCTCCTGAGGCTGTGTTCCCTCGTCGTCAGCGGTAAGTGCTTCATGTCCCTTCCTTTTCAGCCAGTAAGGAAGCATTCTGTGTGGATCACAGGTTGTTGATGAGCCTCCTGGACGCCTGGCGCTGCATTCTTCTTCAGAGTTCACATTGTTTGCTCAGCAGACGCACCAGATAAGTATAGTGAAGGACTACAGCCTTGGCAGCCCCCTCTCTTGATCTCAGACCCCTCAATAACCCTTTGTTTGGGTTGAAAAGCTGCTCCTTAGCTTATGTACAGGTTCCATAAGCACAAGTATGTGTGCTCTAGAACACTAGTAGAGATCATGCCACAAGATGAACCCCTCACACTGGAAATTACTCCAAAGAGGACAGTAGGAGAGCGGCCGTATGGAAGTAGCGTGGACCGTGATGACATGGGTGGAGGAAAGCTGTGGGGAGTACCTTTTAAGGCCTTCATTTGCTGATGGGACACATCTAAAAACAAGAACAAAACAGCTACAAAAATCTACTAATACTCTGAATTTGGAGTGTGCAATGGATGAACATAGGAAACTTTGACGTTATTAAAATGAAATAGAACACATAAAGATTGATATTGTTAGGTGTTAGTGAGCTGAAATGGACCGTAATTGGCCATTTTCAATCTGAAAAGTATGTAGCTTACGATGTGGAGGAAAATGAAACAATTGAGAGGAATGGTGAGGCAGTCAGGAGGGGGGTGCCAGTGGGGGGCGGTGAGCTGATAGCAAAAGCTCAAATAGAAAGTAAATGTTTAAAAGATGATGCTGGCAATATATGTACAAATATGTTTGATGTAAGGAATGTTATAAAAGAACTGTAAGAGCCCCAAATAGAAATGATTAAAAATATATATATTTCAAGGTCTAACTTGAAGTATAATGCTGTCAGTTATAGGATAATATGTGAGGGAGTACACAAGAAACCTGGGTTATTTTAAAGTTATGTATTTTTAAAAAACAAAACAAGCTTATCACCTTCAAAGTACTCTCCATTACTCTTAATACATTTGTCAAATCTGTGATTCCATTCTTAGAAACATTTTTCAAAGTCATCTGGTTAGATGGCTGACAGTAATTCCCTCGGTTTTTTTTTTGTTTGGTTTTTTTTCCCTTCACCTGTTCTGTGTCATAAAATCATTGTCCTTTCATGTCCCTATTTGCAAAAACAAAAAGAAGTCACATGGAGCATGCTGGGTTTTTCCCAAAAGTGGCGCACTGAGATGGCCGCATGAGCAGGTGCATTGTTGTGGTGGCAAAATCAGTTCCACGTCTACCACAAATCAGGCCTTTTTTGGGTCACATACTGTTACACTATCTTTTCAGAACTCTAAATAGAAAGCTTGATTAAGTGTGACCTGGTAGAACAAATTCCAAATGCACTATGAATTGACATTTTCATCCATTAGGTAAGTTGACGGACATCAAAAATGAGGATTGTCATCAATCAACATATCACCTTTCTTTGGAAATAAGAAAACCTCTCATATGCTTGAGTTTTTCCCATAGCACTGTCCTTGTAAGCTGTGTTCAACATCACAACAGCTTCTGTTGGCATTTTTCCTGAGCAGGAACCAAAATTTCACAACTGCACACTGTTCTCTTAAGTTGGCCAACACAAAAAATGAGGTTCCAGTGAAACTGCTTTCACAAAAAAAAGTTCACTATGATCAGAGAAAAACTCCTCAGGTGATGCCACTGGGTGCACTGACTCGACCGAGTTGCTCAACGCTTATTTAGTGGGGGAAAAGTGTGTTCAAGGAAAGCTCCACCCAGATGAGCTATTTTCTGTTTGTGTGTGTGTGTGTAGGCGGGGGGGGGGGGGGTGTATCACCTTGTTTATGCCTATAAAATGATATCTAATTAACATAGCTATTATTCAAATTTATATACCAATCATGAAAGCCAGTGATATAGAAATTGAAGTATCCTGCCAATGGCTTCTGTCTGAAATTGATCAAACATGCATTCAAGATTAATTGATAATCATCGGCAATTGTAATGCAAAGTTGGAAACAAAAAAGAAGAAACCATAGGTGGAAAATATGGTGTTGGTGATAAAAACAAAGCTAGAGATCACACAATATAAGTTTGTAACACCAACACCTTCTTCATAGCAAATACCTTTTCCAACAACACCAAAAGCAACTATAAACATGGACTTCCCCAGATGGAAAATGCAAAACTCAAATTGACTATCTCTACGGGATGGGTGAATGGAGAACCTTAGTATCAGCAGCTAAAACCAAGCCAGGGGCAGATGGTGGAACAGATCACCAACTGCTCATAGGAACGTCTATGCTGACGTTGAAGTGAATAAGAACAAGTCCCTGAGAGCTGAAATACAGCCTTGAGGTTACCTCCCTTGAAGTCTGATAACATCTCATGGACAGATTTGCTGCATTAAACACTAATGACAGTAGGAGGAAAGCAAAGGTCATTTAAAAGACCAGAAAGAAAGATCAAAGTGGATGTCAGGAGAGCTTCTGAAACTTACTCCGAATCATAGAGTAGCTAAGGAGCATGGAAGAAATGATTAAGTCAAAAAGTTGAACTGAAAATCCCAAAGAGCAGCTCAAGACGACAATGTAAAATATTATAATGAAATGCCTAAGACCTAGAGTTGAAAAACCAAAAAGTAAGCTCATGCTCAGTGAGGTAGTCAGTTTATTGTGCCAACCTGGCCAACAAACACATGTGGGGTTAATTGAAGGGCGGAGGGATAAATGGCTCAGTGAGCCTCACCTTTCTAGTTCTCGGGTCTCTTGCTTTGTGATGGTCGGACCAGGGTGCAGCTGCCTTAGCCAGTTCCCTGCTTCAGCTGACAAGACTCACTTCCTGCAAGACATCCCCAAAGAGAAGCCACATAGACCTACCCCAATACAACCCTGGGTGCTGGAGAACCCATGTGGAGACCCCTGCCAGTGCTGAGATGTTTACACATTCACTGACACTAGCTTTCCTCCTATAGTCGGTATCATTGCGTCTGTTTTGTGAGATGGAGGAGGACTTTGTGGATTAGTATTGGACATATGGGTTAATGTTGGACTTGTAGGCTTGGGCAGCACTGGGTTGGGATGTTTTGCACATTTAAGCTTTATATAAAACTCTCCCTTATCCATGAGTTTCTTTGGATTTGTTCCTCTAAAGTACCCAGACAAATGCCCTCAGCAAATCCTAACCTGAAAGAATTTAAGAAAAATTTCAAGCTTAACTTTGCAAAATAGAAAGGTTCTATGGGCAAATTAACCTATATTGCAGTAAACATAAAACCAAGATGGAACAAATACACAGGGTCACTATACTTAAAAAAGTAGTCAACATTCCACCATTTCAGGAAGTAGCATAGAAGAACTTCTGGAAGGAAGACAGTCAAGCTGCACTGCAAGCATGAACAAGGCTCCAGGAGTCGATGGAGCACCGAGTGAAATGTTTCAAGAAGCTGAGAAGCATTGGAAGCACTCGCTCATTTATGCCAAGATTTGGAAGAGTTACCTGGCCACCTGCCTGGGCATGATCCGTATTTTAATCCATTCCAAAGAAGATGACCCAACAGAATACTTAAATTATAGAACAAATCATTGTTATCACATGCAAGTAAAATCTTGCTGAGGATCATCCAACAATAATTTCAGCAATACATTGGCAGAGTGCTGCTGGAGGCTCATGCTGGATTCAAAAAGGAACACTGAGCGGCAACGACATTGCTGATGTCAGATGGATCTTAGTTTTAAGCACATAATTCCTGAGATATTTTCTTTTGTTTCACTATCTCTGCAAAGGCATTTGGCTATACGGATCATAAGAAACTATGGCTGCCCTGAGAAGAACGGGAATTCCAGAACATGTAAGCGTGCTCATTTGTGACTTGAACATGGATCAAGAGGCAGAGCTGCAAACAGAACAATGGAACACTGCATGCTTGAAAACCACAAAAAGTGTGTCAGGGTTGTATCCACTCATCATATTTATTCAACCTGTATACTGAGCAAATCATCAGAGAAACTGGATTATATGGACAAGAATGCATCTGTGTACAGATGACACAACCTTGCTTGCTGAAAGTGCGGAGTACTTGAAGCACCTGCTGATGAAGATCAAAGATTAAAGCCTTCAAGATGAATTGCAGCTCACTGTGAAGAAGACCAAAATCCTCACAACTGGACCAATAGAAACGTCACGACAAATGAAGAAATGGTTGACGATTTCGAGGATTTAATTTTGCTATATGCACAATCAATGTTCACGGAAGCAGCTATCAAGAGATCGAGTGATGTATTGCCTTGGGCAAGTCTGCTGCCGAAGACTTTGTTAAAGTGTTGAAAAGCAAGGGTGTTACTTTGAGGACTAGGGTGCGCCTGGATCCATTTCATAGTATTTTCAATCACTCCATTTACATGTAAAAGTTGGGCACTGAATAAAGAATACTGAAGAAGAATCACTGCACTTGAAGTGTGGTGCTGGCAAAGAATATTGACAGTACCATGGACAGCTAAAAGAGCAAACCGGTGTCTTGGAAGAAGTACAGCCAGAAGGCTTCTTAGAAGTAAGGATGGTAAGATTTTGATTCACACTCTTTGGACATATTATCAGGAGAGACCAGTCCCTTCAGAAGGACATCCTGCTTGGCAAAATAGAGAGGCAGAAAACATAGGAAACCAGTGGACAAAATGGATAGCCACAGGAGCTGCAACAATGGCTTTGATATAAGAAAAATGGGAGGGTGGCACCATAGCAGGCAGTGCTGCGTCCTGTTCCTCGTAGGGTTAATAAAAGTTGGAACCAACTGGACATCACCTAACAACAGTACCGGACAGGAGTCCATATCATTACACATTGTTAAATGGCTAAAACCAGTCTATTCAGCTCCCTATTGCTCACAGTGAGATGTTGATCTTGAAGCGTTCCATTCTTTTTTTAATTTTCATTTCTATTTGTAAAATGTTTCAATATTCCTAGATTCATACCTTGTACATGGCATGTTCTGTTTATTAATCTATTATAAATCTAGCAGCTGTCTCTTCCAGTTTTAATCATGCTCCATCTGCAAATAAAGATCCTGAAAGCTTGGCTCCATTCGTGTCATGAAAGTCCTTTATAAGGTGGCAACTTCTCCTTATGAATATCAGGTTGCCTTCCAACCTGAGTGGCGCATCTTCTGCCTCTAGATCAGACAATGTTGTCTTGCTATTTGTGTGAGTCTGGGTTGGCTAGAGAAACAAATTCATAGACACTCACGTGTGCACAAGAAAGAGCTTTATATACAAGAGCAATTGAATATTGAGGACACATCTCAATCCAGTTCAGATCAAGTCCATAAGTCCATGCCCAGTACCAATCTATAAAGTCCTCTTCAGGCTCACAAAACTCATGCAATGATACTGAATGCAGGATGATCACAGGCTAGTGGGTAGAAAGTCTTTGAATCCAGTGGCGGAGTAAGCATCTCAGCCCTGGCAGGGGTGTCCACATGACTTCTCCAGCTCTGAGGCACAGGCTCCATCTGCATAGCGCCATGTGTCTTGTCAGTAGAGCATCTTTCAGGGAGTGAGCAGAGACAGAAAAATGCCTCCTGCCTCCAAAGGGGAAATAACAGCATTCCCAGAATCCTCAGGAGAAGGCCATGCCCACAGAGAAGCCTCACTGACTATACCCAAACTGACAGGCTAGATCCCACCCCTACACACTTAAGCCTCACTATGACACCAGATTATGTAACTACTACACTATTCATAGGTTTTATATGGTTATTCCCTGTGGTACTTACGTACTTTCATGTCAACTTCAAGAGATATGACAGTGCAGGGTGGTATTGAACCTGTCAATCAGGTGACAGCATGATGGTGCCTCCTAGTGGGCATGGCCTTTTCATAAGGAGTTGCCCCGGGAACCTCCAAATATTTTAAATAATGGGTTTTGCCCATATACATTAGTTATTTTTCCCCCAGAACTGTTTTGTTCTTGCAGTTGAATGAACCAGAACTATAGTTAATAAATTTCATGAGGAGACCTTATTTAATTAATAATAGACTTATTTAATGTGGTTGATAATAGGTAGAAAAGTAATTCTAATTAGGGACATACAAGCAATGATGCACCAATTGCCTAGGTGAATTCATGTAATCTACTATCGAATGATCTGACTGAGTGTGCACTCATGAAAATCTAAATAAAGAAAAATCCTGTCCAGCTATTCAAAAGTCTTACATGTTTTCATTTTATGAAATGAAATAGATTTTCATGAAAGAAAAGCAATATGATGTACCCTATTTATCACAAGTGCTTTGTGCATATTCTGGCATATAATGCCAGATGTATTAATTTATTTAAGAATGCTTCAAAATAAAATAGATGCTGTTGTAGAAAAATGATTCATTGTTTGTAAAATCATGAACCTTAAATCATCACAAACTTCTAACAACATAAAAGTTATTGGAAAATAAAAATGACTCATTGAAATTCATCATTTGCTCACATATGAGCACTAAATCAGTAGACTATATGTGTATTTACTAAGGTAATTTAAAACTCTATGAAGGAAGCTGTTAACTAGCTCCACAAACCATCCTCCACACACATAAAGACCACCATCAAGTCAATTCTGCCTCATGTCAACCCTTCCAAGACTAAGTATTTATTGGAACAGACAGCCTCATCTTTCTCCCGTGGAGCAGCTGTTGGGTTTGAACAGCCAACTATATCGTTAGCAACCCAACACCTTAACCATAACACTACTAGGGCTCCTGCCATTTAACCCATGAACCATGTTGTAGGGACATGAGTTAGCACTTCAAATATGGCCACTATCTCTGTGTCCTTCAGCTCACCTAAAAAATAACATGCTTCCTACACAGATACAGATCACCAGGACACAGAGCCACTGGGAAAGTTTCTTGTCATCTACCCCTCCCCCACCCCACCTCCTTCTCTGAGTTTCAGGTATGTTAGTATCATGGTGTTAATGATGTGAATAATTTTTGGTAGCCCACCTCATGCAAACTATAAAAGAATCCCGCCAAAACGACTCTCCTCACCCCACCTACCTCCTGCAGCAGACACATTCCTCTCCGGCTAGCCACTAAAAGCAGCAGTATTGAATCGTTGTTTGTATGCCCCAGAAAAATAAATTGATGTCTCTCAGACTGGCTCCAGGTTAGTTCTCTAATATCTGGGTACCTATATACAGAGACAGTGTTTCCTCTTCTTGGGGGTTATTTTTTATGACATAAAGGTGATCAACATTTGCTTATTCACTTAGAAATGCCAAGCCTTCTAAACGAAATGAAGTCAAAACTCTTTGTCATGATGATGTAGTTTTATTCCTCCAATTATTTTTCACTCTTTGACTTTCCTATCCAGAATTCTCTTCTCTTCCAAAATTGCCACCCTTTCATTCTATCTCCTCTTTGTGTCTTTGGTATGGAACAGTGCATACCGAGCTATGATTGCGGAAAGCGAAATGGAGATCGCTCCTTGTGCCTAGGACACTCCTGTGCTTCTTCCTACATTGACTTGGCACATCAATCCTTCCTGGTGTGTGTTGAAAGTCAGTGCCACCGGGCTTTTCTTCCTCAGAGAAAAAGAAGCTAGCAGGTGTCTCCAGAGTGGTTTGCCACCACAACAGAGGGAGCGACATCCAGAAGACAGTACGAAAAGACAGTAAGTAAGGGGAGCAAAGCTACAACAAGCAAAGTCAGCGACAACCATGTAGTGGACACTTCAGAACTTAAGGAAACGGATGGCATCTAGGGTACGGCATTGGATTTTATATTCCTGATTAGAGCAGCTACTCCACAGAGAGAACAACATGGCTGGCCCCACTATGAGACATGATGGCCCTCAGTGACCAATGGCGCTACAGGGGACAGCATCGGAGACACAGTGTGCGAATTACACCTGACCTGATCCCACCACACCGAGGCAAATCACTGGGGGAGTGCAGCGGAACAGCAAGGGAATGGAGCGGCAAGGTCGCTAGGGAATGCTGAAAGTGGACTTTGGGGCCAGGGCATTGTGTCCCAACAGACTGGACTGGGAAACACTCCTAAAGGCCAACAAACGATCCTTGAACTAACTACAAGCTTTTCTTTCTTGATGTGTTTTGTTTTGTTTTGTTCTTTGTCAGTGGTTTGTTGTTGCTGTTTTGTTGTCTGGTTGTATACTGTTGCTTTGTTTTCCTCTGTCTTGTTTTTGTGCATTTTATTATCTCCACAGGTCTGTCTAAATAAGACAGGCTGGATGAACTAACTGGAGGAAAAACAACGGGACCAACAGACAGTTCCGGGGGGCCCTTGGGATAGGGGGAAGTGGGGGTAAGGAAGTGGTTTTAACTAACCCAGGGACAAGCCAACAACATGGGATCCAAATTGGTGGTGAGGGGGGAGTGGCAGGCCTGGTAGGGAATGTTCAAGGGTAAGGTAATGTAAAGAAGAGGTATAGCTGTAACCCAGGTGGGGACGGAGCATGGTAGTGGGGCAGGAAGAAAGTCAAGAGAAATAGAGGGAAGAGCTAGGAGGCAAAGGGTATTTACAGAGGTCTAGACAAAGACATGTACATGTATATATATATATATATATATATGGATGGGGAAATAGATCTATGTGTCTATATTTATAGGTTTAGTATTAAGGTGGCAGAAGGACCTTGGACCTCTACTCAAGCACACCCTCAATGCATGAATACTTTCTTCTATTAAACTGGCATTCTATGATGCTCACCCTCCTGACACAACTGCTGAAACCAAAGCGGGTGAACAAGTAAATGTGGTGAAGAAAGCTGATGGTGCCCGGCTATCAAAAGAGATAGCCTCTGGGGTCTTAAAGGCTTGAAGATAAACAAGCAGCCATCTAGCTCAGAAGCAACAAAGCCCACATGGAAGAACACACCAACCTGTGTGATCGTGTGGTCCCAAAGGGATCAGTTATCAGGCAAAGAACAAAAAAAATCATATCATTGGCTGCACACCTCTATGATACAATCGCCGAGGACAAATGGGTGCATAAGCAAATGTGGTGAGGAAAGCTGATGGTGCCTGGCTACCAAAAGAGATGATGTCTGGGGTTTTAAAGGCTTGAAGGTGAACAAGTGGCCATCTAGCTCAGAAGCAACAAAGCCCACATGGAAGAAGCACACCAGCCTGTACAATCACGAGGCGTCAGAGGGATCAGGTATAAGGCATTATCAGGAAAAAAATCTTACCATAGTGAATGAAGAGGGAAGTTCAGAGTGGAGACCCAAAGCCCATTTGTCGGCCAGTGGAGATCCCCTCACAGAGGGATAGGGGAGGAGATGAGTCAGTCAGGGTGTGATGTAGCACCGATGAAGAATACAGCTTTCCCCCAGTTCCTAAATGCTTCCTCCCCCCACAATTATCATGATCTGAATTCTACCTTGCAAGTCTGGATAGAGCAGAGGTTGTACACTGGTGGAGATAGGAGCTGGAGGCACAGGGAATCCATGGTGGATGATACCTTTAGGACCAGGGGTGTGAGGGGTGATACTGGGAGGGTAGATGGTGAGTGGTTTGGAAAGGGAGAACCTATTACAAGGATCTACATGTGACCTCCTCCCTTGGGGACGGACATAAGAAAAGGGGGTGAAGGGAGACGCCAGATAGGGCAAGATATGACAAAATAATTATTTATAAATTATCAAGGGCTCATGAGGGAGGTGGGGAGCAGGGAGGAAGGGGAAAAAAGAGGACCTGATGCAAAGGGCTTAAGTGGAGAGCAAATGCTTTGAAAATGATTAGGGCAAAGAATGTACAGATGTGCTTTATACAATTGATGTATGTATATGTATGGATTGTTAAAACATAAATAAATATATATATGTTTCACTGCAAAAAAAAAAAGTAGCAGACCCCATTGGCTTGCCTCTTTCCCTATCTTGCATTCCCATTGGCCCTTATTCTTGTGTCATGGTTGGTCTTTATTCTAGGAATGGTTGGTGTCTTCATCCACTGCTTGTGCCCCTCAGTAGCATGTTGATAGGTTACCTGGACAGAACCTCTGGAATGGATGATACTGAGAGGGAGATAGATTATAGATATGGGGGATTATCTCCACCTGAATGCCTGAGTTAGCAGAAATCGGCTGGCAGGGTCATGATAAAGGGTTGCAGGAATGTCAGACACCCATCTGACCCCTAGTGGAAAACACCTAGGCACTGTTGCTGTTACATCACACAGGTGCATCTGAACGCAGGCAGGGAGGTCAGCCATGCCTTCACCCGTGCCTTCCCAGCCACTGGCCATAGAGGGAAATAAATGTCAGACTGGGGGCAAACCACTTCCTCTTGTCCAGGTGCTCTCTTGAATGTTGGGAGTGAGATTCCTCCAGCCTCTTCTCTCTTTCGATTTCCCGCTCTTGGGTCCACATGCTTGGATTTGACCTCCTGTTCCACTATTCCTTTCATGTGGGTTTTTGCCCGGAAGTGGCCATCTTCTGTCACCAACTTCCCCATGGCCCCGCCATGTGGTTTTGCACACTTCCCAGGGATAATGGGTACTTTCTGAGGGTATAATACCTGAAACTTCCCTTTTCCTCATAAAAGTGACTTGGATTTACAAAAGTGCTTCTGTCATGAAATTCTATCAGTGTTGAGATGCAAGAACTCAGGTGAACCACCCCTGAAATCCAACAATGTGAGGCCATTTAGGGTGGGTCATCAGACCTCTTCTTGTCCTTGATATGACCTGCAGATGGATCCTGTGAAGCAATGCAGGAGAAGTCATGAGGACCTGATAGGGCATCTAGGCTTCTATGGACCCAGCACTTCAGATGGCAAAGTTAGTCATCATCTCTGTTAGGTAGCCAGATTGGGATTTGTCCCTCTCCATGCCAAGGCACCCCTACAGGAGGATGCTGCAGAGAATCAGGTGAGCCCAGCAGGCCATCAAGGCAGAGGGCATGCACAAATGCAGGCCTTTGAGACTGGAATCCAGGACATTTGGAAGGGCCCCAATCTAGACCAGGTGGGCTTAATTCAGCCAATGGGGTTAATCAGTATCATCGAGTATGCCTCTGAGTAGAGGGCCCTGAAAAAGGCAGAATCTGGAGCACGCCCACCTCATTTCCAGCAGGTCCTCTGCCGAGATGCGGTTTCTCTGGCCTCAGGTCCCCACGTGTGGATATGAGGTGCCCAGGGGGTGCCCGTGTTCTTCACTGTAAAACCTGAAACTTCTATTCTTTGTAAAACTCACTTGGATCACAAAACAGGCTGTCGTGTGAAAGAGATGCCAAAGACTCAGGCATGTCCCACCTAAGAAACTTAACATGTTCTCTAGAAAGTTCTCCCTGACTCTTTCGATACTGAATTAAATAAATATCTCTTACATGTATTCTGTTACCTCCCTCATAACACTTCATGCACAGGAAGCCAAACCCAATCCATCCAGTTGGTGCTGACTTGGAGCAAACCTACCAGATAGGGTGGAACTTCCCCGGAGTTTCTGAGACTGTCACTGTAGTGGGAATAGAAAGTCCCTTCGTTCTCCCCAGGTACTTAGCAGCTGGTGGTGGTGTTAGGTTTCTGGATTGGTTGGGTCACTTCGGTTCTTGCTTCACCAGGCTGAAAGAATCTCCCAAACAGAAGCACTGTTTGTAATCCAAGGGACTGTTAGGAGGAGAAGGGAAGTTTCAGGTATTGCAATCTCAAGAAGCACACGCTCTTTCAGGAACGTGTGTACGGCTGTGCAGGACTCAAGCAGGAGTCCGTGACTGAGTGCAAAACCAAACCAAACAAAAGGCATGTGGAAAGAATACAGGAACAGGAGCAGAAAGCCATGCTGGTAGAACAGAAAATCCCAGGGGCCAAGAGAGAGGCGCGAGGGAGCTCAAGAGTGGTGCATGTGAGCCTGCTCATGGGACAGATGCCCACTCTCTGCCTGGCAAGTATGCCCCTACTGAGGACTGCTTTTATCTCTTGGGCTGGAGGCAGCAGCCAACCTTATTGGCTGAATTTAAGTGCACCTGGGTGACGTCATCCTGCTGGTGCTTAAGGTGGGGTGTGCCCAGGTAGCTTCTGCGTGGGCCTAGGGGGCTGGTGTTTGACTGAGCATGCTCAGTTTGGATTTGTTCCCATAGATGTCTAATGGGGCCTGATTTCCATGCGGACCCTCAACTGTGGCACGCCAGCTAATCTTCATTTAGCATAGGCATTAGGGAACAGTTTCCAACTACGGACCTTGTAGACAACAAACAGCCAAATTGTAACCACGACAGCACCAGGGCTCCAGACACATGCACAGTAAGTGTTCAGATGTTTGCGTCTCTCCCTCGCTCCTACAGACAGGGTTTGTGCTACCTCTGAGGGCCGTAAACCATAAATCATAAACCATTACAATATAAATCAGCTCTATTCAAACTAACTCATACCTACTGGGTGGACAAGAATGGCTTCTGTGGGTTTCAGAAAGTGTAACTCTTTACTGGGCCAGAAAGTCTCTTCTTTCTCCCTTGGCTGGCCTTGCAGTTAACAGCCCAGTGCTTCACTACTACACCATCGGGGCTCTCCATGTCGTCACTAGGCGACCAACTAATATACAGACATGGCAAATGCAAATGAAGTGGCATCGCATCAATCACCCAAAATGAACAATTCTGCTTGTGAAAGGATAATATCTACTGGCTTACCAGCAAGGCTAGTTAATAAAACATATTATTCAAATCTACAGAGACCTAGTTAATTAATATGGCCCTTTTAGCTATAATTTCTTATGTGAGTATTAGAATTCTGGATTCTGTGCCTGTGGCTAGAATCCAATTTAGGAAGGAGTTATTTGCTTTGCTAATAGACCAGATTAAGGTGGGATTATGTTTTGCCCTACCTAGAGGATGTGAGCCAAATCCCACCCACATCAACTGGATGGCAGTGAGTGCTGGGTTGGGTAGCCAAACTACTGGATCTGTCAACTTTGGCAAAAAGCCCAGACCCAGAAACGTTAAAATGCTACGAGGAGTTTTCATATGCTAATCAACCCCAGGCCTCCTGACCTTTTGAGACGCAAACAGTAGGTAGTACTCTAGATATGTGAAAGGATACCAGAAAAATGACTGGAATTCCGGTTCTTATCTTACCAAGTGATTTACTTTGGGAGGACATAGGACATCAAAAGAGAATTATATTTACAAACCCCTAGGATGAAAAAATCCTTACCAGCCAGCAAGTCTGCCCTTGGTATGTCTTACTGCCCACGAGCGTCCCCAGCAAATGTAAAGGCTTCCACAAGAGATTCTCCAGAACTTCCATCAGGGGTCATAAGGAGTTCTGAGAAATGTAGTTCCATGATATTGTCACAGACTCTGCGCATGCCCTGTCCAAATCTCTACCTTCACCCCATTGCCCTATCTCATTTATAGTTTTTCCCTTGTTTTGTTTCCTTATTCCTTCTTTCTATATAAATTTACACCTGTCCATTATCTGTGGTTAGCATTTATGAGGACAATCCCATATAAAAACATAGTTATTTTGTAATCCACAAAGCACTCAACTACAGTTAAGTTACTGTGAAAGCATTTTCTGGTGGCCGGTTGTCTAATAAAATCCGTTATCTGTCTCTCTGTTTGACTACATTGATCGATTCAATCGCTCCTGAGCAAGGATTACACATTTAGAGATAACATGAACTACATAGGGAATTTTCAATAAATATTGATTGAATAAATACATATTATGCCAGAATATTCTTCCTCTAATTCTGCTTAAATTATCTAGTTACAGTTCTAGTTACATTTGCTTTTCATGATATAAACCCCCCATGGTATAGAGGTTAAAGCACCAAGCAGCTAACCAAAAGGTGAGTGGTTCAAATCCATCAACCTCTCTGGGGGGGAGAAAGATGTGGCAAGCTGTTTGTGTGACGATTACAATCTTGGAAACCCTATGAAACGACTATACTCTGTTCCTCTGTCCCGTAGAGTTGCCACGAGTCAGAATCAACTGGACAGCAATAGATGTTTTTCCTTTGTTTGGGCATATTTGTTTTAAGGGAAGTATTGGAAATGGATGGACTTTGTTTCTAGATACTTAATTATTTTTCTGCCAAGTGATTTACATGACAGAACAATGTCTGTTACTTGCTATCTTGGCACTATTTGAGTAAAAAGATCCAGATTTGATGGAAAGTCTATTTAATTTTTAAAATGTTTCAGCCTTCCTACCCCTTATTGAATGTTGTAAAGGTCTTTACATTGTAATTGAATAAGGGTGTCCTGATTAGAAAACAATGACAGAGAATAAAAGTAAACTAATGAGATAATTAGATTGATGGTGATTGACTACTATTCCTAATGTTACATTAACCAGTTGTTTTCCTGCTCTAGGAAATGAACTAGGCATTCCTTCCAATAGTTTTGGTATTCACACAATTCATTAGCCCATCATCTCCAACTGAATGAGGAGGTGCTGGCTAATCTAGCCAATACAGTCTATTTATGAAAAATCAGATGTCTACTACATCACAGAACTTGGAATTAATAGTATTGAGAAAAAAATTGGTGAATAGTCTAGACTTGGAACTCTTGAAATAGTTTGTACTTTTGTTTAACCTGGTCTTTGATAAAGAAATGCTTTCGGTTGGTAATAACATTACCCTTGGCAATCTTCCTTCTATTCTTCCTTGAAAATGTGCACATAACTCTGTTCCATCCATGGGAAAATGCCTTACCACTAGTGTCACAAGATAAACAATGATGGAAAAAGGAACAAAGACAGTCCATGTAATCAGCAGATTATGAATGACTTTCGGCTCCTAGTACAACAAATAAAACATGATTCACCCAAATTCACTCTGAAAGACCAGGGGTGCTTAGCTTGGGAAATATAGGATGCCTGAAGTCCCTGTCTCACATTCCTCTGAGATGCCTCCATTTCACATAATACTCAGCCTCTGCTAAGCAAGTTGTGTTCATACTGGTAGCAAAGAAGCTTTTCGAAGCTAAGAGTTGCAGGAACTCATATGCTTTCCAGATCGTACACCTCTGGAAATGTTTCACAGGTAGTGATTTTCAGTGAAGTACACCAATTTATGAATGAAGAGAAGCGAAATGAAATTTTCTTTCCTATTAATTTGTCACCAACCAAATCAGTGGCCTTCAAGTCAGTTGTGACCAATGGCAGCACTGTGTGTCCCAAAGTAAGGAGGGTTTTCATGCCTACGGTCTTTGGGATGCAAATCACCAGAGAGTTCTTCCTAGGTTCCTTCGGGGATATTAGAACTGCCAACCTTTCAGGTAAGGTTTGTGATACTCAGAAACCTAAAGACCGTTGGAAATATGGCTAATCTATTCATATTCATGCCAATGGGGACGGCAGTCACTGACAGAAGACATTGCCTGGTTGTGGTGTTGGAAGTAGGACACAGTGTACAGAGGAAATAAGTGCTGTCAAAATTAAATTATCCCAGGCAATACAGTTTGGAGAAACCACACGCAGCAACGGTGCCTTGAGGGGAGCATCGCAGACATGAAAAGGAACAGGACCGGCAGTGACATTGCAAAATAACTCGTGAAAACTACATAAAGTGTCTACCTCAGGTGATTCCAAGATCATCAAGTGCTCCCTCTTCAAGGACTGAATTCAACTGGTTTAAGAGACACGCACAGCGACAACCCCCGTGAACTCAAACTCACTGCCACCAACTCAATGCTGGTTCCTAGTGACCCCCCTAAGTCAGGATAGGGCTGTCCCTGTAGGTCTGAGAGTGCTACTGCTCGCTGGAGTGGAAAGCCTTCCCTCGCCCCAGGGGAAGCTGGTGGTGGCTTGAAGCTGCCCAATGACTAACCCACTACATGGCAGATTTCCCTGTTGGAGCCGGCCCTGCACTGCCACTGGCTTTGAACTAAGAAGTCACGTGCATGTCCAACCAGTTACTCCGAGTATCCCACACACCACTGCTACCGAGTCCAATTTAGACATTCGGCCTCCAACGTGGTTCAATGTCAAGCATGTACTCACTGAACAAGCAGGCCAAGAATGAGCTCTTGAAAGTCCCACAACCAGTGGGATGATTTAGCCAGTTCCAACAGGTGTGGCAGAACCTGTTATCAAAATGGCACTTGTAATCAGCATTCTCTCTAATGCAGAAATGACAGATTTACATTTTTTACTCTTCGTTAACTTTCATCTGTGCAACAGCGGATTGTGAGTGCCCACAGTAATGTCCATTCTGTCAATAAGCATAAAAACTTAGATGGCAACATACTTGTAGTAAAAGCTAAGAATATTGCAAGTAAGGATGCCAATTAGAAAGCAATATAAAAACATGTTAAATAACAGGGTATTTTTGTTTTGGTCAGGTGTTATTTAATATTTTTTTCATTAATATTTGAAAACTCTTTCTTATAATCCAGTTTTGTATACCTTTGATTTTCTTATTGAAATATTAACTCGAAGGAAAAATAATAAATTACACTTCAGTTTACATTATTTTATACTTAAACAGGTCATTAGGGCAATGAACTGGCTGTTAAATTTTTTTAATCCCACCATTGCATACACCTCTACAAACTGCTTAAACCGGACACACTGCTTCTTTACTAAGGGGCAGCCTTACAACCCCGTGCCTGCTGTATGCTGGAGGAGACGGCTCCTCTCCTGCCCATCTCTATCACAGGTCTCCATTCTTGGATACATGCCTTAATGCGACCTTGACTTTCCAGTCTAGTCTTCTTGCTCACACCCATCTCTGGAAACTGATTTCTCTAGCGCCTAATACCCTCCACTCACCTATGCTGGCGATACACGATCATTGTCAATGTAAGAGCCATTGGCACAAAGCCTCATTTCTATAAGATATTTGCAGAGATGGGTAAATAGAAGCAATAGTTTCCTGCATTTAGTCAGCATCTTTTTTGCGTAACGTGATGGTATTTTACAAAGTGGTAACTGGTAGCACATCGTTACGGTGCTCAGCTGCTAACCTAAAGATGGACAGTTCAAACTCGCCAGCCGCTGCAAGCCTGGACGATACGGCAGTCTGCTTCCATAAGGATCACGGACTGGAACGTGCTGGGGAGCAGTTGTGCTCTCTCCTGCACGGGTGTGAAGAGTTGGAATTGTCTGCCTGACAATGGGTTAGCAGGCAGAAGTACAAAGAAGGAAGGAGGACCTACTGGTATGGTTGCGGTGGAGGTCGCTAGCTGTCCTCAAGCCAGTTCTGACAGAAAAAAATACCACCAATCATGACCCATCTTCACCAACAATTCCTCTTCAGTCTTCCTTATTCAATGTCCAAATTGCACACGTACTGGAGGTACTTGAGAATAACAAGGCCGAAGGGCCCCTTAGTTTTCAAAGCGGCATCCTTTCTCTTCAACATTTTTATATTAATCATTTTATTAGGGGTTCATACAACTCATCACAATCCATAAATACACCAATTATGTAAAGCACATCTGTACATTCATTGCCCTCATCATTCTCAAAACATTTGCTCTCCACTTAAGCCCCTGGCATCAGCTCCTCATTTTTCCCCTCCCTTCCCACTCCCCCCTCCCTCATGAGCCCTTGATAATTTATAGATTATTATTTTGTCATATCTTGTCCTGTCCGATGTCTCTCTTCACCCACTTTTATGGTGTCTGTCCCCCAGGGAGGCGGTCACATGTAGTAAAACGGTCATGTGCAGCAAATTTCTTGACTACTTTTTCCATGAGTATAGACTTTGGGTCTAAGCACAATGAAATATTTGACAATTTTGATCTGCATTTATCAAGATGTTGTCTATTGGTCTAGTGGTATCGATTTTGGCATAGACAAGACAGTGATTCACCAGCTTGTTGAAACACTTCAACTGTTATTCTGTCAATTCTTTAGTCTTGCTTATCATTAATTCTTTCCAAGAAGCTTGGACTTTTTCCTTCAGTATCACTCATTCTTGGTCAAATTAGGCACTGTATGTTTATTTCTAAGTGTTATATTGTGCATTTACCATAAATCCAAAACCAGACTCGCTGCCATTGAGTAGATTCTGACTCATAGCCACCCTATAGACCAGGACAGAACTGCCACCTGTGGGTCTCCAAGATTTTAACTCTTTAGGAGCTGAAATCTTCATCTATCTCTTGTGGAGCAACTAGTGATTTCAAACGGCTGACCTTATAGTTAGTAGCCTAGCGAGTAACCCAGTAAGCCACCAGGGCTCCTGGCATCTACCATATTCGATTTATTTTTTTACAAAATCCCTTGAGGTTAGCATTAACACCCCTGTCTTCCTTTCAACATTAGAAACTTGTGCTGAGAGATGAATCAACTACTTGGTTCAAACTCCCACAGTTTGGTATTCAAATACAGGTCAGAGAGGTTCTGATGCCCCAGATACTCTCTGCTGTCCATGCTGTCCCCCTAAAGGCCAGCTATCTATGATATTCTACTCAAATTATCCTCCAAGACAAGAAAAGATGTAAATCCTCTTCATAGATTAAAAAGGAGAAATATTCCACACATACAAATTCACATGCACATTTGTTGAGAATTGTTAGGGGGTCACTTTGTGGTCTTCCATTGACCTCTAGGGCTTCAAGCTGCAGCTCGAGCCCCAGATTAGTAGCTCTTTTCCCTTTGTTCATTATTTAATAGAGCTTCTAGTATATTTCTGAGTTTTTAATATTCATCTTTGTTAATTTTGCCCCAAACCCATATGGGTGGTTTCTTGGATCATAAACAGTTTTTGATATGTTCACATCAAATAGTGTCATCAAATAGTGTTGACTCAGTATTTGGTCCAAGCCTAACTTCTGGAACTACGTGATAAAAAATTTAATGTCCTATATATACAAACCCCAAACCCTGGATGTGCTGTGGGATACATATTGGGTTGCTATCCTTAAGATCAGGGGTTCAAATCCATTAGCTGCTCTTCAGGAGAAAGATGAATCTGCTCCTGTCAAGGTTTATAATCTTAGAAATCCTAAGTAGCAATTCCACTCTGTCCTATTGGGTCCTATTGTCAAAACTTACTCGATGCAGTGGTTTTTCACACATAAAAACAGAGTCTCTGCTATAAGCAAGAACATGAACTGTGAAAACTGAATTCTTTCTGCTTATATGAATATCGTACCTCTTTCCCTCCTGAGAACTTAATAGAAAAAAAGGTATCCTCATTTTAAATTTTACTCTTTTGATATATGAATAAATCTTTCCTCTGCCCAGATAATCCCAGTGTTTCCATCTTTACAAACAAGCTGTAACACCAAAGTTGCAGGCCTTATTTTCCTTTGAAAGGTAAACACCTACACTGAGGTCAGGCAAATCAAGCCAGAATTCTCACGACCTGTCATTGGTGTGGGGTCATTCCAACTCCTACTGACCCCTTGCATGGTGATTAGAACTGCTCCATAGGCTTTCCATGACCTCTGGAAGCACATCGCCTAAATTTCAGAGGTGCCTCTTGGTGAATGTTAGTCCGAGTAGAATAGAGCAACAAATCCAGGGAGACTCATGTGTATAATAGAGAACTGAATATCAAAGAGTAACTGTATATTAAGAAAACATCCCAACTCAGTCCACATCAAGTCCGTAAGTCTGATATTAGCCCACATGCCCAATACCAATCTGTATAAACTCCTCTTCAGAGCCATGCAACACATGCAATGACGTGGAATACAGGAAGATCACAGGCCAGTGGGTGGAAAGTCTTGTGGATCTAGTGGTGATGGAAGCATCTCAGCACTGGCGTGAGTCTCCATGCAGCTCCTCCAGCTCCCGGGCTCTAGAGTGGCTTCATGTGTCTTGTCAGCAGGAAGACAAGCAGAGAGCGAGAGTGCATCTGCCCTCCAGTGAGCTCTTGGAGGTCATCAAGCTGATTGACCTGATTGACAGGCTAGACTCCCCTCTTGGCAACTTGACAGGAGATTATGTAACTGCCACTTGAGGGTCTTCTAATTGCCAAACTTTTGACCAGTAGTCCAGCCCTTAGCCATTTAGTTTCACCACCTGGGATACTGTTATTAACTATATGCTTTCCGTTACTTGCAAGTTTACACTTGGGTCTCAAGTTCAGAAAGCTTCAACTTTACAAGAGCACAAAAGTAATCTATTTACATGTCATAATTTCACATTGAATAATAAGTCTTTGTAAGCCTATCTGTTCTGCTTATTTTTTTAATCCCTCTCTGTGATGAACTTCTTAAATAACAAATGAAGAGCCTTCTTTGTAGCTTCAGAACACCCTAGTACTTGGTGCAAAGTATATGCTTTGCAAATAGATGTGAAATTACTTTCTCGTGGCTCTCCTGTCCATGTCTTTGTAACTCCCATCAAAATGATTTGGCAGGACTAGGCAAACAGAGTGTGAAACACTAATTGAAAGGATTAGTCCATTTTGCCATTCCACTGGGTATATCAATGAGCCGTGTCAGAAGCAAGAGGAGAGCGCACCCCATGACCATCAAGAAAGAAGAGCGAACAGCAGAGCACATGCATGATCCCTCTCTGAAGACGTGGAGCCAGCAGCACCACGCTCAGGAGACAGAGCAGAGGACAACTGCTGAGACTATGAGGCAGACCACGAGACAGACCGCACGAGCCCCACTGGGGCTATGAGGAAGAGGTTCAGGCTTCCTGGCCTATGGAACGTGGCAGAGACCCAGGAACTCCGCCAGAGGTGAGAGGACCAGAGAGAGATATGTCTGCCAGTGACGGCATGGCTGAAAAGTGGCAAAGAAAACAAAGGAACTGTGTCCTTAGCATCGTGCAGCCTGCTAACGCCTCTCATAAAGCCCAGAATTGTGGCTACTGGTTGGGAGTTCTATGAGGTAATTGAGACAAATTATCAAATACAGCAAGAGGGTGGAGGCAAGTGACTGCGGTCTGGTGGGAAGCCGGGCTTTCCTCTCTTGTATAACCAGATGAAATTGGGCACGACAGCCACACCGTTCCCTCACCTCATAGCCCGTTTTTGTCTGACACATTCCCTAATTTACTTCTGTTTTCCCAATACAGTTTTTCTCCATTTCAAAATGCCTTGAGCAAATGCGTATGTTCAGGAATGCTGCATATACTTGTGTACGTTGCATGTCCAATTCAGTCACCTTTTTATCCTGCCTCGCCACGTTCTCGTGCACACATGCACAACCACACGCAAACACATATACATTTGTATGAACCGTTTGAGGGTAAGATGTAGGTATCATTGCTTATTAATCTTCAGCACATCTAATGAAACTGGCTTAAGAATAGTTTCTTATACAACTTCAGTAAAATAATCGAATTCAAATAATTTAGCATGGCTTTACTAATATTACCTAAGAAGCACACATTGAGAGTTTTACTGCTGACCAAATAATGCATGTTGTTGCATTGCTTTTGAATTTGTTTAGTTTTTCCTGCAGGTTCAGTCTCCAATCCAGTTCACACATTGAATTTAGGTGACAGGTCTCTTTTGTTTTCTTTAATCTGGAACAGTTTCTCAGTCTTTCTCTGTCTTTCATGATACTGATCTGGCAACTATTTTAATGGCTCCCCTTTCACTCTCCAAGGTGTCCTGGTTTAGACAATAAATTATATGACACCTTATTTATAAGTGTTAGGAAACCCTGCTCCGTGAATAATTTTCAGTTTCTGCACAGTCCAGGCTTTCTGAGCCAAGAGCCGTGGCACCTGAGGAAAGGGAGGATTAAACAGCAACCTTAAAGTAGAATCTTCGGGAAGATGTCAAGATGTAACTAACAATACAGGGGCGTGCAGCTCACAGCTTCCATTCTCTCCCCAGTGATCATTTTTTAAATTTCAGAGCAGAGGTTCACTTCTTTCCTGGATGGGAGGTTGGCAGACCTGCCACCCACCACCCCACCCCTACAGAAACTCTGAGTTTCCTGGTTCAGGGTTCCTCTCCTTGTCCTGGCAAACAGATACCACTGGGACATGGAGGTTGATGCAAGATGCTCTGTGAGTAACAGTTCTGCTCTGGGTACATACACAATGGAGGCTCGCGGATGTGTTCAATTACAAGCAGCCTAGTTCCAGACTCTGCTACGCCCTGGGAGTAGCTGAGGGCACTTTGGGACTCCACAGCAGAGTCTTCTCTTGAATAAACTCACTTGTTTCACTTTTCTCTGCCTGTCAGAATCGTGTCCCTTTGCCTGAATCCTTTCTTGTGAGCAGTGGGGTGAGGGACAGGGGGGGAAACCACCAAGTGGGGAGAGACTCAAAATCTTGAGTCTCATGCTGCTAATACCAGTATTCCAGATATTTCCATGGCAGACTTAATATTTTGCCACTATGCATTTTATCTAAAATACATTAAGGGACACAAAAGGCAGAGGCCTGATCCACTTACTACCATAATTTCCAAGCTCCCAAGAGGTCAAGAGACCAAGAGTGCCTGGTCAATGTTCCCTGCCTTTATTCTATCCCACCCCCTGCATGGGGGAGGTGTGGGTGAAGGCATGGGCTAATTCCATTGGCTGAGTTCATGCCCACCTGTGTGATGTTACCAGCCAAGGTGGCTGATGGCTTAATTTACACCTGTGCTAGGGGCTTTTTTTGCTCATGCCCAGTTCTGAATTTCCTATAGGTGTCTAATAGGGTGGCTGATTTCCCTCCAACCCCATTACATGGTCCTTTGCAGGCATGGGAGGGATAACCCACTCCTTTGTCCCTAAGCTAGCTGCCTAACACACCCAGTATCCCTTGTTCTGTTGGAATGATTGTCTCTATGGTTATATATAGGTTCTGCAAGAACACAATTAGGTGTTCTGTAATTTCCATTCTTCACAATGTTATTCATAGTTTGCTGTGATCCTGAGATGTAGTAATTAGTATGGTCCTTTCAGCTACAATCCTTTTTTGATGTATTGTAAATTCTAGCCAATATACCTGTGATTATGATCCTTTTGGGGAGAGTTCTATTGTGGGATTAAATCTGAGTCACATATATTCTGAGACTCTAGTAGAGGTTGTGACTTAAGTAATCACTTTTTGTTTCCTTGGGGGAAGTATTTGCTGAAAGACAAATAAATAGACCCCCATTTTAGAATGAACTGCATTTCAATTATTGTTTGTGTGAAGAATGTTGAAAGAACCATGAACTGCCCAAAGAACCCACAAATCTACGTTGGCAGAGACATGGACAGAATTCTCTTATAAGCAAAGATGGTAAGACTTTCTCTCCAATGTGTTGGGCATGTTATCAGGAGAGACTTATCCTTGGAAAATGGCTTCCAGCCAATCGTCAGTAAAAAAAAAGGTTCTCAATGAGATAGACACATGCTATATCAACGAACTCAAACAAAGCCACAATTGTGAGGATGGCACAGGACTGGGGATTGTTTCATTCTGCTAGTCAAAGAGTCACTGTGAGTCAGAGCTAACGATGGAACCTAGCAGAAGCAACATTTTCTTACTGAATAAAGAGTCAGGGTGAGATAGTAAAAATTAATAGAGCGAATATTCTGCCCCAGAGAAAACTAGTTTGTAGTACAAGACTTCTGACAACACATATATATTCACACAAATATTTTAATTTTTATACCTCTACAAATTATTAGCACACACCAATTTTAATATGTAGTTCCATTATACATTTTATATTACTGGGTTGTCTACATATGTTTTGAGAAATGGATGTCCTTGATTCGTATGCAATAGTATAAATGCACAATAGTTAGAGAACTATTTGTATTTCAGTCATATATTTAAAAGATAGGCATAGAACCATTAAGTTCCCAGAAATAGCTATATTTGGAAAATACATATATTATCTTAAAATGCATGCAAGAAAATTGAAGCTGTAGTTTCATATATGAGATAATTTAAAAATTCATTATATAGAGATTATTATACATTATTGGACAAGGAAACTGTTCCACACATATATATGAAAGGAAAGTAAAATGGATAAAAAATTCAGATATGAAAAGTGTGCATGATGCAAACAGAATGAAACTATTGCAATGATAAAATCTGATGTGCATAAAATATTCTAATATCAGGCTTAGATATTTATTTTATTCTATTTTTAAGGTATAGGAAAAGAAAACATTAAAATCTTAAATGTTAAGGCTAGCCTAGATATTGTGTAAAACTTTATAAGAAAATTATCTTTTGGAAAGGTTTCATCACTGGTATTTTAAATACCATTTCATGACTGATATTTTAAACACAAATTACCTAAATAATATGTTACAGAGACAAAAATTGAGAAATACAGTCTAAGCACTATGTTGATGGAGGACATAAAGTAGAATCTTGGTGGTGGGAGCTAAAAAATCCAGCATATATTGTTCTGTTTTTGTTTTTCCTCCGTAGAATAGAAGAGCTTTATGTATCATCTGTAATTAACTCATTTTTCAATACTCTGTAGTTATCATTTACATTAGAGTGTACTTAGAACCCTTTACCTCCCTAGTCAACTGATTATGGAGGAAAAACAAAACTGATGAACAATTTTTATAACATAAATAGCTACTTACAACCTGTTTTATTGGGATGATTTAATATTATATGATTGAAGTTATGGGTTGTACTTATTTACTTAAGTCTGGGAAAAAAAGAATGAAAAGCTATATACTGTGAAACTTTCATAAATGATATAAATGGTGAGAAAATGGTTAAAGGAAATAGTGGACAAGACCAATCGTAATGGTTTCCTGTTGAAAGCAGAGAAATTAGGTCTCTGACAGTGAAAGACAATGTGAAAAGTCAGAGAAAGAGAATCTTTTACAAACGTCCACAGTTCACTGTCCTTGAGTCCATTCTGACTCCTGGTGACCCTATGGGACAGGTAGAACTTCCCCTGCAAGTTTCTGAGACTGTAACTCTGAGTGAGTAGAAAGCCTCTTCTCTTTCCCAAGGAGCAGATGGTAGCTTCAAACTGTCGAGCTCACAGTTAGCAGCCCAGCAAATAACCATTATGCCACCAGGGCCCCTTTTATATACTTACAGTGAGTTAAAGAGAGTCCAGGGATAAAAGAGAGAAGGTGTCACCAGCATCGCCATTCCTTTAAGGAAGTTCTACTTTCAATTTTTAAACTGCTCAGGACAAGTCTCTGCAATATCAAGTTAGTGTTTCTTGTATCTATTCACCGCAAAGGCTTCCACATCTCCTGAAAGCAGCAACATCTTGAGAGATGCCCTAAGGCCTCAGCTCCCAACACTCTCCACTATCATCAACTTTTTCTATGCAGGCTAAACCTATTTGTTCCACGTTTCTGTCTCGCATGTCTGTCTGTCTGTCTGTCTGTCTCTCTCCCCCCCCCCATCAGTTTATTGAATATAAATTTCAAAATACACACATATACACAAAACATTGTGTTCCATAGGATTCTCTTGTCTGTAATCTATTATCCCTGGCTATTATTTATTTATTTTAACTTTTTATTGTGATTTGAGCGTGAACATTTACAAAGCAAATTGGTTCTCCACTCAACAATTCACACACACATTGTGGTTTTGTGACATTGATTGCAATCCCTATAATTTGAGAAAGGGGAAAAGCAATGATTTTCTGTTCTTCCAATTGCTGCCAGAATTTATTGTGTCTTGTGGCGGCCCTAATTTCAGAGTAGTACTGCACTCTAAGGCAGGATACCAGGACTTTATTCTAAAAAATCTCTGGAATGTGTAGAAGTATGAATCTAGGAAAAGTAGAAGTCATCAAAAATGCCATAGAACACATAAAGTTCAATATCCTACGGGTAGGTGAGCTGAAAGGGACTGGTACTGGCCATTTTGAATCAGGGAACGGTAGTTTCCTGTGCTGGGAATAACACAGTCATGAGGAATGGCTTGACATTCATTGTTCAAAAAAGACATTGCAAAATCCATCTTGTATTACAATGTTATCCATGATAGTATTGTACCTACCCACCTTCAAGGAAGGAATCTGGAGATAGAATGATAAAATTTTACAAGACCAACAACTTGTTCATAGCAAAGACTTTTTCAACAACACAGACTTCTCCGATGGAACATATAGGAATTAAGTTAACTACATCTGTGGGAAGAGGGACTGAAAAACTCAATATCAGCAGATAAAAGCAGACCAGAGGTTGACTGCAGAACAGACTATCAATTGCTCATATGTAAGTTCAGTTTAAAGCTAAAGAAAGTTAAAAGGAGTATGATATCCAAATATAATCTTAAGTCTATCCCACCTGAATTTCCAGAACGTCTCAAAAACAGGGTTGACATATTAAACATTAAGAATATCATACATAAAGAAAGCAAAAGGTCATGAAACTCACATGAGAGGAAGAAAAGATTAAAAGATGTCAGAAGAGACTCTGAAACTTGCCTTAATTGTAGAGTATAGTAAGGCACATGGAAGAAACGATGTAAAACAGCTGAACAGAATATTTATAAGGGCAGCTTGAGAAGCCTAAGTAAAATATTATAATCAAATATCAAATATCAAAGCACCAAAAAGGAAGAAGACGGTCAGCATATTTTAAACTGAAATAACTGAAGAAACATTTCAAGCCTAGAATGGTACATTGAAAGATTCTATGGGCGAAATATTGAATGATGCAGGAAGCATCAGAAGATGATAGAAAAAATACAGAGTCACTGTACCAAAAAGAACTAGTTGACATTCACCATTTCAGGTGGTAGCATATGAGCAAGAACTAAAGGTGCTGAAGGAGGAAAGTCAAGCTACCCTGAAGACATTATCCAAAATCCAGGCTCCAGGCATTGACAGAACACCGATGGAAATATGTCAAAGGTCAAAAAAGCACTGGAAGCACTCACTAGACTAGTCTGTGCCAGGAAATTTGGAAGACAGCTCGTTGGCCAACTGACTTAGAGAGATCCATATTTGTACCGATTCCAAAGAAAGGTGACTCAACAGAATGCTGCTCAATCTATAGAATATCATTGATATCACATGTAAAATTTTGCCAACAATCCACCAAAAAAAGGTTACAGCAATATACTGACATGGAGCAGCTGAAGGTCAGGCTGGATTCAGAAGAAGATATAGAACGAGGGATATCATTACCAGATGGATCTTGGCTCAAAGCAGAAAATACCAGAAAGATATTTACTTGCATTTTATTGAATCTGCCAAGGCATTTGACTGTGTGGATCATAACACACTGTGAATAACCTTCAGAAGAATGGAAAGTCCAGAGCACTTCATTGTGCACCTAGGAAATATGTACATGAATCAAGAGACTATTATGCAAACAGAACAAGCGAATATGGCACATGGTTTAAAATTAGGAAAGGTGTGCATCGGGGTTGTATCCTCCCATCACACCTATTCATTCTGTATGTTGAGCAAATCTTCAAAGAACCTTGATTACATAAAGAAGAATGTGGTATTAGGATTGGAAAAGGCTTCTTAACAAGCTCTGATATGCAGATGATACAACTTGCTTGCAGAAAGTGAGGAAGACTTGAAGCACTTGCTGATGAAGATGAAGGACTGAAGTCTTCCATATGGATCACGATTCAATGTAAAGAAGACCAAAACACTCACAATGGGACCAATAGGTCACATTATGATAAATGGAGAAGAGATTGAAGTTGTCAAGGATTTCATCTTGCTTGTCTCCACAATCAGTACTCAAGGAAGTGATAGTCAAGACATCAAAAGACATGCTGCACTAGGTAAATCTGCTGCACTAGATCTCTTTAGAGGATTAAAGAGCAAGGATGTTATTTTGAATATTAAAGGGTGCCTGACCCAAGCCATGGTATTTTCACTTGCCTCACATCCACGTGAAAGTTGGACATTAAATAAAGCAGACCAAAGAAGAATCAATCCATTTGAATTGTGTTGCTGCCAAGGAATATTGAAAGTACCATGGACTGGTAAAAAGGACAAACAAATCTGGGCAGAAGTAGGGCCAGAATATACCTTAGAGGCAAGGATGGCAACACTTCATCTTGCATACTGTGGCCATACTGTCAGGAGAAACCAGTCCCTGGAGAAGGACATCATACTTCGTAAAATGGAGGGGGTAAGGGAACTGTAAAAAGATGAAGGTCCTCGCCCAGATGGATTGACACAGTGTCTGCAAGAACGGGCTCAGGCAGGAAACTATTGTGAAAGTGCACAGGACTGTAAAGTGTCTCCTCCTGCTGTGCCTACGATCACTATGAGCCATACCCAACTGGATGGCGCCTACCGACAATACTGTAAATATGTTTACTTTTATTAAGTGATTTATATATAATAAATCATTTAGTAAGTGATTTATTTATCCAGTTATTATTCACCAAGTATCTACCATATTCAAGACCTCATGTGTAGGCCATTGTTGCTGCCGCTGTGTCTGTTCATCTCTGGTAGGGGCTTCTTTTTCCCCGACCCTCTATTGTAGCAAGCACAATGTCCTCCTCTGGGGTCTCTCCTGATGATGTTGCTGTGAGGTAAGGGTCTAGGACT
Organism: Tenrec ecaudatus; assembly: GCF_050624435.1. Taxonomy (NCBI): domain Eukaryota; kingdom Metazoa; phylum Chordata; class Mammalia; order Afrosoricida; family Tenrecidae; genus Tenrec; species Tenrec ecaudatus. The sequence continues at coordinate 112,876,671 of NC_134536.1, forward strand.
GCCTGTCACTGTTTCAGCCAAGGACAGAGCCCAGGCTGATTAGAGAGCCTTCTGCAATCGGGGTTTGCTACCTCCTAACTGCTTCAAAAATTCAGGGAAAATCAAGCAAATTATCTACCCCCAAATCTGTGACAAAAAACTGGCTATCCATGATCACAGGAAGAAAACAATTGATACTTACATTTCTGCAGGGGTTACCAGCCCACCATCCCCTGAGGCCCCATACCCCATTATTTATCTAAATGGGTGATGGCTACTTATCTTATGGCCTTCCTTACTGCCAGCCTGAGCTAGAGCATCCCTACTGATTAAACTTAAAGGGGACTTTTGCTTCAAGGAAGAGGGTTGTTTGATTTTGTATTTCCCAAAAAGTAAACCTTAAATTATGTTATATTTATAGTATTTTGATTAACAACAGCTAATCCCCCCTACCAATAATGCCCAAAATATATGAAAGGAAATCTCTCTATTCTTGATCCTAAGGAGAATTCTGTTGGACTTCTTCCAAGACAAAGTTGGTTGGTCTTCTGGCAGCCCATGGCATACTTAATAGTCTTTGCCATCGCCATAATTCAAACGCATCAGTGCCTCTCCAGTTTTCCTTATTCTCTGTCCTGCTTATACATCATACAACACGATTGAAATACTATGGCTTGGGTCAGGTAAAGTTTAGTCTTCAAAGGGACATCTTTGTTTTTTACACTTTAAAGAGATCTTTTGCAGCAAATTTGCCCAAACTGATGCCTTTTAAAGTAATAATACATTATACCTTCTTTGGTAAACACTTTCTATTATATTGCTAAGTTTAATCACAAGAACCTTAGTAGATAGATGAATTCTAATTACTATTGTTTACAATGAAAAAATTAAGAAAATCAGTGACAGAAGCCAGGTTAGGAGTCAGGCGCTTGTGACTAGCTGCCCTGACTAGCTGTCCACTATCTCCCTCATTATCCCTTGCTACTTCTGTTTTTGTATTGTGCAAATCTTCAGTCTGGTTGCATTTTGAGAGTGTAGCAAAATAACAAAGTAATGGTTAAGTGCTTTCATTCTTTGGCTTCAGCACTGAAGAGAAGCCTTAGGCATTCTAATGGCCAGTGAAGGATCAGCAGTTTGCAAATCAGAGCATAAAGGTAATGAACTTGGGTTTTATTAAATTGTCCTCCCTCTTCCTGTGCTCTAGTAAAAGTGTTAAGCAACAGGTTCCTCATCCAGAGATCCAAGATATGGACAAATGGACACTAAGTAAAGAGTGGCATTTCTGTCTGAAGTATGATGGCTCTATTAGGAAAAAGACGTGATGATGTAAGGTGGTTCTGCCAAAATCTAATAAACAACAAAGCAAGAACTAGAATATACTGATTCCTCGCTTTTCAAGTATTTCGTTATCCCATATTTTGCATTTAAAACAAAATAAGAACCCCCTATCTGACTGTGAACCCCAAAGCCAAGGCAGCAGTCACTCTGGGCTGTCGTGGTTATGGCTGAGTGTCATCTTGTCTGGGCCACGCATCTCGCTAATTTGGCCATTAGGTAATGGTGAAATGGACTGTTTTGTAGGGATGAACTTTGGTTATATCATGGTGTAATGTGGCAGTCAAGTAATGATGTCATCTTCCATTTTGGGATCTAATATGGTCATCCTCCATAAGTATAAAATGAACCTGGTCTTTGAAACCTCGCTATGTCTATAAAGATAAATTTAAGGGTTAAAGAATCAGTTTTACAACCAATATAACTTAAAGACATATTATATTATAGAATTGCAAAAAACTACTTTTCAAAAAGTTTACCAGGGTCCCATTAGCCAGAGAATAATACAAACTTATCTCCACTTACTTTTATTCTAGTTTCCCCACAAGATATTTGTCTGAGGCCACGATAGACTGCTGATAGAATTCAGTGAACAATAGCAGCCTCAGCAGTGCACTCTTCTCAACCCTGGGTGGACATACAGTAATATTCGCATTTTTCAATTAAAACAGAGCACAAATAGACTTTTCCAATGTTGTTAGCAAAAGCCATTGCCTGTAGAAACAGAAACAAATGTAAACTGACTTGAGAGGAATGTCTCTTGGTGAGCAGAGTGAACAAAAGAGACAAAAACAGGAAGCGAAAATCCTAGCTTCTTTTTGTCTTTTTGTCTCTTGTCTGTTTCAGAATTCTAAAGCGTGACTGCCTTACAATTACCTTGTGGAAGATGCGCTGGATGTGCGAACCGGCAGGATCCCATGGCTGCTACCTGTCAGCGCCTGGATTTAAGTCAGCTGCAGGCTCTTCCCTGGAGCATTAGCACAAGAATGACTTGACTTCTGTATTTTCAATGGATGCAAATGTCAACCTTATCACCAAGGAAGACATATGGTACCCAGTTCTGGAAGCTGAATTCTATTTCATAATGAGTTCAAATCTCCTGCTGTGATCGGAACTTGGCGCAGGGGAAGGCAGAGGTCAATGTGCCTCAAGGGTTGCTTCCCCCACATGGTGCCCAGACCTGCCCGAAAATGTCAAATTTTAGAATATATTTCTGTAAGATGCTTTCACAAAAAGGCGCAGCTACCAAAATAAGAAGTAGAAAATTTCTCTCTTGCTGCAAAGCAACTCATATTGTAGCTCAGTCTAGATCGAAGTAAATTTGGATATTTCTATGTTCCTTTTAGTTTGCTTGTTTTCCCCCAAGTATTCAGAAGGAAATAAATTGTTGAGTACATAAACTGAAGGTAATGTCATCATGGTGTCTCACCTATTGTGCTTGGGCTGTGCTCTGGGCTGTCTGGTGTTACATAGATGTTAATGTAGCTGAAAGCACTTGCCCTCAACCTACTGATAAACAAACATCTGAGAAACCCCACTTTCTGCCCGCAGATTCAACTAAATTGCTTTCTCTCCAAATCCCTGGTACTGCAGTGGTTACACGTTGGCCTGCTAACTGCAAGATGAGCCGTTTGAAGCCCCTGGATGCTCCTTGGAAGAAGAATGGTGCTTTCCACTACCACAGAGTTAGTCTCAGAAACGCCCAGGGGTAGTTCTATACTGCACAGTATATACACTGTTCTGTACAGTATGTGTGAATTGGAATCAATGCAATGGCAATGAGTTTGGTGTGTGTATATACATAAAATTAAGTTCCCTAAAGTGTTCTGGGAGTGAAATGATTAAGCAGGAGACCAACTGAAATGTGTGAAAGACTATAAGATGTGATAGAAAACCCACTAGCAAGCTCCCAGCCACCCAGCTAAGTGCTAGTCATACGGACAAAGATACCTTGAGTCCTACAGTGCCGGTCAAGCTATCTCATCCAACAACAACTGAATAAGGGAATCTACTTTGGGGAGAAAATAAAAGGCCTGCTGAACCCTACTCAAGTTGTAGAAATGTGAGAAAAAAATTATTGCAGTCTTTAACTCACTCAGCTTTAGGTTAGATACACTCAGCTAGAAATATTTTACACTCTACAACTCTGTGAAGTACCATAATATTTTATTTCTAACTTTTTTTGTGGAACATTACTTTCTACATGCAGTGCTGAATGAAATATCTCTCTGACTAAACTCTAGATAACTTTTTGTAGAAGAATCTACTGTTTTATCTTCTTTGTATTATGCAACTCAAACAATATTTTCTTTTGTGTGTCTCATCAAATATGTTTATGCATGCATCATTATATGCATAATGTATATAATACGTATGCATGTTTATTATGTGCCAATTATACACATGAATTGCACATGATTCAATAAGATGTGACAATTCCTTCTTTACCCAAAGCAATCAAAGTCTTCTTTAGCACCAGCGAATTGCTGCATCAGCCCAAGGCCATGTTGCACGATTACTAATACTCTCTGTATTTGCTGTCTGATAGCTTCAGCTATTGAAATTGTCTTAACCACTACAATGCATTTGATTTCGGGTTTACCTTCCTATAGATACATTTTAGAGTGAAATCACTGTCTTGAAGTCCATTTTCCATTCTTTGACATGTGAATTATTTTCCTGTGGATTTTCAAGTGTTCCATGGTGAAATGGATCATTTTCTCCCACCACCCCCCCAAATATCCATTTAGTAACACTGATGACAGCATTTGCATTGGTTTCCAGGAGATACTTAGGACACCCTGTAGCATAGCACTGTATGGGGAACACACAGGGAATAAAAGAGAGACTATGTAGCAAGCCCTGGTTGGGAATGCTTACTTGCTGGGTTGCTAACCACATCAGCAGTTGGAAGCCACCAGCTTGTGGGAAAAAGATGAGGCTCTCTACTTCTGTAGTTACAGTATTAGAAACCCACAGGGCCAGTTCTACCCTGTCCTGTAGGGTCACTATGAATCAGAATCAAGTCAATTGGTTTCGGGTTTTTGTATGACAAGGAAAATACAAGAGGGGGGTAGGGGGAATTAGCAGTAAAGAAAATTACAATAAAGTCCCAGGGAAGAAAACCTGGCCCCAGTGTAACTAAAAACAACTGTCAGTAATGATGAGTCAGGGCAAAGAGCAAAGTCTTAGCTTGAATAATGTGCAGCGGTGTTACGCAATCCCACTGCTGTGGTACATTAATTAGATGTAAGGGATGAGAGGTAGAAAGTAGAAGTCTGGCCATGACACAGCACTTGCATGACACTCATAAACAAGGAGGAGTCAGCACCTTCCAGGGAGGTCACAGCCCTGCCTGCCCCCACATGCCAGATGAGGAATGCTTGATGGACTGTTCTTTGTACGCTGAACTAGACTGAGGGTTAACCTGTCTGCAAGCTGGCTTCTAAACGAATGCCTCCAAAATAGCAGGCTTTGTGATCAGATCCCACGGCCCTCAGGCTCGAGGGTATAGAGGAGGAGAGCACGATGACTGGGATTCATAATCACCACAGTCAGGTTGCTCGTACATCCACCCAATTACCTGCTGCTCAGTATCGGAACACAGAGACCGGGTTGATCCCACAAAGCCTCCATCATCTCGAGAGCTAGCATTGTGTTCCAAAAGCAGGCTCCGCGGGGTCAGAAAAGAGAAGTCTCTGGGGGATGGGAACTGTTGCCAGATGAATTACACTCAGTCTTCAACTGGGATTGAAACCTAGGTCAATATGAAATCTTTCCTCCACAGCAGCTTGAGAAATGTCATGCCCAACATGATGAGCACCAGATTTAAGGGAAAAGGCAAAAAAAGTAACACTTCCAATAAGAGAAACTTAACTGAGGAAATGCATGCATGTCAGGTACCAGTCATCAAAAGATCCAGCACAAACAATCAAATCATCGCAAACAAGGGATGAGGTGTGTGGAGTAGAGACCCAAAGCCCATCTGTAGAATATTGTGCAGATGGGTCACAAGGAAGGGACAAGCCAGCCAGGGTGCAGTATAGCACCCATGTAACATACAACATTCCTCTAGTTAAGTGGTTCTCAGCCTTCCTAATGCCATGACCCTTTAATACAGTCCCTCATGTTGTGGTGAACCCCAGCCATAAAATTATTTTCATTTCATTGCTACTTCATAACTATAATTTTGCTACTGTTATGAATTGTCATGTAAATATCTTATATGCAGAATGTACATTTATTGTTACTAGTTGAACATAATTAAAGCATAGCTATTAATCACAGAAACAATATGTAATTCTATATTGTGAAATATATTTTCTAATTACAAATAAGTTAAATGTCTTGAAGCATGGTGGAACATGGGTAACAGTTTTCATGCTGGGTACTCATCTGAGGGCATATCTGCATGTGGGCAGACCTGTCTGGGTATGGATAGAGGAGTGGTGTCTCAATTCCTAAGACCATCGGAAATATGTTTTCTGATGGTCTTAGGCAACTCCTTCAAAAGGGTCATTCACGACCCACAGATTGAGAACTAGTTCTCTAGTTCTTTAGTGCTTCCCACCCCCCACTATCATGACCCCAATTCTACCTTACAAATCTGGCTAGACCAGAGCATATACACAGGTACAGATAAGAGCTAAACATGGAATCCAGGACAGATAAACCCCTCAGGAACAATAATGGGAGTAGCGATATCATGAGAGTAGGGGAAAGGAGGGGAGAATGGGAGAACCAACCACAATGAAGAACATATAACCACCCTCCCAAGGGGGATGAACAATAGAAAGGTGGGTGAAGGGAGATGGCAGTTGGTGTAAGATATGAAAATAATAATAATTTATAAGTTATCAAGGGTTCATGGGGGGGGGGGGAAATAAGGAGCTGATACCAAGGGCTCAAGTAGAAAGAAAATGTTTTGAAAAGGATGATGGGCAACATATGTACAAATGTGCTTGACACAATGGATGTATGGATTGTTATAAGAGCAGTAAGATCCCCCAATAAAATGATTTTTAAAAGAAAGAAATGCAGGTATGTACACATAATCACCTGCAAACTGCTTTTAACCTGATTTAGACTAGTTCTGACTATAGACCTAGACATAGGCAACCTAATTCATCATTCCCAGAGAAGGGAAAAATTGAACTTGTTCACTTAACTCCTGTGTGCATGAAAGTGTGTACGTGAATCTGACTTGCAGTAACATGGAAGAATATTTTTAAATACTATTGCTCTTTTTTCAGGTTGGCATCAAATGACATCCTGAGTCTTCAAATGGTGCCTATCTTCATTTCTTTTAGGAAATCCCTATGCCTTCAGAAATCAACTCCAATATTAACTATTTTAGTGTTTAAAAGTATGCACTTTGGAGCCAGGTAACACTGGGTTTTAATCATGGCTCTCCTATTGAGTAAGCCCTTTAATTGACTCTCTGAGACTTGGTGTCCTCATTTTAACGTGATACTGAACTCATACAGTGCTCCTGCCCCTGCTACTGCCACCATTTCTATTATTGCCACTATTGCTCTAGTAAGGGCAACCACCTAATGGCTTCTTCAGACGGAGTGACTTCTATGAGATAAACACTAGATTAATTGTTGTGTATACCACAAACTCTGACAAATCACCATGCCATCACTTTAAAGAGATACTATTATTTCCCCTTTACAAATAGGAGGAGGAAAAGGAGCTGTGTTAGTCTAGGTAAACTAGAGAAACACATCCACAGAAACATATATGTGTAAGAGAGACCTTTATATACAGGGTAAGTGCACATTCAGAAAATATTCCAACCCAGTCCAGTCCAAGCCCATAGATCCCAAATAGCCAATATGTCCGACACCGATCTACAAAGTCCTCCTCAAACTCACAAAACATACATAACAACGCCAACTGCAGGTGGATCACAGGCCAGTGGGTAGAAAGTCTTTGAATCCAGTGGCAGCATAAGCATCTCAGTGCTGGCAGGGGTCTCCACGCCGTTGCTCCAGCACCCAGGGCTGCATCAGGGTAGGTCCATGTGGCTTCTCCTTGGCGATGTCTTGCAGGAAGTGAGTCTTGCCAGCTGAAGCAGGGAACTGGCTAAGGCAGCTGCATCCTGGCCCAACCATCAGAGAGCAAGAAACCCAAGATGCAGGAAGACAAGGCTCACGGAGCCATTTATCTCTCTGCCCTTCAATTAACCCCACGTGTGTTTATCGGTCAAGTTGGCACAATAAACTGTAACTATCTCAAGAGTGTATACACCAAGCACTAACAAAAAATATTTAAAAATTGAAGAACTCTATCAACTTCTGCAGTCTGAAATTGATAAAGAATTAAATCAATATGCACTGATAATTATTGGTGATTGAAATGCAAAAGTTGGAAATAAAGAGGAAGAGCCAGTAGTTGGCAAAAACAGTCTTGCTAGTAAACTACATTGGAGATCACTAGAATTTTGTAAGACCAATGACTTCTTTATTTCAAATATATTTTCCAACAATAAAAACTGTAGCTATGAAAATGAATCTTGCTAAATAAAATACACAAGTTTCCCTTCAACCACATCTGGGGAAAGAGACAATGGAGGAACTCCTTATCATCAATTAGAACAAGTTCAGATGCTCACTGTGTGACAGACCATCTATTATTGATATGCACGTTCAAATTGAAGGTAAAAAAAATTAAAATAAGTCCACAATAGCAAGACACCATATTGCGTATATTCTACCTGAAGTTAGAAACGATCTCAACCTAGGTGGCACACTGACTACGAATGATCAAAGACCAGAAGTGTTGGCAAATGACAACAAGAACATCACACATGAAAAAAGTAAAAGGTCGTTTTAAGAAATCTGCAAAGAAAGGAAACATAAAAATGGATATAGAGGAGCTTCTGAAACTTGCTCTTGAAACTTGAGATGGTAAAGCGACATGAAAAATGATGAAATAAAAGAGATGAACAGAAAATGTCAAAGGGCAGCTTAAGAAAAAACTTTTTGTAACAATAAGATCTACAAAGACTAGTCAGGGTACAGGGTAGCAACGATGAAACATACCACTTTCCTGTAGTTCTGGTTGTTGTTTCTGAACTAGCTGGCTGCTTGTTTATCTTCAAGCCTTTAAGAGTTAGAAAACCAAGAGAGAAGAAGACACTCAGCATTCCTGAAGCTGAAAGACCTAAAGAAAACAATTCAAGTCTCAAGAGGCAGTATTATAGGATTCTATGGGCAAAATATCAAAAACACAGGAAATACCAAAAGAAGGTGAAATGAATAAACAGTCACGCTACCAAAAAGAATTGGTTGACATCTAACCATTTCAGGATGTAGCATATGAGCAAGACTCAATGGTATTGAAGGAAGAAGTCTAACCTGCTCTTTGAAGGCACTGGGAAATAACAACAACAACAGGGTGCAGGAATTGATGGAACACCGATAGAATTGTGTCAACAAACCAGTACAGCACTCGAAGTGCTCGTTCGTCTTTGCCAAGGAATTGGGAAGACAGATACTAGCTGACTGAATGTAAACGATCCATATTTGGACTATCTATATAGAATCATCCACCACTTGTCTGCCAGTTTGTCTTACTGTGACTTCTTGTGTGGGGCTGTGGTACGAGACGCTATATCACTGGTATTTCAAATACTGCCAGAGCCACCCAAAGTGAATAGATTTCAACAAAGCTTCCAAACTAAGAGCAGATTTTGAAGAAGAAATGAGCCGTCCACTTCAGAGAAATTAGCCACTGAAAATCTTTGGGAATACAGTGGAATATCATAAGATGCTGAAAACCTCATGAATCACAGGTGGGCCTTATCAGCGGTTGTGCCAGATGAACCCTTCAGGTCAGAAGGTACTCAAAATATGACTGATGAGCTGTAAAGTAGCATCCTCCACAATGATGTGGATTGGGTAAAGCTGCAGGAATAAAGCCTTAGGGACCATGACCCCAAAGGAGAAGAAACAGCTATAAACATCTATTAATAATTAGAAGTGAGAATGTGCAAATATAAATGTAGAAAAATTGGAAGTCATAACAAATAAAATGAAAATACATAAAGATAGATATTGTAGGCATTTGTGAGCTGAAATTGGCTGGTATTGGTCAGTTTGAATCAGATAGCATTAGAGTTTACTGTTCTGGGAATGACAAACAAAAATAGCACCTCATTCATCATCCAAAAGGACATGTCAAACTCCATCTTGAAGCATAATACTGTCTGTGATAGAATACTATGTATCTGCATAAAGGACATCTAACATTATAACTATTATTCAAACTTAGACTTAGATCATAGTGCTAGTAATGAAGAAATTGAAGCATTGTATCAACACTTTCAGACTGAAATTGATAAAAAGTACAATTAAGATCAATTGATAATTATTGGCAATTGGAATTCAAAAAGTTGGAAATCAAAAGGAATTCACTCACTCCCTCACTCACTGACTCATAGTGACCCTACAGAACAGGGGAGAAATTACCTTGTAGGTTACAGGGACTGAAACTCTTTAGAGGCATAAAAAGCCCTGTTTTTCTCCTGGAGAGCGGCTGGTGGATTCAAACTGAGGACTCTGCAGAGAGCAGCCCAACTCTTCTTTTTTTAAATCACCTCATTGGGGCTCTTACAGCTCCCATAACAATCTATACATCCATTGCGTCAAGCATATTTGTACATTTGTGGCCATCATTTTTTCAAAACATTTTCTTTCTACTTAAGTCGGCATCAGCTCCTCAAAATTTCCCTCTCTTTCCCCTCCCTCCCTAATGAACCCTTGATAATGTTCAAATCATTATTATGTTCATATCTTACACCAACTGCTGTCTCCCACATTTCTGTTGTTCGTCCCCGTTGGATGGGGTTGTTTATACATCGATCATTGTGATCAGTAACCCCTTTCTTTCCTCACCTTCCCTGTCCCCTCATGGTATCACTACTCTCATTACTGATCCCAGGGGGGTTATCTGTCCTGGATTCCCTGTGTCTAGAGCGCTTATCTGTACCAGTAGACATGCTATGGTGTAGCTGGATCTGTAAGGCAGAATTGGGGTCATGATAGTGGGGGGTGGGGGAAGTATTAAAGAACCAGAGGAATGTTGTATGCTACATAGGTGCTATATGGTACCCTGAGTAGCCCAACTCTTTAGCACAATACCACCAGGACTTCTCGGGAAGGAATAGTCGTTGCAAAATGTAGCCTTGGTGATAGAAATTAAGCTGGAGGTCACATGATAGAATTTTTGCAAGACCAATGACTTCTTCATTGGAAACACTTTTCTTGAACAACGTAAGAGCTAACTACATATGTGAATTTATTCAGATTCACTACACCAAAATTAAACTGACTACATCTGTGGGAAGAGACAATGAAGAAGCTCAACATCAGCAGCTAAAACCAGGCCAGGGGCCAAGTGTGGGAAAGACCATCAATTGCTCGTGTGTAAGTTCGGGTTAAAGTTGAACCACTCCATGAGATCCCAAATACAACCTTACATCTATCCCACCTGAAGTTTGAGAACATCTGATGAACAGGTTTCACATATTGAACACTAAGGACGGAAGACCTCATGAACCTTGAGATGACAGCAAGAACACCGCAAGAAAAGAAAGCAGAAGATCCTCAAACAGACATGAAAGAAAGAAAAGATCAAAGATGTCAGAAGAGTCATGGAATTTCCTCTTAACTATAGAATAACTAAGGAAATAGAAGAAATTACGAAGTCGAAGAGCTGAACAGAACATTTCAAAGGGCAGCTCAAGAAGACTAAGTGAAATATTATAATGAAATGTGCAGATATTTACATAAAGCAATAAGGGAAGAACACATTCAGCCTATCTGAAGCTTGAAGAATTGAAGCAGGAATTCAAGCCTTGGGTTGCAATATTGAAAGATTCTATGGGAAACATACTGAATGATGCAGGAAGCATCAAAAGAAGGTGGAAAGAATACACAGAGCCACTGCATTAAAAAAAAAACACACAAAAAACTAGTAGGTACCAAACCATTTCAAGAAGTAGCATGTGAGCAAGAAGCAATGGTGCTGAAGGAAGAAGTCCAAGCTACACTTAAAGTATTAGCCGAAGCAAGGCCCCGGGACTTGTTGGAACACCCGCTGGTAGGGCTAAACAAGCTGATGAAGCACTGGCAACACTTGCACATCTATGCCCATAAATGTAGAAGACAGCTACCTGGCCACCTGACTGGAAGAGATCCACATCTGAGCACATTCCAAACAAAGAAGACTCAGCAGAATGAGCAAATTAGAGAACAATATCAGTGTTGTCACATGCAGGAAACATTTTGCTGAGATCTTTCAACAACGTTTGAAACAGTGCATTGACAGAGAGGTGCTAGAAATTCCGGCTGTAGTCAGAAGAGGAGGTGGAACAATGATATGATTGTTGAGCACAGATGGATCTGGGCTGAAAGCAGAGAACACCAGGAAGATGTTTGCGTGTGTTTCATTGACTGTGCAAAGGCAAGTAATCTGAGAAGCTGCATTTTATGAAGAAGGATGTGGCAGCTGGTTTAGAGAAAGACTTACAACCTTTGATGTAACTGTCCTTGCAGAAGCTGTAACCATCCTTGCTAAAGGTAAGGGACGTATAAAGATCCAGGATTGTAGCTTTCAATATGGATTAGATTCAATGCAAAGAAAACCCAAATCCTTACAACTGGACCAACATCATGAGAAACAGAGAAAAATCAGTTGTTGATAATCTATTCTCATAAATGTAGCTGATGTGTTTTGGGGGGGTAAATCTGCTACAAGACTTCTTTAAAATATTGAAAAAGAAGGATGTTTCTTAGAGGACTAAAGTAAACCTAACCCAAACCATAGCAGTTTCAATCAGTCTACCCATCTATCTATATCTGAAACCTGAATATTGCACAAGGAAGCCCAAAAGAAAAAAGTTGCATTTGGATTATGGTGCTGGCAGTGAATATTGAAAGTACCATAGACTGTGAAAAGAATAAGAAAGGATGGTGAGACTTCATCTCATGTCCTTTGGACACATTCTCAGGAGAGCCGGTCTGCGAAAATGGACACCATGCTTGGTAGAGGAACAGCAAAAAAAAAAAAAATGAAGAAGAAGGAAGAGGAGGAGGAGAAGAGAGGGAGGGAGGGAGGGAGGGAGGGAGGGAGGGAGGGAGGGAGGGAGAGAGAGAGAGAGACAGAGAGAGAGAGAGAGAGAGAGAGAGAGAGAAAGGCCTTTGACAAGATGGCTACAACAAGGGCTCTGGCAGGACAGCCATTGTGAGGATGACCCCAGACTGGGCGGTGATTTTTCTGTCGTACAGAGGCTTGCTCTGAATAGGAACTGTCTAGGTGACACCTAACAACATAAGGGGTCAAAGGAGCTCGAGTGACATTGTTGGGTAGGCTTTGGACATGTAACCAGAAGGTCAATAGTTTTAAACCTTCAGGCACTCTGGGGGAGAAAGTTGAAGCTATCCACTTGCATAAAGATTGCCTCACAAGCCCTATACGGGGTCTTTATGGGTCAGAACCAACTCAATGTCAGTGAAGGGATATGGGATCAAACTGACAACAAAAATAAAGTACCTAGTGAACCCTCACAGAAAGGAACAACTCAGAAAAGTTGTAATAAATATCACTAAATAGTAACTGTTGAAATTGTTGAATTGGTGCATGCTCTTAACAACAAAATTAGTAGAACTTAGTCCAACAGAAAGGATAGCTTCTGGGATCTTAAAAGCTTGTTTTCAAACAAGCAGCCATCTCAGTGAAGCATCAACGAAGCCCATATGGAAGAAGCCCTGCAGCCTGCGTGATCCAAGGATTGTAACTAATATAATCCAAATATAAGGGAGGGAGTGGCACTAGAGCATAATGATGAACACTTGGTTTGTAGAAAGCTGTGCATGACAGTGAAACCCAATATCCATTTGCAGGATCCACACATGAATTAAGCTCCCAGTGAAATCCTTCTGATCATAGTTGAATAGTGTGAATAGTCCTGCTATCAGACAGGGAGAATTATAAAGTCAATTATGGCAGACATAATTAAATCAAAATGTAATATCATTTGATCTCCCTTTTGATCCATTTTGAAGTTGTTTCAGTTTGAAAAAGTGAAGGGCAAACATACTTGAGCTAACCACCTGGTGAATTCTCTCTGACCATGGACCAGGGATGTGAATAGGCAAGCTAACCTGCTCAATGAATGGGAAAGCGGATTGTTGCAGGTGCAGTTAGGTTAAACTTTAGCACACAATCATTTGATTTCACTTATGATCCATTTAAATTTGTTCTACTATTAAATATTTTCTGCTTTCTTTTTATTGAGGCTTTTATTTGTTTTATTTCATTATAATTATTAGGTTTTTTTATGTATATGAAATCCAGGCCAGGAACATCAACTAAGACAGTAATTGGATTAGTGATTCATTGGGCGTATGGTAGGGGTGGGTATGGGAAAATGAGGAACTAATAAAGCCAAGTACAAAAAAACAAAAATGTCCTCAAACTGATTGTAGCAATAATTGTACAACTCTTCTTGATGTGGTTGAACTACGGAATGTATGTGATTCCATGCCAAAAACTATCAAAAATAATAAAGCAAAAATATTAGTATAATTTAGAGGGGGGGGAATCAACAACTAAACAACCCCAGGTTCGTTTCCAAAAGTTTCAGAAAGTACTCTTAGCCTGGAGGTCAACGAATGAGCTGCTGCGTTTAAGAGAGGCGACTTCTCCACAAAAGACATTTGAAGCGCTTTTTCTTTTTCTGTAAAGGAATCCTTTTCTCTCCTCCCTAGAGAGAGCACTCAGAGTATTATGCACATATCTTTATTAAAGCATCTTTCTTGTTGCCAATAAGTGCACATCCGCCTGTCCACCAGACGGTGGGTTGCTAAAGAACAATAACCTATGTCTTACAAGCCCACTTTACCCCTGCAAGTCTCACTTGCCTTCCCAGGTAAGTGTTCTCTTTCTCATTCAAAACCCTGCTCTGCTTTAAGCATATCTAAAATGACTTGCAATATGCAGATCATACAATTTTTCTTACCACAAGCAAAGGGGACTTGAAGTGCTTGCTGATGAACATCAAGGACTAGGACGTTCAGTATGGATTACAACTCAATGTAAAGACAACCCAAATCCTCACAATTGGACCAAGAAGCAACAAGTGGTGACAAGATAGAGGTAGTCAAGAATTTCATTTTGCTTTGATTCAGTGTTAATACTCATAGAATCAGCAAACAAGCAATATAACGATATACTGTATTGGACAAATAGGCTGTGTAAGGCCTCTTTAAAGAGTTGATAAAGGGTTGGTCTGCGATGATATCACTTTGGAGACTCCAGTCTACCCCACTCACATCATGGTATTTTCATTCATCTCAAATGCATGTGAACGTTGTACAGTGAATAAGGAGGGTGAAGAAGAAATGGTGCATTTGAATAAGGGTCTTGGTGAAGAAAGTTGGAAGTCATATGAGCTGCCAGAAAAATGAACAAATGTGTTTTAGAAGAAGTACAACCAGAATGCTCCTGAGAAGTGAGGATGGGGGAGACTTTGTCTAACGTATTTTGAGCTTATTATCAACAGAGACGAGTCCTTGGAAAAGGACACCGTGCTGGGTAAAATACAATGGGGTGACACAGTGGCTGTGCGGCAACGGGCTCAAACGTAAAAATCATGAGGCTGGTTCTGGATGGGACGCTGGTTTCCTTTTGTTGGGCTGAGGGTTACTAAGAATCCAAAGCAACTCTGCAGGTACCTAACGTACTTAATGCATTGTAATGTAATGCCAGTCAGTGGAGATTACCCAGTAAACAGGGTAAACATGGGCTTATTTATTAACCTGAAGATGATAGTTTCATAATTCTACATCAGATCAAAAATTCTACTGCTACAGTTAGCCTTTGCCTCTTTCAACCCCACAGCCATTTCCTACAGAATCAAAGGCTCTTTTCAAGTTTGCTATCCTTAACAGGGCCCAAGAGCCCAGTAAGCAAGGCAAAGATGAGCTTCCTTGTATTTATTTACTAATCTGTACTGAATAATTTCACAATATAGATTTACATGTTGTTTTTGTGACCAATCGCTATGCTTTAAGTTCAATTGGTAGCAATGAAAACATATCCTGAATATCAGATATTTATATTACGATTCATAACAGTGGCACAATTACAGTTATGAAGGAGCAACAAAAATAATTTTATGGCTGGGGGTCACCACAACATGAGGAGCTGTATGAGAGGGTCACAGCATTAGGAAGGTTGAGAACCACTGTCTTAGAGGATATAAGAAAATATATTTCATGTATATGATTTTCAAAGTGATGCTCTTGTTTCCTTGTGGTCAGTGAGGAAACTAAGCCTCTGAGATGGGTGACGTGATTGCAGCAGGGTCCATGGGTCGACAAGTGATACCAAAGTACTCATGTCCATTGTTCTGTTGTACAGTCGGTATTGTTGCATACACTTTAATTACCTTACTTGATATGTTATAACTAGAAAAAAATATGGAAAACTAGACAATTAAAGAAAATAAAAAGATTTTTCCCCTTAAAATTTTCCCAGGTCCTCTTTGAGGACCTGATGTAAGGGGCTTAAGTGGAAAGCAAATACCTTGAGAATGATTGGGGCAGGGAATGTATGGATGTGCTTTATACAATTGATGTATGTATATGTATGGATGGTGGTAAGAGTTGTATGAGTCCCTAATAAAATGTAAAAGAAGAAAAGAGAAAAAAATGATTAGGGCAAAGACTGTACAGATGTGCTTTATACAATTGATGTATGTATATGTATGAACTGTGAAAAGAATTCTATGAGCCCCAATAAATTGTTAAAAAAATTTTCCCAGGTAAAATCATCCACTTTAACAGTTGCATTGATGGTGTGTGCAAATCCAGCAGTCTCTTTTCTTCCTTCCGCCTGAGAGGCTGGGGCCTTCACTGGCCGAGTCTGTGACAGAGATGATCCTCAGTCACACAGACTGTGGCCAGGCATCACTGACCACCTCCGGGGCCAACTCGATAGCCACATATAAGTAATTATTTTCAAATCCACATGGTGGCTACTTAGTAATTATTGAAAAATGGTCTCCATCTGTTAAACTCTGTTAAAAACACACCTCTCCTTTAAACCAGCAACTGTCTAGCTGGACTGGTGAGCAATGTCTGCCACAAGTCTTGAGCTCTTTTAAAGTACTTAGTCCCTGGGATCACATGCTTAACAACAAGGAGGAAAGCTGGAAAAGAAGGGGGGGAGGGGGACTCCCAGGGGGGTGGGAAGGCTGCACAGTGAGAAGAACGTAATCAACAGCCCCGTAATGTACACGTATACACTGGTGCATTCGTGTATCATTTTAACAGCAATGAACATGTGTTTGTATATATACAGACACACGCATACACATATATATCAACTAAACGTATTATATAGGATAATAAAGAATTCCCCAAACACATCAATTTATTCAGTGGTAAACATTACCATCTAGAAGCGACCAGAGAGAAACAAACCATTCTGGAATATAAGAGGTCTCTAAAAAGTGTGTAGGGAAATGG
Organism: Tenrec ecaudatus; assembly: GCF_050624435.1. Lineage (NCBI taxonomy): Eukaryota > Metazoa > Chordata > Mammalia > Afrosoricida > Tenrecidae > Tenrec > Tenrec ecaudatus. The sequence goes on from NC_134536.1 coordinate 112,893,527, forward strand.
GATTAAAGACAATGGAACTGAGATGAATAAAAATATCAAATAAAGACAATGGAACCCTTTCACCGACATCATATTCAGGCCCCCTCTTACAATACCTGGAGCCCTGGTGACTAGTGGTTATACCTTGAGCTGCTAAGTGCGAGGTCACCAGTTCAAAATCACCAGCTTCCCATGGAAGACAGACCAGGCTTTCTACTCCCCAGTTAGTCTCAGAACCCTACAGGGGCATTTCTACCCAGTCCTGTAAGGTCACTCTGAGTCAGAAGCAGTTCAACGACAGTGAGTCATGTTATAGTCAGGTGCTATAGAATTGGTGCTGACGCATGGAGACCTGATGCACAACAGAACAAAACCCTGCCCAGTCTTCAGCCATCCCCACAAGTGTTATATTTGAGCCCATAGATGCAGACACTCTTTGTCGATCCATCTGGCCTAAGGGCTGCCTTATTTTCATGACCCCTTTATTTTACCAAGCATGATGGCTTTCTCTAGGGACCAGTCTCTCCTGAAAACTTGTCCAAAATACTGAAGAGGAAGTCTCCCTACCCTTACTCCTAAGGAGCATTCTGGCTGTACTTCTTCCAGGACAGATTCATTTGTTCTCTATTCCAACACTGTAACTCAAATGCATCGATTCCTCTTTGGCCATCTTATTTAATGTCCAACTTTCACATACCTGTGAGGAGATTGAAATTACCCTGGCTTGGGTTAGATGCACCTCAGTCCTCAAAGTAACATCCTCATTTTTTAACACGTCCAGAAGGTCTTATGAAGAGGAAGTGCCCGAACAAAATGATTTTAATCCTTGAAGATCAGCCTGTGCAGCCTCTAAGTCATTTGACTCTTTGAAAATTTAATAGTGAGAATGACTCATCTCCCCATCAGTTAATCCAAAAGCCATTCTTGCCAGAGCTGCTACAAGTAGCCAGTAGTTCTAGCTTGTTCCTTTGTCAGTTTTAAATACGAAAAGGAATACAGGAAATCTGAGAACACATGGTTTTCCTGTAATAATACAGCTCACGTTTCCAAGTCTCAGGTAGTTGAACAGAGACACACCCTAGACTGTGACCAAAGCAAATAGAGAGCACACGTACTCTAGAATGACCGAGTACGTTTACAGTTGGAGGTTAGAATGGCGGTGGCTAGAATACACACCTGCGCTCTGCATTTGTCACATCCTAACAAGTGTACCAGGCTAATTGGTGAAGGTGGTGATTTTTATTCGGCAACATTTCAAACCATCAATTTGCAGCACAGAAAAAGCATGTTTCTGCCTGTGCTACAATTCTTATCCTGGATCTCTAATGCGATGCTTTCAACCTGTGCCTCCACACATAACAATATGCCCAGCATTTCTGGGCTGCTAAGACCTTCTAAGATGGTGAATTTTGATGTTGTTGTTGTTGTTGTTGTTGTTGTTGCTAGCTATTGCATTTCTCCCCCTTTAAACTCATGCTCTGCTAAGAACCATAGCTAAACTGACGTGTGTAGAGATTAAAGGTACATCTACTGTGGCGTCTTAACATCAAACGGTCAGAGTTGTGCATGACACAAGTAAATTGCACGGTACTGACTCTTTCTCTTTTGCCCCACTTCCCCTCATTCTAGAAAACTCTTTGTTATCATCCCTGGTGTGACTGCTCTGCACCACTCCTGATGCTGGATACCGACCAGCAGAGATAAACACTCTCCCCAGAGAGTGTATGATCTAATCCACAGCACAGGGGGACAGAAGGAAAGGTGAGAGAGGAGAGGCGGAGGAGAGAAGAGAAATTTGAATTGACCAATGAAAGCTTTTAGAGAAGGTTACATGTATATCCCTAAAGAAAGCAAATAAACCCTGTTTATAGAAACAGTTCTGCTCTGAATCCCAACAACTGATTATAAGCATGATCTGCGTTTGATACAGTTTCTCTGTATTAAAGAAAGATTCCTATGGAGACTTAACCTTTGTTTATGAAGGAAAAATAGTGCTAAAACTCAACTTCTTTAGTCAGATATAGTTTACCACTGATCTTCAGAAGAAAAAAAAAACCCATCTGGTAACCAAAAAAAAAATGTAAAGAATATTTATTCTGACACAATCCTTGAAACCTTGAAGCTGAAACCACAAAATCGGTGCGGTTATTTCCTAATGAGTCCCTGATGCTACCCACGGAGAGGCCATGTCCTTGCTCAGACACATGCATGTTTAGTTTCTCAGACAAAATGCAGGGAAGGAGGTGTTCTTCTGTGTACCATGAATGCTCAAATGCTGGTGAGGAATTAATCGACTGAACGAGGAATTGTTTCCTGTAAGTCTTATAGGGAGTCTAAAAATGTGAGGAAAGAATCTTTTCCCATTGTGGAAATTCCCAGATTAACCTCTTTCCAATTAGCGCCTCATTGGCAAGACTTCAATTTGAAGCCAGAGAATTAATCAGCTTATAAAAATCTATTGTTTTCTTAATATTTCTGTGGTGTTGCTTTATGTGTGTGCTCTGGATTTTCTCTAATCCTGGCTTAGTCTTTCAGGTTTTTATGCCATTGGATGAGCACGGGGAATCCTGACTTCATCTACTTATCCTCCCACTACCCTAGGCACTGGCTTTCCATCTATCTCCACACTAAAAGGATGGAGATTAGCTGCTTGCTCAGAACTCTGGACTTGTCGCCTCCCCTGCCTCTGCTGCTCCTGCATTTGCTCTGCACATCTCACCTGTGCAGAGAAGCCTTCCATCGGGGTTGCTCCTTATCCACACGCAGGTCTGATATAACTAGAGCCAAATGACATAGGCCTCCTGGGCATGTCACAGCTGGAAGTAGCACTAACTTGATTCTAGGATAAAGCTATTGCCTCCGTTTTCTAGAACGAGTGGTAAACAATGTGAAGTCATGAGATAAAAGGAAAAGTATTTATGTATCACCTTGTCCCTAGGTACATATACTTCCAAAGCCCCACGCCAACCGAGTTGCTATTGAGACGATTCTGAATCATGCTGCCTTAAGCGTGTGAGTGTAAAACTGTGAGCCATAGAGTTTTTGGAAGGAGATCGCCAGGCCTTTGTTCCAAAACACCTTAGAGAAGACTCAAACTTCCATGCTACCAGCGAGTAATCAGCACATAACCATTTGCACCAACCAGTGACTCCTTGTATTCACTTAGCTCAAGATAACAACCACCCCTCTACCTAAAACAATGGCTAGTATCAGTAGAAGAGTGGGCAAAGAGATTCTGATACATGCATACAGTGGGATACTATGAATCACATAATGCAGAAACCCTGAAACACCCTGTGACATGGGTACACCTGGAGAGTCACATGCTGAGTGAAATAGTCAAGCACAAAATGACAGGTATTATATGAGACCAGTGTTATGAGGGAAACGATATTAAAAACTAAGATGAAGACTTTCATCCCGAAGGGAACAGATTTTGAAGACTGCCAAGAGGGTGGAACAAGGAAAGAGAGAAAGCAATGGCTTAGACCATCGAGGAGTGTTAACTGTAACAGAAGGAGGAGAAGGGAAAGTTAGAAATGGGAGAAGAGTAAACGATGAGGGGTTGAGTCATGGTTTAAAGTGTTGGATATATGTAAAAGCAATGATCTGAAATGTAAACCCTCCCCTAAACCAACAAAATGGTCAACATGGGCAAGTTTTACAGTTCATCACTGAGAATGCTGTGATCTGGCGAGCTTAATGCTTAGATGCCACAACTGCCACGCTCTTGCATATTCTTCCTAGCCTTAGTTCAAGTTCCGAAATGCAGCCTAAGCTGTAGCATCCTAGGAAACCATCTATCAATCACCCATCCTCGAGTCGGTGCTCCCGTTGGCTAACTTTAACAAGCATTTCCCCCACGACTTGCCTGTGCAGCCATCAGGACGTTCAGCTGTATTCAACACATTGGAAAAAATCCTAAGAACCACAATGTCCAGAGACAAGCCTGACAGCATAGAAACCCTGTTGAAGAAGTCATGTACATACAAGAAATGAATTTCATACAGGAATGCTACTGTTTTTTAATGTTAATTTAACGTAAAATCTCATCAGTTGAGATCTACAGACACATGGCTTCCTGAAAGTGCAGTAGTGTACTGCAAAAACTAGTGTGTGGATATGCCTCTGAATCACAACTCCAGCTATTATTGGAAAAGCACTCTATTCAAGTCAGGCGATTTTCCCCATTCATCTTTCTAAAAAATTGTACAATATATTAGTCTCTACAAGGGTTCATTTTTAAGTCTAAGAGAAGTTGTTAAGATATCACTTACAGTACCATTAAAGTGCTCACTGCTGAATCTGTAGCCTTTGAACATATACTGAATTATGGCTCTGTCAAATGCAGCGCATCCCAGCCAACGGGCAGGAAGGGGAGGGAGCCAGGGGAATGCAGCAAAGTACCCCGATCTATATTCATTTGTTTGTCTCAGAACTTAAGTTGATTTTAATGTCAGAGATTGCTTACACTTTTTAAACTGTGTAACATATTTCAAAGGGGCAGACTCAATTTTCAAGTCAAACAGCAGATAATGGCATCAGGGAGACCTGCAATCACACAGGAAATACACATAAAAAGGGCAAAATGTAAGTTCAACATTTGAATAAGCAGCCAGATGGATATGTGACTTCAAAGGGTCCCCTTACTGCCTCAACCTTGCTTAGCACTGTATGTTTTCAAGATACTTTTTAATCATTAAAATCACACAGCATTACTGTTATCTCCATAGCACGTGTTCATCAATCAGTGAGAAATAGAAATAGTAAGTAACCTAACTTACTGGAGTCTACTCACCAGGACTATCACAAAGCCATGGAGTCGCCTCTTCAGAGAAGCTAAAACACTGTGCTTGTTTTACGAGAACCAGTTGCCTTGGAGTTGAATCTGACTCATGGCGAGATCATCTGTGTAGGATTTATGCTGACACTTTTGTCAAAGATTATCTCCAAACCTCCCAAGTAGCTTCTAGGGCAGCGGTTCTCAACCTGTGGGTCATGACCCCTTTGGGGGTAGAACGACCCTTTCACAGGGGTCACTTGATTCATTATGGCAAAATTAGAGTTATGAAATAGCAACAAAAATAATTTTATGGCTTGCGGGGGGGGGGTCACCACAACAGGAGGATCTGTGTTTAAGGATCACTGCATCTGGAAGATGGAGAACCACTGTTCTAGGGGGGACTCAAATCGCTAATCCTTCTAACTGAAAGGTCATGCTAACTGTTTTTACTACTCAGGGCATTTTTGCTCATGCTCAGAAAACAAACCGGCCAGTTGCCATTCACCTGAGTCTGATGCGTGCGTATCAGAATAGATTTGCCCATATAGCTTCAAAGGCCATTACCTTTCAGAAGGACAAGGCCAGGTCATTTTTCAAAGCTGGGTTCAAACTGCAAAACTGTTATGCAAACCAAGACCATGGAATTCATTAAATACCCAAGACTGAGACTCAGAGAGCCTAAGGAAATTTAGGTTTGAATGAAAATGCTGTAAGAACAAAAGCACAGTCTGCCTTATTTACTGCTCTGTCATTAACATCTAGCATTATGCAAGGTTTTTCATGAAATAAAGAATGAATGAATGAGTCAATCAATGCACTAATCAATAAGTAACAAATGGAGGTGTCTGACCTAAAGAAACTTAATGAGCAGATGCAATCTCTTTAAATTAGAGTTTTAAGTAAGAATCTAAGATGCCGGGAAAGAATGGTCTCTAGTGTGGGCTTTCCCAACACAGTAAAAATTTGGTTTTTAATTATCATCACAGGTGAGGTGGACTCTACGGAACTACTGTAAAAGGACAAGCTCAGTGGGTACAAGGACAGGTATAGAAATTCATGAGATGCCAGACTGGATGGCAGAGCAGTTGTGTGACACTGAGATGTCCCGAAGGAGCTGTGGGAAGATGGCGATGGAGTAACACATACCAGAGGGACTACGCAGAATTCAGCCTAGCAGAGTTGCTTAGAGGGAAATTCAACACTGCTGGAATGCAGGAGGAGCATCATAAAGATAAGTAGGCACTGACCCATGGGATTTTGAGGGGCTGGAGGCTTTTGGTTTACCACAGTGGAGGCTGGCTAGAGCTTGACCTTAGCCCCAACACTGTCTCTGCCAGACCCAGGACCATTTGGAGCCCATAAGGGGGCTTAATATCAATATAGCCACAGTTTGGCACCGCCTACTTCGGGACAAGGACTAAAGTCTTGCAGCTCCATGGGCAGGGATCAGGGTTCAGCTACATTGTTTGTTTTGTTTCCCTATCTTCTTAATATTCCTGCACAGTCTCAGCAGGATTACTTTTTAATTTTTTTGGCCTCTTTGTCCCTTTCATGTTCTCTCACATTCCACTACTGACCTCCAAACCTTTCCCCTCAGCCTAGGGCATTTACGCCTGTGCCACACACCTAGCTAAGTGAGCTCCACCCTGTGCAGCTAGCGCAAGGCTAGGGAAAGCCCTGCCGACTTCCACCAGGGGATACTATGCCTACCTTCTTACTGGGGCATTCCTGCCTGTGTCCCTGGGGAACTAAGGCCACTGGGCCAACACTCATCAACGTTCCAACCTGCTGCAGGAACCGCTGCCCAACCTCCGCAACACCAATGCAGGCAACCCACCAGCCTTCTGGGGCACTCCCCTGAGACGGAAGCCACAGGAGGATAAAGTGGTAAGTTAGTTCCATAGTGAATTAGGCAGTTCTAAGAATCATTACTACAAGTCTCCCAGAGAGAGCCAGTGCTCCAACTCCCTGGAAAATGGCACCTAGCTCCTGTAAAACAGCACAATGCAAACAGCCATCAGCCCCAACGACCTCAATGAAAAAAACAGGAGAAACAAGAGGCCATAGCAGAAGATGTCTCAAACATAATGACATGCATAGAAGAAGCAGACATTGAGCTGCCACAGAAAAAAATTTCAGAATGCTGCTTGGAGTCATATAGGATATGGGGGAAACAGTACAGAAAAAGGATGAAATGATAGAGGCAATAAAGGCCATACACCAAAGGGAAATACAGGAGCTTAGGGAGGAGATAACAAAAACCAGTAGCAGAAACATTAATCTCAAGAATCGACTGGAGGAAGAAGAGGACAGCCAAGCAGACTTTCACAAACACGAACAAAAATCTAGTAAAATATCAGAGAAACTAAAGAAAACTTAAGAGCTATGTCTGATGCTATGAAGCAGAGCCATATTAGAATTACTGGCTTACCAGAGGAAAACAAAACAAAGAAGACATCTGCAAGGAAAATGAGAGAATTCTTGAGGAAAACTTCCCCAGCTTAATGAATGGAAACCAGGCAACCATTCAGGAGGCTGAAAGAACACCAGCAAGACTGAATCCCAAGAAGAAGTCACCAAGGCACAAAATAGTTAAACTATCCAACTTTGAGAAAAAGGAGAAAATCATGGGAGCCGCTAGGGAAAACAAACAATAACATATAAACATTCACAAATCAGAATATGCTCATACCTACAATCAGAAACTATGAGGAAGAAGAGAAGGTGAAGTAACATATTCCAAAAATTGAAGGAAAACAATGCAAACTCAAGAATACTCTACCCAGCTAAATTATCTATCAAGATTGTTGGAGAAATAAGAGTCTTCCCAGTCAAGGAAAAACTCAAAGAATATGATAGAAGAAACCCAGCCCTACAAAAGATCCTTGCCGACCCAGTATGGGCAGAAGAACAACACCCACCAAGCATAAATAAGAGACTGTCACATGGAGCAACCTCACTCAGAGGGCAACAGAGAGAAAATAAACCCCAACATAGCATTGGCTTAAGGATGGAAAGAAGTCAAGAAATATATGCACACGTGCAAACACACTAATGAGAATGGAAAGTAGGAAAACACCCAACACAAAATGTACAAGATGACATCGCAGAGTCTGCAGATTGAGATAATAACTGTGAATATAAATTGCCTGCACTCAGGCATTAAAATACTGAGACTAACAGGCCTATCAATCTGCTGCCTACAGGAGACACATGTCAGGCTACAGGCAAAAATAGGCTGAGAATCAAAGGCTAGAGAAAGGCATACCAAGCAAACAACAATTCTAAAATAAGCAGGGGTTGGAATCCTAATCTCAGATAAAATTGACCTCAGAGTGCAAACCATAAAGAGAGATAAGGAGGGACACTATATAATGCTCCAGGGAATAGTAGATAAAGAACCACTAAGCATTGTAGACATATATTCCCCGAATAAGAGACCTGCTGAATATGTCAACCAAACACTCCAAAAGAAGAAAAAAGAAATCACAGCCTCCACAATTATAGTGGGTGACTTCAATACACTGCTCTCTGAGAAAGACAGATCACAGGACAAGAAACTCAACAAGGGGGCTAGAGATCTAAACACTACAATTAGACAATTTGACCTGATAGATATTTACAGAGCTTTTCATCCAAATAGAAAAATAAAATCACATTCTTCTCAACCCCACACGGCACATCGTCAAAGATAGACTACATGCTGGGGCATAAAGCGAATCTACATAAATTTAAGGGTGTTGATATCATACAGACCTCTTCCTCTGACCACTGTACCATAACGCTGGAAATCAACAAAAGGAAGATGAAGAAACAAGAGCAAACAATTGGAGGATGAATAACTCAGATCAGAGATCAGAGATGAAATTAGGAAATTTCTAGAAACCAACGAGAATGAGCACAGAACATACCAAAACTTATGAGAAACAGCAAAGGCAGTTATCAGAGGAAGTTTCATAGCAATACATGTACACCTGAGAAAGGAAGAGAGACTTATGGTTGATATGCTAGCACAAAATTTACAACAACTAGAGCAGAGTCAGCAGGACAATCCTACTAACAGCGAAAGAAAAGAAATTATAAAAATCAGGGCTGATATTCAGAAGAGGGAAAATAAGAAAACTATGGGGGGAAATGCTGCTAAAATTTGGTCCTTTGAAAGGATAAACACTATCGACAGACCGCTGGCAAACTTAAGCAAAGCAAGGAGGGAACAAATTTCAATAGCAAGAATAAGGGATGAAAGAGGGAATACTGCAACAGACCCTAATGAAATCAAAAGGATAGCTACATAGTACTACAAAGGATTGTACTCCAATGAATTAAATAATTTGGAAGACATGAAAAAATTCTTGGACAAGACTATCCTTGATGGACATCAAGAATCTCAACAGATCCATAGCAATAGAAGAAATAGACAAGGTTATCAAGGAATTACCAATTTTAAAATCCCCTGGACTATATGGCTTCACTGGAGAATTCTACCAAGCATTTAGGGAAGAACTACCACCAATCTTACACAAACTGTTCCAGAACAAAGAAAAAGGTGGCTAACTCCGTCTATGAAGCTAATATAACTCTGATACCCAAACCAGGAAAGGATCCCACAAGAATTGAGAACTACAGACCAATATCCCTAATGAACATCATTGCAAAAATCCTTAACAAAATACTAACAGAATACAAAGTATATAAAACAAATAATTCACCACGACCAAGTGGAATTCATACCAGGAATGCAGGGATGCTTCAACATATGAAAGACCATTAGTATTATTTGTCACATTGGCATGACAAACTTTAAGAACCACATGATAATATTGATAGATTCAGGAAAAGAATTCGACAACATCCAACACCAATTCCTGTTTAAGACACTTGAGAAGATAGGAATGGAAGGAAAATTCCTCAAGACAATACAAGGTATATATGAAAAACCAACAGCTAATGCGGTAGTCAATGCAGAAAAGACTAACACAATCCCACTGAAGAAGGGGACCAAACAAGGATACCCCTTGTCCCCACTCTTATTTAATATCGCGCTGACGGTTTTAGCTAACAGCATAAGGCCAAGAAAAGACATCAAAGACATTTGTCTGGGGAAGGAAGAGGTGAAACTCTCATTATTTGTAGATGATAGGATTTTATATATGGAACATCCCAAAAGTTCCACAAGGGGAGTACTGGAAGCAATCGAGAAGTTTGGCAGAGTGGCAGGATACAAGATCAACAAACAGAAGTCCATCGGACTGTTATACACATCAGCTAAGACCACAGAAGAAGAGAACAAAAAGGTGATGCCCTTCACAATAGCCAAACACAAATTGAAATATCTAGGGATATACCTGACTAAAAGAATAAAAGATCAATACGAGGGAAACTACAGAACACTATTACAAGCAACCAAGAGCAACCTCAACTAATAGAATATCCCATGCTCATGAATTGGAAGACTCAATATTAGTCAAGATGTCAGTTCTGCCAAAGGCACTATACAAGTTTAATGCAATCCCAATACAATTACCCTCATCTTTCTTCAAAGAAATGGAAAAACTGATTACCAACTTCATATGGAGAGGGAAGAAGCCCAGAATTAGCAGAGAACTCCTCAAGAAGGAGGACACAGTGGGAGGGCTTACTTTACATGACTTTAGCACATACTATACAGCCACAGCTCTCAAAACCGCATGGTATTGGTACAATGACAGAAACTCAAACCAATGGAAAAGAACTGAAAACCCAGAAATGAAATTATCAAAATACAGACAACTGATCTTTGATAAGGGCCCCAAAAATATCCAATTGGAAGCAGATGCCCTCTTTAACAAGTGATCCTGGAAAAAAAATTTATATTTACCTGCAGAAAAATGAAACAAGACCCTTATCTCACTCCACGCACAAGAATAAACACAAGGTGGATCACAGACCTTGAAGTTAAACCCCAAACTATTAGGGCCATCAATGAGGGAATAAAAACCACCTTGAGAACTTTGGCGCAGGGAATACACAGGCTATCAGAAATAAGGAGGGACACAAACACAGAGGAGGCACAAATTGACAAATGGGATATACTGGAGATAAAACACATGTGTACATCTAAAGAATTCACCAAGAGAGTAATAAGAGGGTTCACGAACTGGAAAAACATCTTTAACAATGACACATCAGACAAAGACCTTATTACTAAAATCTATAATACTCTGCTAGCTTCCAAAAAGAAAAAGACTAATTGCCCACCGAGGAGGTGGGCAAAGGACCTGAACAGAAGTTTCACAGGGACAAAAATCCCAATGGCCAATAAGCATGTGAGAAAATGTTCCCAATCTTTAGCCATAAGGGGAATGCAAATTAAAACAACAAGGTACCACCTAACACCCTCAAAGTTAGCCCAATTCAAAAAATCAGAAAGCAACAAATGTTGGAGGGGCTGTAGGGAGACAGAAACTCTCATCTACTGCTGGTGGACCTGTATGTACAGCCACTATGGAAATTGATCTGGTGATATCTAAACCAGATGGAAATCGAGTTACCATACAACCCAGCATTCCCCTTACTGGGCATATACCCAGAAGAAGCAAGAAAGAAACCAAGGCAGACATCCGTGCTCCAATGTTCATTGTGGCACAGTTCACAATTGCAAGGAGTTGGAAACCACCCAAATTTCCATCAACTGACGAGTGGATTAAAAAGCTGTGGTATATACATATAATGAAGTACTATGAATCGCTAAAAAGCAGTGAGGAACATATGAAGCACATCACTGAAAGGGAAGAACTAGAGGAAATCATGCTAAGCGAAGTAAGCCAAGCACAAAAGGACAAGTACAACATGAGTCCACTGAGGTAAGCTTTAAAAAAAATGCCCAAGGGGTACAGGGAAAAAGGCTACTGTATACAAACATTCCTGGGGTGACGACCAGGTAATGTGGCAGGGACTAGACCAAATGCAGGGATATATATGGTAGACAACTAAAGAGGAGGTGGAGAAAAAGGAAAAAAAATTAAAACACATGGTTAACAGGGGTACAGGACACTAATCTACCCAAGGGATGGCTATTGTTTATATCTCCACAGGGAAAGAGGGACCAGACTTCAACCCAGTGCTCCAAGATGTGAATGCAACATGCCAGCGTGGAGTCAGGAACCAGTGGAGATGTCTGAGGGGTTAGCCCCAATCCCAACTACTACGTGGAAACCTGCCCCTACCCCTAGAAGAATTTATTTCAAAGGACGGCATTGAATCTGCAGCTGCAGGAAAGGGACATATCTGATCAGAGCACAAGGAAACAGATGAAGGAGGAGGAGGAGAGAGTAGAGCACATCCTGGCCCACCAGACCTTGAGGACAATGTTCCTGATTACAGCAGCCAGTCGACAGAGAGGACCATATGGGCGGCCCCACTATGAAACATGATGTCCCTCACATAGCTCTACAGGGGACAACACTGGAGACACTGGGAATTGCAACCTATCTGATCCCGCCACACCCAGGCAAAACACTAAGGTGGTGCAACAGAACAGCAAGGGAATGGGGCGGCGAGGCTCCAAGGGAATGCTGAAGGTGGACTTTGGGGCCAGGGCGTGGTGCTCCAACAGACTGGACTAAAAACATTCCTAAAGGCCAATAAACAGTCCTTAAGCTAACTATAAGTTTTTCTTTCTTGTTGTCATTGGTTTGTTGTTGTTAATGTTTTCTTGTATATTGTTGCTTGGTTTTGCTCTGTCTTATTTTTGTGCATGTTATTATCTCTGCAGGTCTGTCTAAATAAAATAGGCTGGATGAACAATCTGGAGAAGAAATCAATGGAACCGACAGTTCTGGAGTGACATGGGAGAGAGGGATGTGGGGGAAAGGTAGTGGTGTTAACAAACCCAGGGACAAGAGAACAAGTGATCCAAATCGGTGGTGAGGAGGGTGTAGGAGGCCTGGTAGGGCGTGATCAAGGGTAATGCAACCAAGAGAAATTATTGAAACTCAAATGAAGACTGAGCATGATAGTGGGACAAGAGCAAAGTCAAAGGAAATAGAGGAAAGAGCTAGGAGGCAAAGGGCATTTACAGAGGTCTAAATAAAGGCATGGACATATGCAAATATATTTATATATGAGGATGGGAAATATATCTATGTGCATATATTTATAGGTTTAGTATTAAGATAGCAGAAGGACATTGAGCTGCCAGTCAAGTACTCCCTCAATTCAAGAATACTTTTTTTCTATTAAATTGGCATTCTATGATGCTCACCTTCCCAACACAACTGCTGAAGACAAAGTGGGTGAATAATAAAATGTGGTGAAGAAAGCTTATGGTGCCCGGCTATCAAAAGCTATAGTGTCTGGGGTCTTAAAGGTTTGAAGTTAAACAAGCAGCCATCTAGCTCAGAAGCAACAAAGCCCACATGGATGAAGCACACCAGCCTGTGTAATCACAAGGTGTCGAAGGGATCAGGCATCATCAGAACAAAAAGTCATATCCATAGTGAATAAGAGGGAGAGTGTGGAGTGGTGACTCAAGCCCATTTGCAGGCCACTGGACATTCCCTTACAGAAGGGTCTCAGGGAGGAGAGGAGGAGTCAGTCAGGGTGCGATATAGCAATGATGAAACATACAACTTTCCTCTAGTTCCTAAATGCTTTCCCCTCCCACCCCCACTATCATGATCCCAATTCTACCTTACAAATCTGACTAGACCAGAGGATGTACACTGGTACAGATAGGAACTGGAAATGCAGGGAATTTAGTGTGCAGATCCCTTCAGGACCAGTGGTGTGAGTGGTGATACTGGGAGGATAGAGGGAAGGTGGGTTGGAAAGGGGGAACTGATTACAAGGATCTACATGTGACCTCCTCCCTGGTGGCAGACAACAGAAAAGTGGGTGAAGGGAGACGTCGGATAGGGCAAGATATGACAAAATAATAATTTATAAGTTTTCAAGGGTTCATGAGGGAGGGGCCTGTGGGGACTGAAGGGAAAATGAAGAGCTGATGCCAGGGTCTTAGGTGGAGAGCCAATGTTTTGAGAATGATGAGGGCAACGCATGTACAAATGTGCTTTATACAATTGAAGTATGTATGGATTGTGATAAGAGTTGTATCAGCCACTAATAAAACAATTTTTTAAAATCTCAATAAATCTAAACTGAAAAAAAAGGAGTACTAAGTGAAGTGTAATTGTGCGAAGAAATGGTCCTGAGAATGGCCAATTTCTTAAGGTCATTATTGTAGTTGAAGCTTGAGACCTTTTGGGTACCAAAGGTACGATGAGTTCATTTGAAAGATGAGTTAATTATCTTTATTATCAGTTCCTATGTTGATGGGCAACTGCTTACAAAAGGGTTAGAGAATGGGTCCTATGTGTTCATGAATGTTTCTGCTTCTCTGTACAAAGATTCTATGGGCAAAATATTGAATGATGCAGGAAGCTTCAAAAGAAGGTGGAAAGAAGATACAGAGTCACTGTACCAAAAAGAACAAGTTGACATTCAACCATTTCAGGAAGCAGCATATGAACAAGAACCAATGGCACTGAAGGAAGAAGACCAAGTTGTACTGAAAGCATTAGTCAAAAACAGGGCTCCAGGAACTGATGGTATACCCTCTGAACTGTTTCAACAAGCTGGTGAAGTACTGGAAACACTTACCTGTATATGCCAAGAAATTTGGAAGACAGCAACTTGACCACTGACTGAAAGAGGTCTATATTTGTACCCATTCCAAAACAAAGTGACCCAACAGATGCTCAAATTTTAGAATAAATCATTGTTATCACATGCAAGTACAATTTTGCTGAAGATCATCCAACAATGGTTGTAGCAGTACATTGACAGGGAGATGCAAGAGATTCAGGTCCAGTACAGAAGAGGAAGAGGAACAAAGTATATCATTATTAATATCATATGGATCTTGGCTGAAATCAGAAAATACAAAAAAAGGTGTTTGCTTGTGTTTTATTGACTATCCAAAGGCATTCAGGCATGTGGATCATAAGCAACTACGGATATTGGTGGGAATCCCAGAACACTTCTCTGTGCTCGGATGGAACTTGTACATGCATCCCGAGGCAATTGTGGGGATATAACAAGAGAATGCTGCATGGTTTAAAATCAAGAAAGATGTGTGTCAGGGTAGTGTCCTCTCACCATATTTAGGCAACCTGTATGTGGAGCACATCATCAGAGAGATTGGACGAAATGAAGAAGAATGCAGCATCAGGGCTGGAGGAAAGCTTATTAACAACTTCTCATAAGGAGATGCCAAATCTGGCTTGCTGAAAGCAAGGACCACTTGAGGCACTTGCTGATGAAGATCAAGATGACAACTCCATGTAAAGAAAACAAAAACCCTCACAACTAGATCCATAGGTGATATCATGATAAATGGCAAAAAAGATCGAAGTTGTCAGTGTTTTTAATCTTGTTTGGATTCACAATGAATGCTCATCAAATCAGCAGTCAAGAGACCAAATAACATGTTACATTAGACAAATTGCCTTCATAAGACCTCTTGAAAGGGTTGAAATTAAAGATGATATTTTGAGGACTAAGGTGAACCTGAAAGAGAGATTTTGTCTCACATACTTTGGACATGTTCTCAAGAAAGGCCAGTCCCTGGAGAAAGACATCATGCTTGGTGAGGTCAGGGACAGAGAAAGGTAGGAGAGGCCTGGAGAACATAGACTGACACAGGGGCTTCAACAATGGGCTGAAACATAAGAACAATTGTGTGGATGGTGGAAGACCAGGAGGTGTTTCATTTCATTGTACACGGAGTCGCTCTGCCGCTGAACCGACTCATCAGCATGTAACAACACAATAGAACCTTTCGAGAATCTGATGAAAATTCATTCTAGAAAAATGTACCTATAAAAAGCTCCTATTTCTTTTCCAGAGGTTCAATCGCCCGTTAAGCATCCTTTCAGGAAACTTGGACTGCTGTACTAGATGTCTACAAAATCCCTTCCATCTCACTGATGCTATAAAATGCATTTGGAACCTGATGACATGTCTGATGTATCTTGAGAGTCATGCATATCATCAGGTGTCACTCCCTTCAAAGGGCTAGCACTAATTTTTTTTTCATATATTTGGTTGCTAAACCAAAGACCAGAGGTTTTCAATTATACATTGTTATGTAACTATATCAAACTTCCTATATCCTCGTGGAATGTTGATTAAGAGTAGAGTCTGCTGTCAGATTGCATGACTTTGATTCATTTTGTATTCACTATGCGACCATGAATAACTTATTTGTATACTCTGGAAAAGAGAAATAATAATGAAACAAATATGTTGTCCATATGAAATGTGTTCTAAGAGGTAGACCATTTACAACAATGTATTTTGCTTTTCAGTGCGTGTGATCGTGAGCAACATTTCCATCGTTCTCTTGGGATATCACTAAGATATGTAGAGTAACTGCCTGACTTTGTGCAGGTGAAGGTCCTGTGTAAGGGCCCCTGGTTACGGGGCCTATGTGGTGATACGCACAGAGGTGCTCCCAAACCTCCAGACAGGTCATATCTTCTCTTAAGCCCTGTTTCAAAATTAAGGTTGGAGTGTCACATCTGCTACCTTCCATCTTTATGCTGTTATGAAGCCTAACGCGGAACAAGCTGTGATTGCAATGATATGCCCTTGCCCTCTGGCATCGCCCCTGAGCCTAATTAGTGTCAGTTTAGCCACCCTATGCATCACTTTAAAAACACAGAGTAAATGAGCTTGGTACACTTTCCAGTGTGTGCGGTAATTACTGCTCTGCTACCTACTTTACATTAGAGCTGTTTTAGCTACTGACTGGGATTTGAGGACAGCCCAGAATTCATTTCACAGTTGGAAGGATAACATAATGTGGAACACTCAGAAGGTGTAAGACACTGTGAATATTGTCTTCACTCTGGCAACCTAACCCCTGGTACTAAAGCACGTGACCAAAGCAGGAAGTCTTTGTCTGAAACCCTGCTGCCACGAGCTGACTCCACAAACATGCACTTGGCCATGCTCCCTGGGTTTGCCATTCTGGGTCGCCAGTAAACAGATATCAATCCAAGCTGCCTTCGCTACTCCCGCCACGCCTGCTACTGAACAGAAGACACAAAAGCAGCAGTTTATTAAATGATTTTGAAAATTTCTCAGTGTTATTCTTGGAAGATGATGGTGATTCTGAAAGGGTTTCAATGTGTAAAATTAAGAGGGGCAAGAAAAGATTATAAACTTAGCATCACAATTAGTTGTTATAAGCATATAAAAATTACATGCAAATTATATAGTAAATCATGGGTGCTGACTATTGTGAAAAAAAAAACACCTGAAATAGTTCATGGGTAGAAGAGTCAAATGGCTCTATATAAACAATTAATTTTCTCAGTGTCATTTGTTTCCTCCAACCAAAACTGCAAGGTCCCATGTTACTACTTAAATGTAAACAAAGTATGAATCATGACAGTAGATTCCAAGACACAGATGACTGACTGGTAATTGTGAAAATTATCAGAATATAACCCCAAACTGGAAAAGTGTGTTTAAGCAGCATAGTGGAGTAGTAGGACAAGATCAGATAGCTCTTCTGATTGGAAATAAAAATGTGCCTCCACAATTGTCGTTACCCCTTCCTTGAATGTTAGCACTTGAATCCTTGGAAATGATGACATCCCATGTTCCTAATTCCCAACCCCATAATTTAGCCAGTTTTATGGTGTTTGAAAGACCTTCATTAAGATCTTAATTTCATTAGCATGCTTTTGCAGTCTCTCCCAGATCTTCAATACAGGCATTCTAGGAAGCCAGTCTTCTGGCCGCATAATAGCCACTTCCACCAGACGCAATCGAGGTTTATTTATCAGCAATCTTTGTGGTCTCTCAATCCTTTTTATAGGGGTTTTTAATTCCTTATAACTTCTGAACACAATGAAGCCTAGAAAACCTTCCAAGAGAGGAACAGTTTATCTCGATTTAAAATAGACTTTTAAATTGCTGACTTTTGCGGTTTCATTGATCTTTCCCATCTCTCCTCAAGATATCTCTCTAAAACGCGAAGGAGTGTTCTATTACAATCAAACTGAAAACCATCTAATGACAACAGAAGAAAACTTTAAGCTATAGACAGGTAGTCTTAAAGAGGTTAGAAGATTAACTGGTATCACTCCAAGGTCAAGTCATTCAGACTGCTCACACATATAATAGTTCCTTTTCAGATTTTAATTATCCTAAAACATTATATCCTAATTACCTCTATAATAAATCTGATTTTGAGATAAAATAACATATTAGTTAAAATTAATATTTTTTGCAGGAAAAAGAATTGCTAAGCCAAAATACTATTTTTTCCTACTGATTGATACATAGCAGTTACTCAATAAATTATTCAAGCAAACTGGAGACTTTCAATACAGATGTAGTTAGGTAAGATCCTATAAAATAATACTCTGTATTTATATATATATCACTTAATGGCTTTTTAAATTTCATAATGAAATGCTAAGTATTGGCTAAGGAAAGTTGCCCAAATAAGCACTTGCAAGAAAATTTTTCCCTACACTCACACAAAATTGCATAAATAGGTTATCATATCTAGTTTTAGCCAACAAATTCAAACAGCAGAAAGGATTAAAATGTACACAAATATGTCAAGCATATGATTAAAAGGAAAGCTGAAGGAAATTAATCCTAAAAAGAAAACTACATGGTGCAGACAAAAATTGTTTTCCTTGTACCAAAATGTCTTGAATGTAGCAGTTGTTAATAGATATATGTTAATCATGCATTTTGTAATGTGTTTCTAACACTGACCAATACAAGTTTCTCCAGCGATTTGAAAGTAGAGTTCTCCTATGATACCTTTCTGCAGCTGAAGAAGCCACTACCATGAATTTATAAAGGGAATTTTTTGGAACATTCCCAGAGTAAAAATATTCTACTAGCCCATACCCAATAACAGACAAACTCTAAACTAGCACTAGTGTAGAGTGTTCACAACCAGTGCAAAGCTATGATGGCTTGAGATAAAGATGCTGGGGTGTGTAGTTCTCGGTAAGATTGACGAAGCCACTAAACGGGTACTCCGGGCATGTGTTACATCTTCAATAGCTGATTGCAAAACAAGTATTGAAATCTAGTTTCGCTTTGGGTCATATATTTTATCTTGCACAAAGATGACAATCTTCTTTGGATTTTTTCCCATTAGCGAAAAGAGGTACTCATACAAATCTGTTACAAGAGCGAACATTCAAACAGTGAGTATACCTGTATTTGAAATAAGGTTTCAGGACACTGAGTAGGGAAAAGCAAATTGGCCCATGGGCAAAAGTCTTTGGCTTCAATTGGGGATTCCAACCCACCGATCCTTAGGGAGTCACAATCACAGATATGTTGCAGCAAAGGGACATTGAATGGGAAAATAATATACATTCTTGAGTGAAAGGGTCAGTCTCACTCCTTGCATACCATGACAGTATATAATTATACAACTTTCAAAACAAAACAAATAAAAAATAAAAAACTCTGAAAATCGATATAAGTAAACTGAAAACAAACTATATGAGACAGAGTGAAATTATGCTACAAATTTCATAAAGCAGAATATTTAGAAGCATTTATATTTTAACATTACTTTTAAAAATTCACAAAAGACATTCGGATTTCTCTTGAATAAACAAAACAATTTTAAAACCAAACAAATGCTGAATTGACATTTTTGAGTTATTTTTAAGGAGCTTACTCAATGTTCAAGGATATAAATTTCTCAGTATAAATAATTTAACTATACACTTCTTAACATTTTCTTAAACCTCCCAAGAAAGTTTTGATAGATGGGAAAATATTTCATAGCACAGGTAAGGTCAATCTAAAAATGTCAGCAACTAAATTAATCAAATATGTTTCATGGCTTAGAGATGTTTTCAGATGATAAGTGCCCCCTCTGGTGTTATTCCGAGAAGCGGTATATCATTTTATGGGCTTATCTCTGGGTAGCATAAACCACTCAGAAAGGTCCGTATCTGGAAGGGGAATACATTCTGCTTAAGTCAAGCTCTCTCTGGTGTCCTTTTCACCCCATCCTCCCCTTTTCAAGGTTTAAATAAGTTTTACGAGCACTAGAACGATTGAATAAATGGAAAGCTATACCATGTTCCTGGAAAGAAAGATTCAGTAAAATGAAGCTATTAATTCCCCACAAATTAATCTATGTTTAAATGCAATTCCATTAGGATGTTTATCTGACAGCAATCAGGAATGTACAGAATTAATTTTATTTTATTTTGAAGGTAGAAAATTAATGTTAAGGTTCCTCTTCTGCTTTAAAGGAAGGGGTAAGTCCTTGCTGTCTTCCTATTAGAAAAATCTGCCCTACCTAATAATAATTAGGAGAAAATGGGCTTTCCCAAATTAGTTACAAAGATGCAATTCTATTTTTTATTAAAGGTCGTGTTTTTAGTTCCCTTACTTCAGTAATTTACTCTGATCATGTCACACTACTCCATGTATTCAAATCCTATCTTTCCCATTGACCTAAAGCTACAGGCTCCTCACACTGCACAGGATCAGCTGTATTCTCCACTTTTGCTCCAATGAGTTCTCTATAATTAGAATATAATTAGCATTGATCATGCACAGATGTAAATACTGTACTTGATGGTGAACATATAAATTATGTCAGCCTTTTCAAGAGTTATTTGGCAGAATCGATCAGAATTTTACCTTTTGATGAAACACCACTCAAATCTAGAAATCTGACAGCTCCTATATACTTAAGTGTGTTGAGTATAAACACTGTAAATAAATTAAGTGCCAAGAGGATAAAAGGTTGAGCAAGTTTAAAAATACGTATTATACATTCTTCCTGTTGGCTGCTGACCCCGAGGTCAGCAAGTGCTCAGTGGAAGAAAGAGGAGGGCTTGGCTGAGGCGGTCTACTCTCACAAGCACTGACAGCCTCAGAACCCCCACGGGCAGTTCCACTCTGTCCTGTTGGGTGGGCATCAACTCCATGTCAGCGAGCACAAACTTTGAGTATTTTGAAGCTATTTCTAAGATGTTTTTATGGGTGAGAAAACCGAGAAGCAGAGAAAAAAATATAATCTTATTTTGGAAAGCAAATGAATGACAGAAATACACCCATATTTATTATATTTACATATTCTATAAATTTTTTTAAATGGAGCAAATTGCTGAACACTGCATATTTGACTGTTAACATTACCTGGGGGGAAAGGAAGGGTAATGTGAGGAAGAAGGAAGTCAAGCGAACAAACAGGAATAAAGGCTGCATTTAAAATTAACTTTCATCTATCAATGTAGTTTACTATCCTAATAACTTTTTTTGGTAGTTAAACCCTTTTGAGTTCATAGATAAATAAGTAACTATTATTTTTATTCAACACTAAACTCGGTTTACTAATATTTTCTTTGTCATATTTTTTCTTGGGTGACATTAGTGACCTAATAGGAAAATAAAGCATGTCACTTACATAACTTTAAGTTTTATAGTAGCCACACTATGAAAAATAAAAATAACCAAGTGAAACTAATTTTAATACAATTAACTCAATATATACAAATGCCATATAAATATAAAATATTTAATGAAATATTAATTTTTTGCCCTAAAGTTTCTAACTCTATGTTTTTAATACCTAGAGTACATTTCAATTCATCAAAAAATTCTTGATCTATGGAACAGAACACGATGGCCTCATAAGTAGTTTCATGTTCTGTGGTAGTTACATAATCTGTTGTCAATTTGAGACTTAACAGTGAAGGGGTGGAGTTGAGCTTGTCACAACTTGAGGACCTCATTTGGAGGTGCTAAGGAGATAAATGGCTTGCTGGAGTTGGGTCACATGCTCACTCACTCTCTGCAAGACATTGCTGATGACAAGCCACATGGACACTCACTGATGGAGCCAGCACCCGCAGCTGCAGGAGCAACGTGGAGACCCACACCAGCACGGAGATGCTTCTACTGCCACTGGATCCACAAGACTTTCCACCCACTGTCCTGCTCCCTTCCTGCATTCAGCGTCATTGCATGTACTGCGTGAGTCTAAAGAGGAATTTACAGATTTGTATCAGACACATGGGCTAATATGCAGTTGATCTGGACTGGGCTGGGATGTTTTCTTAATGTATAACTACTCTTTATATGAAACTCTTTCCTGTATACATTTGAGCATCGCTGAATTCAGTTCTCTAGTCAATCCAGACTAACACATGCTCCCATTACCTACAAAAATAACTCAGAAAAGTCAAAACCTATAGTTGGTGGAATCAACAGTCTCATAACCCTGGAAATGCATTGCTGGACAGGTGTCTCAATCACATAGTGGTGCTATAACAGAAGAAAAATGACAGGTGGGTGGCTTCAACAAACAGAAATTTATGTTCTCACAGGTTGGGGGCCTAGTGGCCTTAATTCCTGATGTGACTCTAGAGAAAGGATTTATCTCTGTTGGCTCTGAAGGAAAGTCCTTGTCTCTTTCTAGCATCTCTTTCCGGGTTCCTTGGAGATCTCAAGTGGTGCGGCATCTTTCTTTCCACATCTGTGCTTTTTCCTGCTTTGCTTGATTGGCTCTTTTAGATCCCCCCTCCCCCCAAAATTGACTTAAGACACAGCCTACAGTAATCTTGTCACATTAATATATAAAAAAGAGGCTCTATTCCCAAATGGGATTAAA
The DNA here is from genome assembly GCF_050624435.1 of Tenrec ecaudatus. Lineage (NCBI taxonomy): Eukaryota > Metazoa > Chordata > Mammalia > Afrosoricida > Tenrecidae > Tenrec > Tenrec ecaudatus. The sequence continues at coordinate 112,915,954 of NC_134536.1, forward strand.
ACTACAGGGTGCTAGGGTATACAACACATAGTTGGGGAGAAAGCAATTCAATCCATAACAAAAGGTTATAGCAGCCAAGCAAGCACAGTATAAAAAAATATGTAAAGCTTTTGTTCTCCATCTTTGCTCTCTCCCTGGCTCTGGGCAGCAGCCTGGTTTGAAAGTGGTGCCAGTTGGCACTCACAGCCAGGGAATCTGGTGGTGAAACGGCCACAGCTGGTGCTCCTAAATGGGAGCCTGGTATGAAAGCAGCAACAGCTGGCGGAGAACTTGGTATTGAGGTTGTGACAGCTCAAGAAGAAATAGAAGATCTCAACAGACCTATAGCAAGTGAAGATACGGCATTGGTAATCTATCAAAGGAAAGTCCAGGACCAGATGGCTTCATTGATAACTTCTTACCCACGATCTAAAGAAAATGAATGTCAATATTTTTCAAACTCTTCTGAAGTTATAGAGGGGGAGAGAGTCCTCAAACTCATTCTATCAAGTCAGAACTACTGTGGCACTAAGGTCAGATAAGAACACTGCAAGAAAAGAAACCACAGACCAATGAATGACCAATACAAATGCAAAAGTCCTCCACAAAATAACAGCAAATCAAAGTCAACAGCACAATAATAGGATCATATATGATAAGCAAGTGAGATTTATCCCAGCAATGTAAGTGCGGCTAGATATTAGAAAATTATCCATTGTAATATATCACATTAACAGAACAAAGGAAAGGCCTAATAGGATTATCTCAATGGATACCTAAAATGGATTTTACAAATATTAACATTCTTTTGTGTTTAAAATGCTCATCAAACTAGGAACAAAAGGCTAAGTACTTAACATGATAAAAGATATATATGAAAGTTCAGGGGTAATAACTCACTCAATGATAAATGATTAAAGCCAGGGAGATAAAAGACTTGTGCATTAAGCATTATAAAGCTTTGCTAAAAGAAATTAAATAAGTCCTAAATCAAGAAAAATACATGTCACATTCATAGAGTAGTTTCCTTAGCATTACTAAAGTGCCAATATTATCCAAAAAATATCTACAGATTCAATGTAATCTGTCAAAATTCCAACAGCTTTATTTGCAGAAAATGCCAACTCTCAATTTCATGTGGAAGTACATGGAGTCACAGTTAACCAAAAGAACCTTGAAAGGAATATAGGAGAATGACTCGATACTTCCCAATTTCAAATCATATTGTAAAGCTACCATAATCAAAACAGTATAGTACTTATACAAGGATAGAGATACATAAAAATATTAGATAAAGCATAGTGGTAAATTTTAAGATCTTGTGGTGAATGATTTTTAGAAATCATGACAAAAGTGCAAGCAACAAAATAAAATATAAATGGAATTTCCTCAAAATGAAATTTTTTGTGCATCAAGAATTTTATTAAGAAAATTAAAAGACAACATTCAGAATGTGAGAAAATGTTTTGGAATGATCTAGATTGATAACGACTCAAGATCAAGACTATTATAGAAAGAACTTTTACTATTCAACAAACAAACGAAAAACCAAATCTGCTGAGTTTGAATCAATTCTGAGCTGCAGTGACCACATAAGTGAAAGCGGATCCACATGTCCTACGGAGTGCCCAAGACAGCAAATCTTAACAGAAGGAGACTCCCCAAATCATTGTTCCGGGCAGTAGTCGGGTTCAAATCATTGACCTTGTGGTTAATAGCCAAGAGCTTTAACTCTTCTTGTGCCATCAGGGAAATGCAAAAAAAAAAAAAAACCCTCAATGAGACATCACCTCCCACTTCTTTTAGCATGACTAATTTCAGGAAAACTCAAAAAACTAACAAGTGTTGCCAGGGACATGACAACTTGGCCTCTGTGCATTGCTCGTGGGAGTGTGAAATGATACAGCTACTAGGGAAGACAGTTTGATGGGTCCTCAAAAGTTAACCACATGTATCCTGCTTCAGAAAGTCAAATCTAAATGTATACCCAAGAGAAGGAAAGCACTGACTCAAACAGATATGCATACATTAATGTTCGCTTCGGCATTGTTTACAATAACCCAAAGATGGAAACAGCCCAAGTGTGCACACACAAACTGTAGTGCAGGCATTCACAACCCAAACCCACTGCCTTTGAGTCCACTCCACTTCATGATGATCCTATGCAGAGTCTCCTCTTTTGTCCAGAGAAACTGGTGGGTTTGAACTTGGAACCAACAGTTCAACACTGACACAACAGTATGGCCAGGACTCCTTGGTATATGCATAATGAAATATTACTCAGTCATAAAGAAAAATTAAATTCTGACACATGTTTTAACATGGATAAACATTGAACAAATATACTAAATGAAATCATTCTGTTACAAAAGAACAAATAGGTGTGCTTTCACCAATACAAAATATATTAAAAACAGGCAAGAGCCTGATGGGTCAGAAGACAATGAGAAGGATTTTTATGAGTCAGAGGAGCAATGGAAAAGGCTGACCAAGAAGGAAACCACATGCAAGTTCTCCTTCAGAGACAGGCTGCTGCCGTATGCCGCAAGCAAGAATGTGGCAGGATAAGAAAACCTTTATGAGAAATAATCGACAGACTTCCTTCAGGGGCCCTGGGGGTGCAGTGGTTATGCGTTGGGCTATGATGCAGTAACCACTCCATGGGAGAAAGACAGGGCTTTCTACACTGGGTAACAGCTAGAGTCTCGGAATTCCACAGGGACACTTCTACCCTGTCCTCTAGAGTGGCTATGAGTTGGCATTGACTTGATGGCGTTGAGTTTTGTTCCTTTATGAATTTGAATACATTTATTTTAGAGGTGGTTAAATGACCTAAGGTCAGTAAAAACAAGTCTTTCCTTTTGAGTATAACAGTGAAGTATTTGTTGGTTAATTTATATACTAAACAATGCGATACAAACCCAAAGTCACTGCCATCAAGTTGATGTCCATTCACAGGAGCCCCGATGACGTAGTGATTATACTGCTAAGCACAAGGTCAGTAGTTGGAAACCACTCATAACTCCAAGGGAGAGCAGCAGGCTTTCTACTCCTGCAAAGAGTTAGTTTCAAAATTCCACCGGGAGAGTTCTGCCATGCCCTGTAAGGTTGCTATGAAGTGTATGAAAATGTAATTGGTAGTTGAAAATACAGTGCAGATTATGAACTATAGTTCAGGGTTTGGTGGCAATATCTGCTTTGGTACTTTAATGCCCAGTGGCTTTCAGTTATTTTTCTGTTGTTTATTAATTGGTCTTTCCTAAGATGTTTTACAATTGATTTGCTTAATTAATGGTCTTACAACAACAAAACTATGCATATTATTATTCAGTATATTGTGATCACCGTTGACAGCTATTGATCTTGTTTCAGTTCATTGTAACAATATTTGCCTGGTAGCATTCTTAAGAGACTAAAATATTGAGGAACAAACCACCTAGCACACACAATAAAATTTAGTTAGTGGTAATAGCATTTAAATGAAATTTATTTGCATCATCCGTTTGTTTGTTTTCTCTTTTTAAAATTTTAAACCACTCATATTTCAGAGAAGAAAAATGAGGCTTTCTATTCTCTAAAAAATAATTGTCAGCTTTGGAAACCCACAGCGACATTCTACTCTGTCTTATGAATCAGAATCGACTTGATGGAAGTAAGTACATGCTGAACAAGGAGCTGCAACAATTTATATCTATATGTATATATATATATATATACAGATATATGATACAGTTAAACATGAACACAGACTAAGCTATAAACTTAAATGGCTTTGATAATGCTATTAAAACAAAAGGAAAGGTGCAAAAAGTAAATTAACCAAACAAGTGAATAAGCTAGAAAATGAAATAAATAAAATATTTAGTTTTGGAAAAGATCACTTTAAATAAATAAACAAACAGAGATATATAGCCTATGCCAAGTCTTTAACAATAATATTGAAAATGAGAAAAATTTAATTAATCAACATTATTAACAGGATAGCAAGATAAATTCATTAGAAATAGTATCTAAAACTTTCAACACATTATGTCTATTTATATAGCATACTAAGAATTCTGAAGGAAATGAATACTATTCTTGCATAATATAAATTACCAAATCAACCTCCCCTCCCTTAAATATTACTGCTCTGAAGTACAATTTTAGACTGCTTTGTCAATGAGTTTCACGTTAAGTCCATATTTCAACAAATTTTTGAAGTTTTCTAAGTTTTGTTCTTATTGTTGTTGTTATACAAACTACTCCACACCATAGAAAAAGCTTCCTAGCACCAAAAGTACATTTTCCAAAGCTAGTCTAATATCATTACTATAACATGATAGAGACAAGACTAAAAGAACAGGTACAGAAAAACTTAAAGTATAAAACAAAATTAAAATATTTTAATATCCTGACAAGATGGCAAACTAGGCAAAAATGCTACACTGACCCTCTTCAACAAAAACAGCAGATACTGAATGAAATAATACAGACGATAATTCTGAAACCCTGAGTCTCAAAGGAAAGGATAGAGAAATGGATTCAGTATAGACTTGAAGAAGAAGTTAAACACAAGTGGCCAAAGAGGAGACAAGTGTTGGCTATCCTGATGTAAAGCAGTCATCTTGCAAATACTTCGTCAAGAGTGTGACCAGAATTTACGAATACAAATCAGTGGCTGATGACAATAAAAGTGGGTCTTTCCTTGTATCCTCTAACTTCCTGGTGGCCAGAGGAGTAGCCAGATCCCACTTTCACGAACTAGTGGTTGGTTGTACCCCCAGTGGCACCATTCCTGCTCAGCCGGAGGTGAGGATTGGATTATGCTCGTAGGCCACAACCCCTGCATGTGGAGGCACATGAGTTTCGCCTGATCAGACAGAAGAAAGCACGGTGCCACCTAAGCAGCCTGTTACCAGTCACCCTGGGTAGACACAAACTCCTTCTATACGAGGGAGTATGCCCCCAAAAAACATTGGTTTTTTTCCCCCAAATATATATATATACAAAACAACCTTACCATCTTCAAAGTAGTACTCTCCATTACACTTGATACATTTGTCAAACCTTCAATTCCATAATTCCATTCTTGGAAACATTTTTCAAACTCATCTGTTTGGGTGGCTAACAGCACCACCCTCTTTGTTTTCCTCACCTCTTCTATCTATGTGGTCAAATCACTGCCCTCTCACTTTCCTGTTCATTCATGGAAACAAAAAGAAGTCACAAGGAGTGAAGTTAGGTAAGTAAGGTGTGTGGGGCAAGAGAGGCATACTGATTTTTGCCCCAAACGGGTGTCCAGAGATGGCTGTGCGAGCAGGTGCATTGTCATGGTGGCCAAACCAGACCTCCATCTGCCACAAATCAGGCCTTTCGGGTCTCATACTGTTACACAATTGTTTCAGGGCCTCTAACAAGAAAACTTCATTAGCAGTATGACCTGGTGGAATGAACTCCAAATGTGTTATCCCCTTATACCAAAAACAAAACAAAATGAATGAGCACTGCATTGATCTTTGATTTCACCTGGAATATTTTTTGGGGTGAGGTGCTGATGGCCACTTGCTTGACTGATGCTTACTTTTAGGGTCCTAAGAATTGCATCATGTCGTTACCAGTATTGACCTTGGGGAAAATATCTGGTCACTTCAGCGCTGTTCTTTCAAAGCATGGCATGTTTCCACTTGATACTCTTTTTCCTGGTCAGTCAGAACCTGAGGGACAAATTTCAAAGGCTCCTTCTCATTCCCAAATGCTCCAATCAAATTCACTTAGCCAAGTTTAGTCCCTAGAACTCCCCTTCTCTCCAATAGTCTGTTTGTTGGTGTTTCAGCACAGCAGCACAACTTTTTTCAACATTTGCATACATTCAATAAGTTGATGGACGCCCAGACTGAGGTTTGTCATCAATCAACATTTCACCTTATCTCTGAAACAAGAAACCAACTAGTACACTTGAGTTTTTCACACAGCGCTGTCCTTGTAAGCTGTGTTCAACATCACAACAGTTTCAGTGGGATTTTTCTCAAGCAGGAAATGAAATGTCACTGCTGCATGCTGTTCTCTTAAATCAGCTATCAAAAAGAACAAAGTTCAAGCAAAACTTATTTTACCAAAAAATTATCTGTGACCAGAGAGAATCTTCCCAGGCTACACCACTGGGTGCACTAACTCAGAGTGATTTGCTTGATGCTAGTGGGAAAACTGCGTAATACAAAAGCTCCACCTAGCAGATTTTTTTTGGAGGTTTGTTTGTTTGTTTGTTTTGAGGAGTCATACCCCGTGATAAACACCACCCTACCTCCAACTGTCTTTTGGGCTGGAAAGAGGACCTTGTGGGTGCAAGCACCTTGACCACAGCCACCATCTGAGTCTGTTCTAAGTCCAGGTTAGCAACTCCAGGTTGCTATAACATCAGATAAGAGTTGGCCACATGTAACTCCATCCAAGAGGAGACTTCCCATTCCTTCATAATTTCTCCACTCAGTTAGCTCCGTGGCTAGTGGTAGGGACCAATCCATATTGGTACCTTGCCCACAAGAGCTTTCTCATTTCTCATTCTTGCCATTGTCCCACTTTTGCCTTCCTTTTTTTCCCTTTAATTTCTTTTTACTAATCTCTTTTTTATCCTCTTTCTATTTTCTTCTTTCTCTTTTCTTTTTACCTTTGATTTTTTATATTATTATTATTATTTTAGTTTTTGCATTTCTTCCCATCCTGAGGTTTGGTTATTGTGTTTATTTTCTTTCATTTTCTCTCTTTCCTTTCCTTTTTTAAACAAAATTTCTCATTCAAATATGCTAAAGGAACAATCAGAAAATAGAACTTAAATTTTGAAGCCTAAGGATTATATGGAATAATATTAAGAGGAATAACTAACATGTGATCACAATCCTATAACACGAAGAGACAACAAAACGGAAAGAGAAAATCATCAAATTGCTGTTGGAGGAAAACTTCACTAAGACCCTCAATGATATGAAGATAAATATTCAAGGGAAGAATCCTGAGAAAAAATTGGGAAAAATGAAAAGTTACCTGGAAGGGAAAAATATTACTCACTGCCCTCCAGCAATGAAAACCTTTTGTACTATATCCCAGAATCCAAGATACAGTGCAGATCGGTTTTTGCGGCTCACTTGGTCTTCCCAGTGCTATCAGGAGAGATCAGTCCCTGGAAAAGGCCCTCATGCTTGGGACGTTGAAGGTCATCAACAAAGAGGAGACCACTGGAGAGATGAACTGACCCAGTGGCGGAGGCGGTGGCTTCACCGAGTGAGGATGGTGCAGGGCTGAGCAGGGCTGGTTTGTTGGGCTCAGATGGGTATGAGCCGGTCAGAACTGACTGGGTGGTTCCTATCCACAACAACTTCCAGAGAGAAAAAAGTTACATTGTTTTCCCTTATTAAATGTTCAAAAGAGCTATATAAAGAAAAGTAAGAGGTGAGAAGAAATAAAATGATTCGATTTATATTTCACGGAATAGCCAACATGAATTACAAAAGTTCCATACATTGGTACCTTGGCTGTCAAATAGCTCCAAGCTCAAGCTTTCCACTCCTTGAACAGAAAAAATAGAAAAAAGACCTGCTTGGTGGTCACTTCATTAGATAGTCAAACCGAAAATCTGACTTGAAAAATATCTGTACAAGCAGAGTTGTGTCTCCCCAAAGACACCAAGGAGTGATGCTCCAGCCTAAGTCCTGCTCTCAGAAAACGGGTAGTGCTGTGTTACCCATTACAACATTTGTCACTGTGCTTTTTCTGTGCTCTACTTGTGAAAGGATCCAAAGACAGTTAGTGATACAGCAGAGTAAGCTAAGAGGAAACCTGGAGACCACGACAGAGTTAGAGAAAGAAATCATTGCAAATTTTCAATCAGGTCGCAGCTTGTATGATTTGGAGGCTAAATACAAACATGGCTACGTCAACATTATCAGTATTTGGGGGGGGAGTTTTTTTAAAGCAGCCAATGTAGTGAAAGGTGTGAAATCGTTAACCCCAAAGCAAAGAACCCAGACCATGGAGAGGTCGAAAAGTTACTTTCAATTTGGACAAATCAGTTACAACTTGATGACAGTGGCATTTCTGAGAGTGATAGACTTAAAGTCCTGAAAAAAATGAATGTTTACTTACATTCTGGGGGCCTCAGCACCAGTTATTTGGTTTTCTAATATTTCTTATGGGAAAAATAGGTTTACTTCTTGAAATTGTTGGTGATATAATAAGAATTTGGAACAAATTGAACTCAACAACTGAGATATCACTGTACTTAGATTGCATGGAAAATGCTACGTATTTGGCTAGAAAAGTATCTTCAAGTTTGATCTTAAATGATAATCAAATCATGTCATTTTGACTTTACCTCACGCCTTCCCTACCTCATTTGAAGTTTCCTGTTGATCTTAAACATAAAATCCTTCAAATCATTCATAAGACTTGTCCGAGTAGATTGTTTTTATTTTTAACAGTTCTCTGTATTCTGGAATGCGCATCTCTTCCCTTTTTATCGATCATCACTTCTTCAAGGAAGGCTTTCCTGACTTAGTTGACTAGTTCAAATTCCCCAATAGCCAATCCAGGCATTGTATTTGCCTTTATTTTACAGCATATATTCCAATTTTTATTTTGGAAATGACCTCATGTACAAAGCTGTTGTAAAACTGCTGTCCTGTAAACTTTATAAGTAAGTGAACTATTCTTTTCTTTCTAACTAGATTTTATTTTTGTGATTGATGGCTGTAATTTGGTAGTTGAACAATAAACAATACTTGAATGAGTAAACCCTAACTGTTGATTCTTAAGTTATGCAGGGGGTGCCCACGATCCCAGAAACAGTCGGTGGTGCAAAGGACAAGAAAGAAAAGGCACGAAGACTTTGATCAAGTAGAGCTCAGTTTGAATCCCCAAGTCAGGATTCCCATCTTTCACCACCCAGCATCACCAAAGAGGCTCATTTCTCTTCAAATTTCAAACACCCAGTTCCACTTGTATTAAAAGCCCTTGATGAGCCTCCTTTCAACTGTATGCGAAAAGTAGTACTTGAGTTCTTCGGCTACAGTGCAGACTCTACACAGAGAACAATCACCTTCATGACTTTGTCTTTTCTTACAAGTTGAAAGAGAGCAAAGCAAAGTGCGATGAACAGAGGGTCAACTTCTTTATGCCTGTACCATGAGCTAGACCTCGGGTTTGCTTTACACCCACTATTTTCTTTTCAGAGCACCACAAGATATATGCCATGGTCACTGTTTTAAGGAAGAAACAAAAGCCAGATGCTTTAAGTACATGGCACAAAGCCATTTAGCTAATGAGAGAGGAATCCGTTTAACTCCACAGACTGTACTTTTCATTGAATGGCTGATAGATAACTTCTGAAGTCTCATAAAGCTGTCGAAGGACCCTATGCTGACTAGCAGATGTAATGACAGAGGAAAAGCTGAGAGTCTCTTGTATAATGTGGGTAAGGAAAAGGATAGAAAAAATTCACTTGAGAAACAATTTATTCACAGAAGGCAGGGAAGATGTATTTGACCTGAAGCCACATGGACTAGGCAGGTGGCTTCTCACCACAAAATTGAAATACTTCAAACATTTACATTCCTGGAAACTCTATTTAGGGTCAGTATGAGTCAGAATGGACTCAGTGAAATAGGGGTTTGAGTTTTGACAGCTACATAAATCAAATTCCCAACTTTTATTTTTCTTGTGCCATCTTCTTGGAAACTTTCCAATTGTAACTATCTCTCCCCATAGCTGGAATCCCAGTGGCAGATCTAGACTTGGGAGATCTTCAAAGGAGCTTTTCCTTGGAAATGCCATAAGTCAACAGGGATTTGGAAAGCTATTCAGGTATAGAATAAGTAGTTTAAAAGACCGCATTGACATGGCCTGGGAATGTAACCATTGCATAAAATATCTTCTCTTTCGGAAAACACATCAAAGTTCCAAATAATGAGCACATTTAGAAATAAATTTGTTCGTTTTGAAAAAAACAAATGTCTTAGGAACATCACCTTGTGTATACGTCTGAAAATATTCCGAATAAAGACCAGAATCCTTAACTAAGGTAGAATCCTCATCACTTGAAAAGAATACCTTTTTAAAACTATGAAAGCACTAAGGAGCTTTTAGCTTACTCTGTGAGTTAAAAAGTAGATCTATAAGCCTGAAACTAAAATGTATTCCCATATCACTTTAATTTTTCGAAATATTACAAAATTTTGATTATTCTTAATAATTTTAGTAAAGTCAGTTACCAGAAGATGTGCATATAGCTTTATCTGCTTCAAGATTAAAGCAAAGAAACAAAAAGTAAAGTATGTCCTGAGTGTATCCCACCCAGATATAGAGACCACTTTAAGAAGTGATTTGATGCATTGAACACTAATGACAGAAAACCAGGTGATTTGTGAAATAATATCAAGGACATCTTACACGAAGAAGCAAAAGGTAGTTTAGGCAGAAAAGAAAGAAAATATTAAATTGATCTTCAATGTAGAACATTCTAAAGCTTATGGAAGAAATAATGATGTAAACAATTCAACAAATTTCAAAGGGTACAAAAAAAAGACAAAGAAAAATATTATGATGACATGTGCAAAGATCTGGTGTTAGAAAGATCAAAAGAAAAGAAAAGAACATGCTGAATGACCTGAAGTAAAAATTCAAGTTCCTGGTGCCCGGCTATCAAAAGATATAGTGTCTGGGGTCTTAAAGGCTTGAAGGTAAACAAGCAGCCATCTAGCAGGGAAGCAACAAAGCCCACATGGAAAAAGCACACCAGCCTGTGTGATCACGAGGTGTCGAAGGGCTCAGGTATAAGGCATCAAAGAACCAAAATTACATCATTGTGAATGAGGAGTGTGGAGTGGGGACCCAAATCCCATTAGTAGACACTGGACATCCCCTTACAGAAGGGTTGCGGGAAGGAGGTGAGCCAGTCAGGGTGCAGTGTAGCAACAATGAAACATACAACTTTCTTCTAGTTCTTAAATGCTTCCTCCCCCCACTGTGATGAACCCAATTCTACCTTAAAGATCTGGCTATTCCAGAGGATGTACACTTGTACAGATAGGAACTAGCAACAGGGAATCCAGGACAGATGATCCCTTCAGGACCAGTGCTAAGTGTGGTGATACCAGGAGGGTGGAGGGAAGGTGGGAAAGAAAGGGGAAACCAATTACAAGAATATGCATATAACCCCCTCCCTGGGGGATGGAAAACAGAAAAGTGGGTGAAGGGAGAAGTCAGACAGTGTAAGACATGACAAAACAAGAACAATTTATAAATTATAAAGGGTGCATGAGAGAGGGGGAAATGGGCAGGAAGGGGAAAATGAGGAGCTGATACCAAGGACTCAAGTAGAAAATGTTTTTAGAATGATGAGGGCAACAAATTTACAAATGTGCTTGAGACAGTGGATGGATGTATAGATTGTGATAAGAGTTATAGGAGCCCCAAATAAAATTATTTTTAAAAGTTCAAGCTTCCAGTTAAAATATTGAAGGATTCTGTGGATAAAAATGGATTGACACACAGGGGCCATCAATAAAGTACAAAACAAAAATGCCCTGTACCAAAAAGCTTCGGTCAACTTTCATCCATTTCAGGTGGTAACAAATGATCAAGAGTCAATATTATTATTATTATTATTTTATGTTTGCTCCACTTGAATTATCTTTTTTTTTTAATTTTTACAATTTATTGGGGCTGATACAATTCTTTTCACAGTTCATACATATACATACATCAATTGTATAAAGCACATCTGTACAGTCTTTGCCCTAATCATTTTTTTCTCTTTTCTTCTTTTACATTTTATTAGGGACTCAAACAACTCTTACCACAATCCATACATATACATACATCAATTGTATAAAGCACATCCATACATTCCCTACCCCAATCATTCTCAAGGCATTTGCTCTCCACTTAAGCCCCTTGCATCAGGTCCTCTTTTTTTTTCCCCCTCCCTCCCCATTCCCCCCTCCCTCATGTGCCCTTGGTAATTTATACATCGTTATTTTGTCATATCTTGCCCTATCCGGAGTCTCCCTTCCCCCCTTCTCTGCTGTCCCTCTCCCAGGGAAGAGGTCACATGTGGATCCTTGTAATCAGTTCCCCCTTTCCAACCCACTCACCCTCCACTCTCCCAGTATCGTCCCTCACACCCTTGGTCCTGAAGGTATCATCCACCCTGGATTCCCTGTACCTCCAACCCTCATATGTACTAGTGTACAGCCTCTGTCCTATCCAGCCCTGCAAGGTAGAATTCGGATCATGGTAGTTGGGGGGAGGAAGCATCCAGGATCTGGGGGAAAGCTGTGTTCTTCATCGATACTACCTCACACCCTAATTAACCCATCTCCTCTCCTAAACCCCTCTATGAGGGGATCTCCATTGGTCGACACTTGGGCCTTGGGTCTCCACTCTGCACTTCCCCCTTCATTTAATATTATATATACATATATACACATACATATATACATATACACACATACATACACACACATATCTTTTTTTTTTAAATCATATCATTGACTGCACACCTCCATGATAGGGTCGCTGAAGACAAATGGGTGCATAAGCAAATGTGGTGAAGAAAGCTGATGGTGCCCGGCTATCAAAAGAGATAGTGTCTGGGGTCTTAAAGGCTTGAAGGTGAACAAGCAGCCATCTAGCTCAGAAGCAAATAAGCCCACATGGAAGAAGCACACCGGCCAGTGCGATCACGAGGTGCCCAAGGGACCAGGTGTAAGGCATCATGCAAAAAAAAAAAGTCAATATTATTAAAGGAAGTAATTCAAGATGCTCTGAAGACAGCTATGAGAAACAAGGCTCTGGGAATTGATGGATAACCTACCGTTATGTTTCACCAAACCGATGGAACACAGCTATCTGGCCAAACATCTGGAAGAGATTCGTAATTCTGCTCATTCTAAAGAGAGGGACTCCAACATAATGTAAAAATTGTTGAACATTATAATTAATATTAAGCATGAGTAAAATTTGGTTGGAGATAATTTTTTTAAAAGATACACCATTAGATCAATAGGGAACTACTAGAAATTCAAGCTGGATTAAGACAAGAACATGAAAAATGGAATATCACTGCTGATGTCAGATGGATCTTGATACTAGAAAGATACTTCCCTGTGTTTAATTGATTATGTGAAAACATTCAATTTCATGAATCACAATAAACTATGGATAACATTGTGAAGAAAAAAATTCCAGAAGATTATTTATCTTATGCAGAACCTGTACATTGGTCAAGATGCAGTCCTTTCAGCCGAACAGGGAATCCTGTGTGATTTTGAATTGGGAAAGTTATGTGTCAACGTGTCCTTTCATAATTCTTATTGAATTTATATGCTGAGGAAATAATTCCAGGAGTTGGACTACATGAAGAAGAACATCGCTTCAGGATTGGAAAAAGACTCACTAACCAAACCTTGCCTGCCAATAGTGAAGAGGATTTGAGCTAACTATTAAGAGCATGGATTGTCAGGACAGTTTGCATCTCAACATACAATTGAAAAAAAATCGCAACTGGATGAATCAACAGTTTCTTGATAAATGGAGGAAATTGAAGTTGTCAAAGATGTCATTCTACTTAGATTTACAATTAAGGCCCATGGAAACAGTCAAGAAATTAAACTGATACTGTTAAGGTTTATTGTGCCAACCTGGCTGATAAACATGTGGGGTTAATGGAAGGGCAGAGAGATAAATGGCTCTGTGAGCCTCTCCTTCTGCTTCTCTGGTCTCTTGCTTTCTGATGGTCAGACAGACCAGGGTACAGCTACCTTAGCCAGTTCCCTGCTTCAGCTGACAAGACTCACTTCCTGTAAGACACCCCCGAGGACCTGTGTGGAGACCCCTGCCAGCGATGAGATTCATACATGATCACTGGTTCGGTTTTCCTCCTACAGTCATTGCATGAGTTTTGTGAGATTGAGGAAGACTTTGTAGATTGGTGTTGGATTTACGAGCTAATGTTGGACTTATTGGCTTGGACAGCACTGGGTTGGGATTCTTTCTGAATGTATACTTGCCCTTTATACAAAACTCTCTCATATATATATATGAGTCTCTGTGGATTTGTTTCCCTAGTTTGCTCAGACTAACACAAAACCTATACACAACACTCTACCAATTGCATGTCAGTTTATCGTGCTGTGGGGGTTTGCATGTTGCTGTGATGCTGGAAGATATGTCGCTGGTATTACAAATGACAGCAGGGTCTCCCAAAGTGAAGGGATTTCAGCAGAGCTTCCAGACTAAGAACAGATTAGGAAGAAGGAATTGGAGGAAGTAGCTGCTAAAACCTAATGCATAACTTTGACACTTGTCAGATATTGCTCATATGTAATTTCACAAGCTGAAGAAAATTAAATTTACCCCTGGAGAAGAAAAAAAATATGACATTGAGTATATTTCACTTGAATATCAAGAATATCACAAGAACAGATTTGATTCATTGAACATGAATGCCAGGTATGATGCTCTCTAGGAGGACCTCACAAACATCATTCATGAAGAAAGCAAAAAAGTCAGAAAAGATCTAATAGATGTCAGAAGAGACTCTGAAAACAAATAGGAAGAGAAAGAAGTGATAAAGTAAAAAGGCTGAACAGAACATTTCAAAGGACAGCTCAGGAAGACAAGGTCAAATATAAAGAAATATGTACAGTTTGAAAGTTAGAAAATCACAAAGAGAGTCCCTGCTCAGCATACCTTAATTTTAAAGAACTCAAGAAAAAAATTAAGCCTCAAGTTGCAAGATTGAAAGATTCTATGGACAAAATATTGAGTGATCCAGGAAGTATCAAAAGAATATGGAAAGCATATAAAGAGTCACCGTACCAAAAAGAACTAGTTGACATCCCACCATTTCAGGGGGGTATATATGAACAAGAAACAATGGTGCTGAAGGAAGACGTTTAAGCTGCACTGAAAGCAGCTAAAACCAAGTTTCCAGGAATTGATGGAATATCAACTTAAATGTTTCAACAAGCTGATGAAAGAATGAAAGCACTTACTCATCTATGCCAGGAACTTTGGAAGAGAATGGCCTGATCAATTGACTGAAAGAAATCCCTATTTGTACCCATTTCAAAGAAAGTTACCCAGCAGAATGCTCAAATGATAGAATAATATTAATAACATCATGCACACGCAACATTTTGCTAAAGATAGTCCAGTAACAATTACAGCAGTACATTGACCGGGAGCTGTCCAAGGTTCTGGCAAAATTCAGAAAAGAACATGGAACAAGGGATATCATTGCTGATGCCAGATGGATCTTGGTTGAAAGCAAAGAATTCCAGAAAGATGGTTACTTGTATTTCATTGAGTATGCCAAGGCATTCGAGTGTGTGGACCATAACAAACGATGTATAACTGCAGAGAATGGGAAATCCAAAACACGTCATGGTACTCGTTGCGAACTTGTGGTGTGACTAGAATAAGAGAATACTGTGTGGCTTTAAGTCAGGCAGCAAGGCGTGTGTCAGGGTTGTATCTTCTCACCACACTAATCCAATCTGTACCATCAGAGGAATTGGGTTGTATGAAGAATAATGAGGCATCAGGATTGGAGAAAGGCTTATTAACAACCTGAGATACGCAGATCACACAATTTTGCTTGCCGAAAGTGAGGAGGACTTGAAGCGCTTGCTAATGAAGATCAAGGTTTTCAGTCTTCAGGGTGAATTAAAACTCAATGTGTAGATGTGTTAGTCTGTGTAGACTGGATAAAATTTCATAGCCATACTCACATGTGTATAAGAAAGCTTTATATACACGAACAATTGAATACTGAGAAAACATCTCAGCCCAATTGAGATCAAGTCCATAAGTCCAATATTAGCCCATATTTCTGATGCTAATCTATAAAGTCCTCTTCAGACTCACAAAACACATGCAATGATGCCAAATGCAGGAAGACCACAGGCCAGCGGGTGGATAGGCTTGTGGATTCAGTGATGGTGGAAGCCAACTCAGCATTGCCGTGGGTCTCCATGTGACTTTGCCAGGTCCAGGGCTCTCTCTGCCATCAGCACAGATCCATGTGTCTTGTCAGTAGAGGGTCTGTGAGGGAATGAGTATGTGTCCTGCCTCCAATGTTCTATTTATCTCCCTATTGCCACCAATCAAGCTGTGAACTGATCGATAAGCTAAAGTCCACCCCTTCACTCTTAAGCCTCAAATTGTCAAAGGATTATGTAATTACCACGTGTTAATCAAAATCCTCACAACTGGACCAATCGGCAACATCGCAAGTAGAGAAAACTTTGAAGTCGTCAAAGTGTGGTCTTGCTTGGATGCACAATCAATGTTCATGGAAGCGGCAGTCAAGACATCAAATAAAGCATTGCGCTGAGTAAATGTGGTTGATAGCCCAACGTGTAGCCACTCTGCCAGCAGGGCTCCTTGGTTGCGCTGAGTAAATGTGCCACCCGGACTTCTTTACAATGTTGAAAAGAAAATTGAGTCTTCTTAGGACTAAGGTGCTCCTGACCCAACCCATAGTATTTTCAATAGCTTCATATGGATGTAAAAGTTACACATTGAATAAGGAAGACCAAAAAGAGAATCAATGCATTTCAATAATGATGCTGGTCAAGAATAGTTTAAGTACCAGGGATTGCTAAAAAAAAAAAAAAAAAAAAAACTAACAGATTTGTTTGCGATAAAGGATAGTTAGAATGTTCCTTAGAGACAAGGATGGCGAGACTTTGTATATTTTACTTTGGAAATGTTCTCAGGAGAGAGACCAGTCCCTGGAAAAGAACATCGTGCTTGGTAAAGTGGAGGGGCAACAGAATAGAGGGCGGCCCTTAACAACATGGATAGACTGTGGCTGCAACAGTGGCCTCCAATGGGAAGACTTGTGAGGTTGGCCGCAGACTGGGCAGTGTCTGGTTCTGTTGTGCCCATGGTTGTTATGCATCAGAATTGGCTCCATGGGACCTCACAGCAAGAGCGACATGCATTGCATACATCAAATCAGCTGCAGAAGACCTCTACATTTCAAAGCAGCGACAATGTGGCTGGGAGGACTGAGGTGCCCAGCTCCAGTGGTGGTATTTCTGTCACTCTATCAATTAGGAAGCCCAAACACTGATGCCTTTGAATGATGATGCTGGAAAAGAAAAATATGGCAGGGACAGTTAGAAAACAAATGTGTCTACAATGATGTATGGGAAGAATGCTCCTTAGAGGTGCGGTTGGTGATACTCCAGCTCCCGCTCTTTGGTCACGTTATCTGAAAAGATGCCGGGAAAGAGAGGAAGTCTCTCAATGAAACGATTGACACACGGACTTCAATGAGCTCCAAAGAATGTGAGGATGGCACGGGACAGAGCAGTATGTTGTTCTGATGTACATAATGCCATTATGGCTTGGAAGTGACACGATGGCTCCTAAGAACAACAACATACATCTTCATTACTATTTCATTACTATTATGTGACTGTATGTATTGAGAGGTGGGCTTGGTGTCGCCTACACGAGGCAGTGGTTTTGCATTGTATTTCTTCACATTAATCAAATTAGTCATGGCTTACCACATGTTTCCATGCACACATTATTAAAATATTAAAATCCTGAGCTGTGGATTATTTAGGAAGAATTTGTATTTAGCTATAACTAACTGAATACTTGATTCCTAGAATAATTTGATCTTATTTTATCATTTATTTCCTTCCTGGCATTCCATCATCACTTTAGAGTTTTCTGTTGTTAGTAATCACATTAGTAACAATGGTAGCACCTCATTAAGAACTTTGGAATATTTCTGTATTGATTTAAATATGCTAATTTCTCATAACCTTCCAAAGCAACTACCTTTCTAAAACCGACACACTGACAAACCCTATGAAGTAGAAAGTTTTTAATATTAATCTATCTTAAGGATGTAAAGATAAAATGAACAATGTTTATTAACTTTTGACCTCTAGAGCTTTCCTAAAACCTGTTCAACACTAGGGATATACACAGCTCCTCTTGGGAGATTTTTTTAAGTTTTTAAAGAAAAGCTAAGAGCCAAGACAAATCAATTGCTTTGTTTCTGGACAACTGAGCAGCTATAACCAGAAGATGGCCATTAATCATCAACACATTACAAAGAAATCACCATGCCAAATCAAAGGTAAAGTCAATTACACTGCCAATTCAAGTCCTCAAACTTCAAGCTCAAAGCCCCTGTAGTTAATAGACAACCTAATGTGGCTTTAATAGAGAATTCAAACATATTATTTTCTATAATACCAAACTATAAAATTAAATTTAATGAAAGAATATAGGGCAATCATTTATATGGTAAATTAGGAAGAAAAATCTCCTGTGGCAATAACTTGACAGTTATTCGATCCACTGTTTTATCTATTATTTATACTGTGGAAAGTAATGGTGAGTAGATATTGATTACAGAGCTTTACCTACTACCATATCTGTGTGAAGAAAATTCTATGTGTTCTGCCTTGATGTTGGCATCTGGCATGACTCAACACAACAGTCTGCAGAGTTATATGACAACTAGACAACCTTATCACTTTATCCTGTCAACTGTATCTTTGAACTTTTTGTTGACCTTCAGATGAAATCACTCAAGTGAATAACTCAGAAATGCAGAGCCTTACACAACTGTATTTTTTCTCAGATGAATTATACTGTTAGTCCCATTTCTGCTATTGTCAACCAACATGAATATTTTTTTTCCGAGTCTGAAATAAGGAAACGCCTCTTCAAGGAGATCAGCAGAGAGGAAGGGATTGGTTCTGCTGCCCACAGTCCTTCTAAAGAATGTTCAGATTTTCTGTATTATGAACAAAAGATGCAGACACATTTTCCCAATGAACTGCTCTGTATGATGAGTAATACAACTCTTGATTGCATTGGAAAAGTGGATCACATTCGACATACATCTGCTAAGAAAATCAAAATGCCTGTTTTTCCTTACAGGCTAATGGGTTGATCGAGTTCGTATAGTCATTTAACCTTTCAGCTTGCACAGGACCAACCAGTGTTTTGCTCTCTTGTTCTTGCGTACTATGGGACCAAGCCAGCTGGATGGCTTTGAACAACTTACAGTTAAGAAAAAATTCTAATATGAAGAAAGTGATCATTTCCATGTATCACATAAGGAAGTTAAATGTATAACTGATTGCATAAATTACAATTATATCATAACTGGAAAACTATGAATAAAACAAACAGGTTATGTGAGCTTATTTGAGTATGGATGTGATGCTATTTGTCCAAGTTGTTGACAGTCATACATGACTCAAATAATTAATTGACTTGCACTGTGAATAAGATGCCCTGCAAAGTAAACATACTCTTATTTGTTTTGTTGGGAATTTAGCAATGAACCTGACATTCTGCTTGCCACCTTATCACTGATTCAATACTCTGTCCGGTACCTGTACATTTGCACACTCCGTCAGCCCTAGTCGCCCATTGGAAACTATCATTCCACCATCTGAGGGACAAAGTTCCCACACACACCCCCTTTGGGGGAAAGGTTTCATTTTTTTTATTTACTCATGAGGACAAGATGTGTTGTAAAATATTTCAAAGAGCAACAGAAAATAAAAGACAAAGTTTATCTTTGTCCTTGGATAAAAGAAGCCCATTTAGCCTAATTCTGAATCAAGTATAAAACTCTGAAACCAAATCAATTACTTCTAAGTCTACTCCATCTGATTAAGTCCTCCATAGGGTAGAGAGTAGAATTGTCCCAGGGGGTTTCCAAACCCCAAAGGCTTTTCAAGTTCATTGCTAGTTCTTGTTACATAGATATCAAATATGACAGCTAACTTGAAGACACCCCACCATCACCACTTAGAAAACTAAGTGTGGCGACTTGACTGTCCCTCTAATAAGATTGGGACTCCTGAATCATCCCTCCTTAATCCTGCCTTGTGAACATCGGGCAGGTTACTCCAACAGGGGAGCATGACCTTAGAGGATCACTCCCATCCAGTCCATGGCGACTTTCAGCTCCTTTGTAGGAGAGGGGAGAAAAGCCCCTGGGAGCTTCCCAGGCTGTAACTCTTCAAGGGAGTAGAACTTAGAAAGGCCGTCTTTCTCCCAAGGAGCTCCTGGCTTGTGGGCATGGAGAATTGGAGGCACTGTATATCTCAACATGGAAGACTCTGGCCAGAAGGGCCATATTATGTGATTCCCTGCATCGCAGATAAACTGAAAACAACAGGATGCTGAAAAGATGGCAGTGTGTTATTGGATACTGAGGCGATGCCAATAGGATTTTCTGGGAGATTGAACAGGAAATGTGAGAGATGCAAGCCCATAGGGGATGTCTTCCATGCTTTGTCCAGCTCAGAAGGAAAAATGGTGAGCTGTTCACTGAGATGAGATCGACTGGCCATGGAGCAGTTCTACAGGAAACATCAGGAACTGAAAATTAAACTTGACCTCTAAGTACAAGTATTAAGTAGGACCATATGTACACATTGGGAGTCCTCAGTGGGGTTAGCAGTCAAGCAATAAGTAACTCAGCAGAAGACTTCGGAAGCAAGTTCTGGTGATCTACTTTTTAAAAAATCAGCCTTTGAAAATTCTATGGAAAGTGAATGTTTTCAGAATGATGAGGGCAACAAATGTGATTGACACAATGGATGGATGCATAGATTGCGATGAGTTGTATGAGCCCCCAATAAAATGGTTTAAAAAAGAAAAGAAAACAAGTTCTGTGATACTCATTGAGTCACTATAAGTTCAAACGACCTCAGCAAAAACTGGCTATTTTTACAAATTAGGAGTTCAGAGAGAGATCTGGGCTGGAAATAATAATTAGCCTATAATACCCCCAAACAACAGCAAACTCATTGCCATCAAGTCTATGCCAACTCAAAGCAAGCTTCTATGAGAGGGTAGAACTGCCCTTGTGAGTTTTGCAGACTGTAACTCTGAACAGGAGTAGAAACTCTTTCTTTCTCCCGGATCAGCTGGCGGTTGGAAACTGCTGACCTTCCAGCTAGCAGTGAATGCGTACCCTCTCCGACTGTATTTAAAACTATGAGCTACAGTGAATTCACCAAACCAGTGAAGATAGAAAGCGAAATGAATTTCTAACAGTAAAAATAAAAAATGATCACTCCCAAACTTGGATTCCCATTTTATCTAACTACACCCACTACCATGAAGTTAATTCTGACTCACCATGTCTGTAGGGTTTTCTAGGTTATAAATCCTTATGGGAACAAATAGCCTCAACTGAGGAGGGGCTGGTGGTTTTGAACCTCTGACCTTGTGGTTACTGGTCCAAAGCTTACCCAACAAGGTCCCTTTATAGATGTTTTTAACAGCCAATTAAAGAGGTTCTAGCAGTTTAGATTCTCTGACTATAAAGGAAATTTTTGTAACAAGAAATTAAAATATAATAAAATTGAACTTCAATGGAATATTCTTTTATAGTAAGGAGGAAACGTAATGATGATTTAAGCATCTTAATGTTAAAAAAAACCCCAGAACTTTTAAATATGTAAATTAAAAGTGAAATGTAGAGAAAATGCTAATACTTTACTTTTTTTCACTTGACAAGCACTTTCTCTAATATCCATTTTTAATGTCAAAGAATTTGTAGAACTAAGATCTTTATTCTAAATCTCAAGAGCTTGTCTAAGAAAGTAATTATGTAGGTATTTATCAGAAATTTAATTAATAGCCTTAAGGATTTAAATCTACATATAGAATACAGTCACATAGAATCCGACCTGATTTGCCCCACCCACTACCCCTACCCCCTCTCTCCCAACAAACCCTCACAGAATTCAGTATCACTCAAAACCAGTTCTGAGCCCTTTTTCCTTTAAGATTCAGAGACGGGAGTGAGGTCAATTGTAAAACTCAGAAAAGCGTAAGATGCATTGGGATAGGCATGCAAGTATGTAGCTCATCACCATTCGAGCATCGCGGAGAGAAATTGTCCGTTAGATGGGTTCTGGAGCTAGTGGCCCCTGTGACATCTAGTTCTACAATTCTGTGGCCCTGAACTCATTTCTATTTGTCACTGGACCAGAAGAAGATTCCTGGGAAGTAGATGAACCTTTGCTTGTATTTCCATTTCTTTTCTCTAATTACTATACTTAGATTAAAAAAAAAAACACCAGTAACAGTGTGTATCAGTTAGGGTTCTTTTAGGAAATAGATGATACATTGAAACTGGATGCATTTTTTTAGAAACTGAATAATTTGAGGAGATTAATAAGGGAACTATTTTAACAGGGATGGCAAGAATGCCAATGAAGTAACAGAAATCAGGAGCTGCTTTAAAGTGGGCAGGGGAGGGAGGGTATAGTTACCCAAACCCAGAAAGTTAGCAATATGAGAGGGACCCTGATATGTGATATGGCTTTTGCTGAGAGACTAATACCTCAGCCTCGCTTTTTTCCTACCCTTTTATCTATTGACCACACCTCCATTTGGCTGACCCAGTATGAAACCAGGGAGAATGATCCAGCTGATGTCATCTAAATGGGATAGCTACCCAAGCAAATTTTCATGGTCCAGATGCAAAATGAAATTGTGAGATCCTTCTATTTAAAAAAAAATAGTAAGAATTTCAAGATGATAAAATTCAACTGCTTGGGCTGTACAGGCTCCTGAAACCAGACTGCTCTCAAGACACACAGGAAAACCATGCAGGATACAGAGCAAATCTAAAGGGCAGATGAAAGATGGCCAGAAGACATTCTCTTACATTGGGCAGACCACGGATATTCTAAATTTCTATTTACTGGTTAATAAAATAGGAAAGATAATAATATTTCATAGTATTACTTTGAGGATTAAATGAGATGGTACATGCAATTTATTCAGGCAAGTGATGCAAAGTGAGAGCAGTAATAAATTCTAGCTATGATGGTTAGTGATTAATAATAATAGTTTAATTTCAATAGACAGATATATCCATAGGCAATTACATTTGTACCACTTAGATCATATTAGATGAATTCCAAATTTGTTTACTAATTTTTTCCATAAGATTCTGACTTTACATAATTTTGAAGAAATTCTGGTAAAATATACTCTACAAAAAATGGAAAAGCTTTCCCCCATTACTGCTATCTTTTTAAAACAATATTATTTTATGTAAAGATCATGATAGCTCTTTTGTGATGCTTGGTGTCAGAAATCTGGACAAATTATG
Organism: Tenrec ecaudatus; assembly: GCF_050624435.1. Lineage (NCBI taxonomy): Eukaryota > Metazoa > Chordata > Mammalia > Afrosoricida > Tenrecidae > Tenrec > Tenrec ecaudatus. The sequence continues at coordinate 112,939,100 of NC_134536.1, forward strand.
TGTCCCTCTCCTTTCAGCAAAATCCTGCTATTTTTGAATGGTCTATATAAATGGCTTTAAGGGGTCCTAGTGGGTTATATATCGGGCAAGGTCAGTAGTTCGAACCATTTCTCCTTGCTTCACTTCTCTAGAAGCTAGCCTAACAGATTCCTACGTGGTTAACTCGCTAGACTTTCTTGAAGGACACAGGATGAGTGTGAGGGCTAATTATAAAGAAGCATTATGAAAATTGAAAACTGCATTCATGGAAAAAGCCAGGAAAGTTTCCCTGAGAGATGCTCTTCCATCACAATGTACCTGCTCACTCTTCAAGGCTAGCCAGAGTGTGTCTCGGAAGTTTCACTGGAAAACCTTACCCCAGCACTCTACCTCCCTGATCTTGCCACTGCAGGCTTCCCTTTGTTCCCCAAATGAAACAGCACTGAAAGGGAGCACAAGGATGTCACTCAGAGGGAACACAAAGCTAAGACTACACAACTCTTCAGGGAAGGTCTTTAGGGATAGAAAGACAGCCTTCAGAAGCGTTTAGACTACATGGCAGATAGGTTAAGAAACGACAATTTAATCTTTTAATATTTTTGTTTGATAAAGGTTATCTGTGATGCTTTCTTACTTACTCTCTTATTTGTAAATGACTGGTGAGGAATAAAAGTGAACTGGGGGACCTCTCTAATTTTCAAAATCCACGTTCTTCCTTTTATAGTAGTGGGCATCCAGAGACATCCATGACTATGTTACCTGTGTGGAACATGTGCTACAAAGGTAACACTATGAACTGGACCAAGAAGATCATTTGGACTGGTAAGATTAGCAAAAGCATTATTTAGAAATTTCTATAAACCCAAAAACATTGCCATCCAGTTTATTCTGATGCATAGCAACTGTTTGGGACACAGTGTAACTTCCCTTTTGGATTCCTGAGGCTGTGAATGTTTAGGAGACCAGACAGCTCCCTCTTTTGCATCAGTCCAATCAGATTTCATAGATATTTTCATTGTGAAGATGAAAGATTTTCATTGATGAGATTAAGACAAATGTGTTACGGAGAGAACTTGTCTGCAGACACCCACTGATCACAGAGGCATGTTTAAATATGCTTTGTTTAGAATAAGCCTGTGCATGAACTGAAATCCTAGTGGGATTACATTTATTTTGCTTATTCTTATATATTGATCTTCACGCTATTTATTCATCTTTAATAGAGGTGTTCTTGAGAATCACTTTAATTATATTGAGCACAGTATGCGACATATATGAAATACTCAGTTGGTTCTTTTCTTCTTTCCTACTTTTGTCTTTGAGTCTTGTTTATAGCAATATTTTAAATATCTAGTGGGAACAGTGATTTGTCTTATGTAAGTATTTACACCATAAACTTAACTTTTCGAAGATAATATATAAATAAATGTAAATAGAATTTTTCTTCTCTATTAAACAGAGGGGGGAAAGAGACATGAAAAAATAATATTGAAATGGTAATAAAGAGCTGTTAGAGTTTTACTTTCATCTCTAATTTTGTGGAATATGACAATAATATTCTTATAATTTACAGATGAACTAACTTCCACCTACAAATTAAATGGTTCAACTTAGCTATTTACATTCACTCCCCCAATACTTGTATAACAACAGCCATTAGAAAATATAATGCTTTATTTCGGTCCAGGTGTTCGATTAAACATCCTCTCTCACTGGCTTCTCATCGATTCCAACGCAAAGTGACCCTATAGGACAGAACAGAACTTCCCCTGTGGATTTCCAAGACTGTAAATCTTTACAGGAGAAGGGAGCCTCATCTTTCTCCCACAGAATGACTGGTAGTTTCAAACTGCTGACCTTGTGTTGAGCAGCCCAGTGCATAACCACTGCTCCATAGCAAAGCCTAGCCTTTTTATCAACTCACCTACTTTATAATCATAGTTATTAGGAATCATTGGGAAGTAGTTGCATTGAAAAATTTATAAAAAGCCAAGAGTTTGGCCCTTGTAGGCAAACACTAGAATGTCTTTATATTGTTCTAAGACTATATTATGTGCATTTGTTAACCTTTTCTAGATAATGTAGGGTGTGACGGTTTGTATCCATAATTGTACTGCACTAGAAACGTGTTCAACACCTGCCTGTCAGTTTGTCCTAATGGGGTGGCTTGCATATTGTTGACACTGGACGCTCTGCCAATGAGGATCTACAGGATCTCCCATAGTCCAGGCTCCAGTGGAGCTGCTACCCCAAGACAGATTAGACGAACGCCTGGAAATCTGTCCTAAACCTAGCTGATGTAGTGCCTGGAGGCTTCAAGAATGGGCTCAGCATGCCCAGCATTGGCAGGGTCGGCAGAACTGGGGCAATGTTCTCTTCTGTTGTGAACGAGGTCCCCATGAGCTGAAGCAAACTCCTCGCAACTTCCCCCAGCGGTGAGCCCTTGTGCTCCTGGGACCCACTGAGTCCTTTAGCTCGTCGTGAAAGTATCAGAGAGAATGAGTGCTGCTTGTGTGTTTTTCTTTCTATTTTCCGTTTGCTCATTTGTGTTTGGAGAACTATCTCCTCTCTTGCTGCCGTATTATCTCCTCCTCCTCCTCCTCCTCCTCCTCCTCCTCCTCCTCCTCCTCCTCCTCCTCCTTCTTTCTCTCTCTCTGTCTTTCTCTCTCTCTCTCTCTCTCTCTCTCTCTCTCTCTGTGTGTGTGTGTGTGTGTGTGTGTGTGTGTGTGTGTGGCGCTGCTTTTACTAATTAACACTTCACAATTCAAATGTGCTACTTTTCATCTCCAGGGATAGTTTTTCCCCACCCAATTTGGTTTGTGTTGCATTTCATTCACCAGACTCTGGTGAAGGGAATGTCTTACTGGGAGAGGGATGCCATCTTCTAGAGCAGTAGCCAGCCAGCCTTCACAGACACAGACAAGAAGGGGCCATCGTTTGGGCAGCTTCTTTCAGGACTTCAATTTCCAGGGCGGTAACCTTCTCAGTGAGGATGGCAGTTACCTCATGCCTGTTCTGGCCAAACCTGCTGCCCTTTTTATTGGGCACCGAGAAGAAGCAGAGAAAACCCAGGTTGCTCTTGCTGATGACGCAGAGAACCAGGTTGCTTCCAGAGCCCAAGTCACTGAAGATGCTGACTGCAACAGCCTCATTCACCCGCTTCTTGGCTTCCTCCTCCTCCATGTCTGGCTGAAATTTATTTCCACATACAACCATTGCTGCCAAGGAACCAGAAATCCTGGTGACATGACAGTTCTCAGTTGGTCCATGGAGATGGATGCTGCAGAGGTGAGATCCCGTCCTATCTACCCTCCCAAAAGTCGTGGTGCCCCAATGCAAGCGTGGTACCTAAGAAGCATTTGCTTCCGCATGTGATCAGCCATCCCAACTGTGGGAAGGCAGCCAGTGGAGCAGAAATGGAGTCCCAAGTTGGAAGAAATGAGCTGGTTGGCACATCTGTGTCTGGGTTGACGATAACCACACGGTAAATGTTAGGAGTGGGGAAGTGTATTTTCGAGCAGTTCCTGTCAGCGACAGTCATTCCTCCCGAGGCATGGGTTGATATCTATCTGTTCCAACAAAGACAGTGTCACCCTTGTAGGCCCCCACGAGGGTCAGGCCTGTTTGCAGAGCGGCTGGCAGCTTATGAGCCTTCTTTGCAAATTTGGCTTCCAAACCAGAATTCCTGCAGCAATTTTCTAAAGCAAACCCTCCAACTGGTTGCTCAGACACTGACACAGTTGCCGTCTTTCAGGGATTTTTAAACGGAGAAAATGACTCTTACTGAAATGTTGTAAGAAATTAACTTAAAAGCAGTGCTTTAAAATTCTCAAAGTAATAAGCTGCCTTGGTTTTAGAATTGCTTGTTATTATCAGTTTCGCCTGTTCTAAAATTGTTTCTTTCCTGCTTCTCAGTTAAGCCCTTGATATGTTATACAATAACAAAGTTGAGGTTTTAATTATGTTACCCACAGAAACCAAAAGTTGTGTTTCATTTTAATTTATATATATATATACACACATACATACATATATCTGAAACCCTTTGTATCCTGCTGCTCTCTTTAACATAGGTCTCTTACCTATTAATAATAAACCATAAGGTTTCCAAAAGTCTATGCAGAAAAAATAGGTGATTACAAAATACACATACACAAATATAAATACGTGCTGAATCTATAGATCACTGGACTCTGCACAGTGACTAAGATTACTGCAGTAATTCTAGAAGGAGCGAGCACATGGAAGATCTCATTTTTGGACTGCTCTAGAGTAGAGAGCAAGAGAGTCTCCTGTACGATCCGATTTTTAACGTGGTGCATTGCCCAGATTTTACATTCTAAGCATTCTTTTTCAGTTTTTCTTTGTCCGTGGCGTCCCCTGCTCGCCCTAATAGATTACACCGATTCCATTCTCTGTTGCACTCAGGTCGTGCCTCCAGAAATGTGCATTGTTGGCATGCAAAAAGTTGAAGGTGGCTGCTGTCACCTTGAATAATTTTCCACATTTCTCTTCCTTGCTTTTTAAAGGTGAACCGCGCAATGACTTCATTTGCGCTAGTCTACTAAAGATTAATACTGTCCTCTAAAATTCTTGAAAAAGCCCATTTTCTAAGATGATTTTTGCCTTGGTACAGCAAAATAAAAACATCATCTTCACACTGGCCCGGAGGTGCAGATGGATGGACCGCAGAAAGGCGCTCTCGACCCCGAGCGGAGCTCGCGCACCTTCGCAGGGAGGTCGGAGCCACAGATGGCGAGTTCGGCTCCCGTCTAAGATGCGCGTGCTGCTTTCGGTGGGGCGGGGGGCTTTTGGTGAGGGGCCACTTTTGTTTGTGGGCACTTTGGATTCTTCACAAACCTCTATTCACAACGAACACAGGCAGGTTTGTTTGATCAGCAGTGCCCTTGTTTACCTTAGACGTCAGAGCAAGCTTGCCGGATTCTTGTGTTTCTCCAGATGCTTCTGTGTATCGGTCCTCGTTCCCAGCTCCAAAATACGCATGCCTCACGCAGCATCCCGCCGTTCTGCCGGGCTTCGCCGAAGAGCGCGTTTCAGGATATGTGAAATGTCGCACCGTCTGGGCCACCTTCATCCATTCTCTGAGCCGCAATGCTAACCCATTTCCTAATCAGTCCATCTGTCCCTGAGACCTTGCCAGTTCCCGCCCCCTCCCGCTGCCAGGTGAAATTGGCCTTGCCGAATAGCACCAAACTGCCCTTGCTTCAACGTGGGTGTTACTGTAAAACTGGTTCGGTGAAAAGGGAGAACCCCAATTCAGAGTTGTTCAGTGAACAATGGTACCTTCTAGGCAGTATGTTAAGCATATAAACAGAGTGCAATACAGTTTGCAGGCTTATTAAATCACAGCTATTTTTTACAAACTACTACTGCAGCGGTTCTCAACCTTCCTCATGCCGTGACCCTTTCAGACAGTTCCTCAAGTTGTGGTGAACCCCGACCATCCAATTATTTTCATTGCTACTTCATAACTGTCATTCTTCTCCTGTTATGAACCATAATGTAAATATCTGATATGCAAGGTGTATTTTCATTGTTACCAATTGAACATAATTAAAGCAGAGTGATTAATCACAAAAATATGTAGTTATATATTGTGAAATATTTCTGTTTTCCGATGGCCTTAGGCGACCCCAGTGAAAGGGTCATTCAACCCCCAAAGTGGTCGCGAAACATAGGTTGAGAAGCACTGTACTCTGGGAATATAGCCATGGAAAGCCCTGCACCCATGAGAAGACCTAGGAAAGGATCCACAGGCAGGGTGACTTTGAACCATGGTCTCACGACTTTAACTGCTTTTCCATTCTCTTCCCATTCAATACAGTCTACGGACAGACAAAATCAACGATATATACACCATGGAGCTGCATGCCTCCAATTCCTTGTTCAGTGGTTCTTATCTCTACCTTTGGCACTTAGCCCAACTTTCTCTTATGCATTCTTTATTAAGTGCACTTCTCTATCAAAGCTCCATTGAGGTGTAACCTCCAAAATGATGTGGGTAGTATTTCAGGTGGGGATAAAATAACAGTCCTCTCTTCTCCAATCAAACCTCCAGGAAGATCTCTGTTACCATGGATTGTAATGTAATGAGATGGCATGGTTTCCATATTTGCCCCCTCTCTTTAATACAAACTCATTGAAAATAGGAAACATGAACATGAAATGTATTTTGAATTCTCAGAAAGGTATTTGTGTGCAATAAATGTTGCTTAAAAACAATAGTCAACCCTACTGAACAAACTGTCTTTTCCCCCTGGCTGTCTACAGTTCTCAATGTTTTGGTCTCAGGACAATGTTACATTCTTAAAATATACTGAAGATTCCCCCCCCCAAACAGTTTTTGCTTCTATGAATTATATCTATTGATTGTCACTATGTTAGAGAGCAAAACTGAGAATATTCTAAATATTTCATTTATTAATTTAAAATCATAACAAACTTCTCCCAAATGAGAGACACTCAGGAAAATAACCAGCTGGAATAGATTTTTTTTAAACTTAGGAAGATAAAAATAAATTACAATATGAACACAAAGTTAGGAAATCTAACTGAAATAAAAATAATAATGACTTGATAAACACAAGATCAGCAACAGTAAAGAAAAATGAACACTAATTCTAAAAGAAAATTAATACTAAATCTGATAAGAAAATGGATTCAGTGCCAAAAATGTATGCAAAACAAAGAAATGAGCATTCCCTCAAATGCAAAAGAATGACAATAAATTCATATTTATCATTGATTACACGAAAATCAAATGTATTACATGTACCAGTCAAAAGACAGAGGTACAGAATTGATAAGAAAATAGGGTCCAACAAGATGTTACCACAAAAGACACCTCACAAAAAGAAAAAATAGATGAGAAATCAGAGGATGAAATAATAGATCCAACGAACAGAAACTAATAAAGAGAAACAGCGTTAAATAAACTTCTGACAAAATAGATTTCAAGGAAAAAGCCAGCATAAGATAAGTAAGTGCCTTATATAACAATTAAAGCATCAATATAGCAATAACATTAACACTCCAATGAAAAAGCCCTAGACTACATAGAGCAAACATTAACTGAACTGAAAAGAGAAATGGACAATTTCACAATAGTAGTTGGGTATTTCAACACACCATTTTTAATGGGGAGCAGAACTGAACTAAAAAGAAACTGCACAAAGATACAGAAGAGCTCAACAACACAATCAACAAACTTGACCTAATATACATAAAAAGAACATTCCAATCTACACATACATTAGTCCACGTTAAGCCACAAATCATCCAATTAAAAAACAGAGTACATGAACAGACTCTACCACAGAAGACTTCCAACTGGCCAACAAACTCATGAAAGAGTGTTTGTAGTCATTAATGAGTAGAGAGGAGCAAAACAAAACAGTGAACTATTATCCCACCCCAGCAATAACAGCAAAATTCAATAAGACAATAATCAAGAAATACTTCCCAAGCTGTGGAGCAACTAGAACTCTCATAGATTGTAGGACTGTAATATGGTGCACCCACTGTGGAAAATAGGGTGGTGTTTCCTTTAACACTTGGAAATAGAAATAATACTTGAACTAGCAAGCCCTCTTTGAGTTACAGTAAATAAATAAGGGTCCAGACATGAACAGATATATGAACACTCACGTTCACTACAGCATTATTCACAACAAAGAGATAGAAAGAACCCAAATGTCGAACAGCAGATGAATGGGAAATACTTGTACACATTATTATTCACACTTGTATAGACAACAGAATACCATGCAACATTAAAAAAATAAGAATTCACAAACCATTTCATAATGTAAATAAAGCTAGAGGCTATACAGCTAAATTTAATCAGTCAATTACAAAAGGTCAAAGAATGAGTCCATGCTGATGAAAAGTCAAAGAATGGTTTACAAACATAAAAATATTATTTGATGGTTACCAGCGATCAGAGGGGAAGAATAAGAAAATTACTTACTAACTATACAACACTATGACTTTGTGTGGAGGAAAAGGTGATATACAGGGAAGAGGTGCTCAGCATAATAGCACTAAAGAAATAGAAAACATGAAGATGTGCACAAGACTTAAAGTCAACCGAGGTACATACAACCACGGGTACTAATACATACATAATCTTGTATTATCAGTCATAAATATAATTCCAAAAGTGGACACAGAGGTTGATAGTAAAGATGATTAGCTTTGAGTAGGCAAAGGAGGTTATACTCATAGTGATATCTATGTTTGGCAGATGATATTTCTAAATGCATATTTGTTTGAGTCTGAATGCATATAGTCTAAGAATATAGCAGAGTAAACAGGGGGCAAAGGTATTTATACCTCTTAGCCCTAACAAAACACGTTGAAGAGTGTGGCATTCAAGGAAACAATGAACACAGGAAATGCATACTGTTACACCATGGGAACTTCAGTCAATGTCACGAAACAAAATATATAGGAATAGTTGAGTGCAAACCACTTTGCTCTTGAAACTTTCACTTAATTCACAATAAAAATTTTAAAATATTAAAAATGCAATCAAAATAATCTTATTTCATATATTTATGAGAATTAACCATATCTTTCAAAATCTATCTTCGTTTGCTAGTGCTAGTGCATGAGAAATACCACAGACAGGCAGTTTTACAGAATACAGATTTATTTTCTCCGTTTCCGACATGCTCCCTAGGGGAAGGTGCTCTCTTTAGAGGGCTTGAGGGAGACTCACTCATTTCCTCTAGAGCCAGCATCATAGTCTGTGCATTCCTGGCTTCTGTGACTACTTTGTTCTCACTTCTCAAGGGTTTAAAACCTACCAGGCACTGATATGGTCTCATTAACATAGCAAAGAAGAATCTAGTCCCCAATGGCATTACTATAGCAACATGTATATTTAAAAACTTCACTGCTACAGAGTCCTCTCCAACTCAGCAACCCTATAGGATGGAGCAGAACGCCTGTGGGCTTCGGAGCTCTCACTCTTCACAGGCGCAGAAAGCCTCATCTTTCTCCCAGTGAGTGACTCCTGGATTTAAACCACTGACCTTGCAATTAGCAGCTCACCGCTAAACTTACAACTCCACCAGGGCTCATGGTTACTGTTCCAATACATGTTTCAAGCAGATGCCATTCAGTCTTTAACAATATAAATACTAAAAAATTATTGAGAGGAGGGCTGTCCCTTTATATTTTCACAACTTTTTAAAAGTTTAGCCAAATCAAAGACAGTTACAGAGTCATAATCTAATTCTACATTCAATTTGTTATAATAGGTTCTTTTGAGTAATTAAAGAAAAATCCAGCCTCAGATTAGTTGGGAAGCAAATAAGAAGGTATAAGTCATTTTTAATAAGTACAGATATGTTCTTTGATACTACAGCCAAACTCAATAAAAAGTTTCTTAAAAACTGGTTGCAAAGTAGAATCTGAACCTATACCAGTAAACTCTTTTGTACTGTTACATTAAAGCCATTGGTCTATGTTGCACGTTGTTTGGATCATTTATTTGTGTAATGCAATGTGTTTTTCATTGAGAAAATATTGCCTTACTAGGTTATCACTGAGCTCTTCCCAATGTTGACGTATTTCATTATTCAATATAAAAATATAATTCATTAATATCACCCCAGATTCCATCAGCAAAGTCTTTAAGCATTTGGAAAGTTGATACAGATTTTTACCAAATTCTAATTTTCACTTGAAAGCCAATTTTATCCTTGGACACAAATACTGTCAGAGGCCTTCCCTAAATTGACAGTTTCACTTTGTTCAAGTTCAAGGAAATGTCTGCTAAACATCCAAGTCTGAAAAACCAAAGCTTGTCTGTCAGTCATTCTTCCAAGTAAAAAATGATGTTCTGTTAAAACTGTCGTTGATTCTGCTTGCAACTCAAATCACAAGTGCTTTTCCTTTAGACAAGTGCCGTGCTATAGAGCATGTGTACGAAACGAAACAGAGAGGCACCTCTGACTTGCAGTCTTCCATATTGCCAGGAGGCAGAGGTCAGACGTGTTTCTATTATTCATCTCTCTTAGCCTGCTCTGACACCAACTATGGCATGCTACATTTCTGCTGAGTTTGATATGCCTCCCTGGAAGCTTTTCTTCCAGTGGCCCTGGGATTCTCTCTGCTTCCAAGATCCGTCTAATACACAGAGGAATGACTGTGGGTAGGTTGTGGTTTCTGTCTTTCAGCCGACTATCTCTCCAAGGGAACATCGGCTGGTGACTTGGTCCATACCCTCTATTAAGATGGAAAATCAAGGTCCATCGCACCTTCGTCCAGTCTATTGGCATAGCAGAGAACGCCCTCCCAAAGGGGCTCCTAACCACAGGATGGAGGCTAGGATTAATAGCATCGCACACAACAGATGAGAGCTACAAGGCCATATTCGTTGACTACATCTCAACGTGGCAAAAGTGTTTTACACTGAGTTCCCATTTTGTGACACAGAATATCAGAAAGTTGCATCCTCAAAGGTCAAGATTTAACAAATGTAATCATTTCTGCTGTCTCACTAAGAACAGTCCTAAGAGAAAATGACATTTTAAACGTGAAAGCATTTCTTTAACGTGTTGAAGAATATAACTATCTCAACAGTGGGTACCACTGCCTTGATTTGCTCTAATCTGCCAGGTTGGTGCACCTTAGAGTCAATGTCAATGTAGCGAAAAGACAAAAGAAATCTTAATTTTTCAGGAAAGACTTTTGCCCTCAGATCACCTGAAACAGTCTCAGGAACTTCAGAGTTCTACTGACCACCCATGGACGGTTAGCCCGGACAACCCAAGGGAATTTAGAATGTCTCAATGCCGAAGCAAGTTCAGGAATCAACGTCACCGACCTTTGGAGAAACAGTACATATCTGAACACACACACACACACACACACACACACACACACACACTCTCTCTCTCTCTCTCTCTCTCTCTATATATATATATATATATATATATATCCTTATCCTTTGACAGGAGCAAAAATGTAATGTCTAGGGAGAAAGATGAAAAACTTTACCAGAGTTACAATTAGAATAGAGATTATATAACTTTCCTCTGAGTGATACTTTTGCTCTTGTAGTTAGAGAAGACACCTGCCCGACATTACTGAGAGAATTATTTGGAAACCTCTTCCTATCTAAAGCCATTTGGTTACATTTGCCTTTTTTTTTTAAATCATTTTATTGGCAGCTTGTACAACTCTTACCACAATCCATACATCACTTGCATCAGGCATGTTTGTACATATGTTGCCCTCATTCTCTTCTAGAAATTTACTTTCTATTGAGCCCTCGGCACCAGCTGTTTTTCCCCTCCCCCCTTCCCCTCACACCCTCATAACCCCCCACCGATAGATTGTACATTGTTATTATTTTCATCTCTCACACTGACTGCCATCCCCCTGCCCCCACGTTTTCTGTTGTTCTTGCCCCTGTAGAGGGGTGTATGGTTATGTGTCAATCATTGTGATCGGTTCCCCCTTTCACCCTTCCTCTCCCCCTCTTCCCTCTACCCTTCCACTATCACCATTCCCACTCCTGGATCCTGTGTGTCGTGAGCTCCCATCCCTTTATATAACTGTGTACAGGTACTGGTCTAGTCTGAATTGAGTAGCAGCACTAGGGTCATGGTACTGGGGGGTGAGGAAGCCTCAAGGAACCAGAGGAATATAGTGTGTTTCATCGATGCTTTACTGCACCCTGGTGACTCATCCCCTCCCTGTGGGCCCTCTGTGGGGAGATTGTTCCACTCTCTACAGATGGGCTTTGGATATCCATTCCAGCTCTCCTCATTCTCAACAATATGTTTTTGGTACATGTCTGCTGATGCCTATTACCTGGTCCCTATGATTCCTCATGGATGCACCAGCAGTGTGCTTCTTCCATGTGGACTTGTTGCTTCTCTGCTGAATGGTGGCTTGTGTAACTTCAAGCCTTTAAGACCTCACACGCTAAATCTTTTAATAGCCAGGCACCATCCGCCCTCTTTGCCACATTTGCTTATGAGCCTATGTTGTCTTCAGCGATTGTGTTGGGAGAGTGAACATCTCAGACTGCCAGTTAGTTAGAACAAAGTGTTCTTGTATTGAGGGAGGATATGAGCAGAGGCCCAAAGTCCATCCTCTACTTCAGTGTAATGCCATATAAATATATGTTCATGGGCACTACCCTCTACTAATTAGATTAATGTATTTACATATGTACACAGCTATGTTTATACCTCTATTCATCGCTGTGCTTCCTTGGTCCTTACTCTGTTTCCTTTTACCTTCCTCCTGCCCTACTGCCACTTTCCCCTTATTTCCTCCTCTTGGTACCTCCTCTTAGATTCACTTTTGTATTCCATTTACAGGTGTGGCCAGCTATGATTATGAATTAGAATCCTTAAATAACTCTATCATCCACAGAGGAATACAAGAGTAAGTGCCATGAAATCACCGAAATAGAAAATTGCCCCCCAAAAAGTTTAGACAGCGAGATCTCTCAAGATAGTCAGCCAAGACATCTTTGAGGAAATAACATTTAATAAGCAATGCCAATGACAAGAAAGAGGCAGGTTTGTCAAGACTGAGGCAAGAATGGCAGTTGAAGATGGAAGAGAAATCCAAAGGACCTGAGGTGGTATTGGGCTTAGATTAAAACCCAAAGGGTGAGTCACACTGCTGGACAGAGATGATAAGGTAAAAAGCATTAAGGGTGGAAATTAGAGAGCAGTAAACTAGGGGTCAACTCATGAATTTGAGAGAGGAGATTAAATTTTATTTTAAGAGCATCAGTAAGCAAGAAAATGAAATAGTGTCAAAATCTGTTGCGCTAGAGTTGATTCTGACTCGGGGTAGCCATGTAGGACACAGGAGAACTGCCCCATAAGATCCCAAGGCTTTATTTTTATGGAAACAGACTGCTTGTAGCTTTCTCCTAGGCATGTCTGATAGGTTAGGATGGCTGACTTGTTAGTTCTCATCCGAGGGCTGTAACACTGAGCTACCAGGGATCCTGTGTATTGTCTAACCACCTCTAAATATCATGAGACTACTTCTAGAAGTATAAACCCTCGGCCTGGTGAGCATGGAGGTTCGCGGGTGGGCTGCACTGGAAAATATTATATAGTATTTAAGCTCCCAAATATGCCTATAAACTAATCCCGAGGACATAAAAATGTAATATTATACAGAAAAAAAAACATTTTGTTGCTGTAATTAATATTAAATAAAGAGGAAAAACAAACTCTCTCCCACTGAATCCATGCCATCTCAGTGACCATAGAGACAGAGTACAATGGTCCCTGTGAGTTTCTGAGGCCCTAACTCTTTATGGGAGGAGAAAGCCCAGTCTTCCTCCTGAGGAGCGCCTGTTGATTTCCAACTGCTGGTCTTAGGGCTAACAGCCCAATGCCACCTCGCCCCCAGAATTCCAAGTAATGTTAAAGAACTTAAAATGGAATATTTGGGATACTCTAAATGGACTCAGGAGCCCATAAACTCAGAGAAATTTTCTGGCCAAAGCAGAGGGCTATCGCTGAAGGAAGCATGAGATGGGTTCAACAATTCACTCCTGATGGAAAGATGGGAGAGTCAACATGATGAGGAACCCAGACATCCTTCAAGAGCTGAGATCCCGGACAACGAAAGAAATAGAATTACTAAAAATAAATGAGAAGAGGCCATCAAAAGTAGAATAAGGGAACAAGAAAATGTCAGAAAATAGTTTAAAATCTTTCAAACAAAAGAAAGGAACCATCGAAAGCGATGGAAGTTATCTAGCCGGATTTAGGAAAGAAATCGACAATGACAACAAAACCATACAGAAATGAGAAGTACAGACAAAAGTGAAACGAATAGGCTCCACATTCTTGAAAATTTCCACAAAATGAAACAGAACAGAATAGAGTAGAACAAACATGCTAAGCACGATGCTGTGGACTGAATTGTGTTCCCCACGATGGAGGTTGGAGTCCTCACCTTTATATCTGCGGAACTAATTCTGCTCGAAAGAAAGGCTTTCTTTTTCATGGTAATTATATTGCTCATCTAATAATTATGTTAATCTCATCAGTTCCGAGTTATAAAAAGAGTAGATGCATAGATTAGCATATACTGGCTGTGGGAGAAAGGATAGATACCCTGTGAGTATCTTCAAACCAAGGAAGCAAGGAATGCCTGAAACTACCGATAAGAAAGGGGAGCATTACTGAGACCCTGGTTTGGACTGTAGCCTGAAAGTAAATTCCTATTCTCTAAAACTACCCACTTGCGGTATTGCTGTTGCAGTATCACTAGGAAACTAAGACATATGTGAAGTAGAACAAGAGATGTAATTGCTGTTCTGAAGATAAGATTTTGGCAAATGGAACAAGAAAAAATTTAGATTTTTAAAAAGAAAAAATATTTTTCTGCCAGAATGAATATACTGATCAAAAAGAAACTCAGCACTGAATACAAATATGAGAACAAGCAAGCTCAAGGTATACCTAAAAAGGTGCTAAATTTTAAAGGGGAAAAAAGAAGATGCGATGAATATCCAGGGATTAAAAGCAAGTCATCTATAATGAACAAAAATTAGCCTGCATTCAAACTTTTGCAGAGAATTTTATTTTACAAAGGCTGAAAGACGTGAATCGGTATCTACCTAGTTCCGAGGAAAAGCAAGAAAGATCTCTACTTTTAGCACACAATTTTTAATTTGCTTGTAAAAGGAGCGGTCCGTCTTGAGTAAGCAAATGTATTGAATTATAGTTCTCATGAAGTGTCTCTCTGTGTTTTTATAAAGAAGTTTGCTTAATGACCAAAATCTTATCAAGCAAAAGATGTAACAAGTAAAGAATTCCGGAACCGGTAAAAGCTGTGCCCAGAAAGAATTGAGGCTGAGCACAGTTGGTGAGCGTCCACTGTGGGAATCACAGCAGTGAAGTCAATGCAAATGCGATAACCCGAGCCAGGTACAAGTAACAAACTGACGTGATGAAGTTGAGAAAGGCAACACATGAAGAGCTACTAGTTTTTAAGTGTAGTATATTTCTAAGGAGAGAAGCAGGTGATAAAACATTAAAGTATACTATTAAAAATACAAATAGGTTGTAATTACTACAAATATATGCACATGTACGCACACACCAAAGAATTCTGACTATTTAGCAAAGGAGACAACACAATAAGGACTTCTACTGCCAATAATGTCATGCATAGACATTTTGAAACCATTAGCAAAAAGTCAGTCAGTTCCTTACAGGGACAGCCTAGTGGCCCTAAAAGCAAAGGCCTAGCCAAAGAGGACAGACAGCTCTAGAGGCATGGCTGTCCTGGCTATTGGTGGATATAGAAATCAGAAATCTGAGTCATAATGCTCATGTCCCTTCACAGAGCAGGCCAGTACCTTCCAACCCCACTTTTTTTTCATTGATTGGGTTTAATACATATATTAAATCATTCCACAGTTCAATCACATCCAGTAGAACTGTACATTTGCTACCACATTCCGTTTCCAAACATGCCTTTTCTATTTGATACCCTGACATCGCTACCCCACCCCCAACCCCTCCCCACCAACTCCCACCTCTGTGCCCCCATACCGTCAAAACCCTTATTCCACTTTCTGACTCTATAGGTTCATGGTCCTGGTTTTCATACCCCTTGAAACAAAATACAAATGCCACCACTTCAAGAGGATGACTTCCAAGGACATAACATTTCTAAGATACGATCTAACATGTACAGTCAAAAACTTAATAAAACAATACAACCCTAAAATGCACAAAATTGTGGAAACCAGATCAAGTCCAGCATGCATCATAGGGGGAATCTGCTGACCAGTTTTAACTGTTCAAGTCAGGCTTCTGCCTTTGACCTTCTATACTCCCCCAGCAATGTACCACTTAATGACCATTTTCCTCCTATCCCTCAATTGTGGACAGAGGGAGTTCACTGAAGGTTTATTTCCAGTAGATACCACCAATGACTCTTGGGTTCTCACTGTCATCCATAACCTTCTGCAAACCAGATTCTCAGACTTTAGACTCTATACTAATCCCTCCATTCGACTTCGGATGATATGCTTCACAAGCCTTCGGTGGCTGATGTTGGTGTGATTCTTCCACGTGGACTTAGTTGACATCTCACTTAGGTGGCTGCTTGGTTGGAGACAAGCCTTTAAGAACCCCATATGCTATTTTATCTGGGAGCTGGGCACCATCTACTTTCTTCACCACATTTTGCCTTAGCACCAACATCTTCTGTGCTCCCATCCTGGAGGCAAGTATTAAGCAGGGCCATGATGTAAGGACTAATTGTTCCGAAGATGGAGCTGGGATTTTAATAAAAGGTGAAGCTAGAATTGAAACAGTCCTAATGGCACAGTGGTTTAGCCCTAGGCTGTTCACCAAAAGGTTTGCTGTTAGAACCCACCAGTGTCCCTGTGGGAAGGATGTCCCACCTGCTCCATAAGGATTAGCGCCTTTATGGGGGCAATTCTACACTGTACCACAGGGTAATTGATTCCTATTCTACAGGGTCACTATGAGTCAAATCAACTAGATACTATCAGCCTTGGTTTGCCAACAAAGAGGACTTAGGAGCAAATGTGTTGGTTTCAGCCTCGTACATTAAGAAAAAAGAGCTGATACAAAGGGATCAAGTAGAAAGAAAATGTTTGGAAATTATGGTGGCAGCATTGTACAAATGTGCTTGATACAATTGATGTATGGATTGTTGTAAGATCTCTAAGAACCCACAATAAAATGATTTATTTTAAAAAAGAAGCAATATGGAAATATCTTTTTTTAAATCCAGAAATACTTTTAACCATAGATCTGCCTTCAAAAGGGCTATCAGTTCATAAAGAATATTGAAATCTGACTTCATATATTTATGAAGAGCCTTTGAAAACTTCATGGCAAAATCAGTTTAAAATATAATTTTCCATAAATTTTTATCATCCCTTCATGTACATACCAAATGGGTTTCAAAAGTTCATGAAAAGATGGAATTGAGAAATCATGGAATTTTCCCATGAGCCTTTTGAAGCTCCCATATAGAGATGGATGGATGGATAGGTAGACAGTTAGGTAGACAGATAAATGATTATATGAGTTGATTGAAATCTTGCGACAGAATTTTTCACTTATAGCCTTTCAAATTATTGAATGAGATTCACAAAGATTATTGAAATTAATCTTTTAAACCTTAAAGTTAACAGGTTTTATAGATGTTAATCCATTTGTTTATTCATCACCTAAGCCTGCTTTCTCACTAGTTACAGAGTTCAGCAGCTATAGACATTGTGTGACTCATAAACCTGAAAACACTTACTACTTGGCATTACAAATACCTATATATTTACTACTGGCTTCTGTGACAGAAGATTAGATCATTCAAAAGTTGCAAAATGTGGATATGTACAGAAGCATGTAATTTAATTTAGGAAAAATTCCAGCTAATTTTTTCACTTGTACAAAACAAAACAAAACTTCTCAGCTTCCTCTTCCTCATTATTTCCTTAGCATTTCCATCCTCTTAAAAATTCACTGAATGATGGGTTGTCGATTCCCTTTTTCTATTTCTATGAGCGGTTCCATATTGATGGCCCCAAGTTCTAAAGTCAACGTGTTTGCCACCTGGATGACTTTCCCACCACTCCCCTCCACCAGATTCTCCTGATCCAATGTTTGGAAGAGGTTCATGTAACTCAGTCATCGTCTCCATATCCCTGCACCTTCTTTCCAGATACACTGGCGGCAGGCGTCTGCATTGTCACTGGAGTTGGGCATAAGGCAAGTACTATCTAACCTTAAATACAGTAATAAAGCCACAGTTGTATCATTTAAGTGGTCAATAATTCAATTTTAACCGAACAATGTAGTCATGAAATAGCCCTGGTGCTGCAATTGGGTTAAATGATGGACTGCTAGCCACAAGGGTGGCAGCTTAATTCACCAGCTGGTCCGCGGGAGAAGTGGGGCTTTCTGCTCTCCAGTAAAAACTTAGAGAAAGGCAAGGAAAAGCTTCAGCACAAGTGCTGCAGGAAGTGAAGATCTGTGGCGTAAAGAGGCGCAAGAAGTTCCCTGTGTGTGCATGCGCGCACGCACAGGCACACTAAAGTATAGTGACTTGAGACCAGAACTTTAGGATAGGAAGTCAGAAAAATAATGAGGAGTAATTTCAAGTAGTGCCTTATAATTCTTGGAGGGACATTTTTTGGTCCTCATCAAAATCAGGAGCTATTGGATAGTTTTTATTAGAAGATTTATTTATTTTCTTTTTACATTAGGGGCTCATACAACTCTTATCACAATCCATACATATACAAACATCAATTGTATAGAGCACATCCGTACATTCTTTGCCCTAATCATTTTCAAAGCATTTGCTCTCCACTTAAGCCCTTTGCATCAGGTCATAAGATTTAAATGACCTAGCTATTCTTTCAGTTTAGGTGAGAATAATCACTCAATGAGATAAAAAGAGGTGGAAATTTTAT
This sequence comes from Tenrec ecaudatus, assembly GCF_050624435.1. Taxonomy (NCBI): domain Eukaryota; kingdom Metazoa; phylum Chordata; class Mammalia; order Afrosoricida; family Tenrecidae; genus Tenrec; species Tenrec ecaudatus. The sequence continues at coordinate 112,957,563 of NC_134536.1, forward strand.
TTCAGAAAGCAAGGCCAAAATAAATATGGTTTGGATCAGACCAGTAACAATGTAAATGGTGAAAAGGAGAGAGTCTTTATACAGATTGAGCAGAGAATAAAAACACTGGAATGGATCTGTTGGAGGAAGCGAATTTGTAGTGAGTAAAAGGAGGGATATCAGGACAATGTCAAAGTCATGCTATTAATACTCTCCCATGTGTATGACAATTATGCCACCTGAGCTCTTGGTTAGGTTCTCACTCATTTCAGTAGCCAGCACTCACTCATTTGCTGCCCTTGAGTTAATTCCAACTCAGAGTGATTCTGCAGGGCAGGGTAGAATTGCCCCCTGTGAGTTTCCAAGACTGTAACTCTTTCTTTCCAAGAAAGCATCTTTTTCTCCCATAGAGAAGCTGGTGGTTTCTAACTGCTGACCTTGTGATTAGCAGCCCAATGTGTAACCCACTACACCACCAAGTATCCACAAAGTTGCTGTAAGATGAAATAAAATAAATGCTTTAAAAGTGATGAACAATGTCTTTCACTTATATATGTGCTCAATATCTTTGTTAAAACTAAAGTCCAGCCAATATACAACTGTAGTAAGGGACCAACCCCTGAAAACATATTATGTTAAAAAAATTCAAGGTACATGCACTGGTTCATAATAAATTGGCATCAATTAACAAAATGCCTCAATATATTGTTTATTACTTTACTGTTAGGTAAATACATTTTGGCATATCCAGAAGTGTTTCATTAATGTTTTTATTCACAAAAGTGCAACATAGCCTTCTACAGAGACAAACATTTGACTAACTGACACAGATATGAAACATACCTAACTGTTCTGATATGTGTACAAATATGACAAAATCAGGATTCAATCATAATCTGAACATTACTATGGTGATTTCATTATTTTTTAAATCAGAAAGGAGAAATCTGAAATGGACCTAAAGTTTGCATCTTTTCAGATAACTTAATGTACGCTGGAAGCCTTTGTAGCATCTCAAAATTTCCCCCAAGGTCTTCTTAGTATATTTTCCCTTAAATTGGTTCTCCTGCAAAATCAGTATTTTTTTCTATCTGCCTACTCAGATCTTTAGTTGATGCAGGCAAAGGCAAAATGAATGCAATGTTATGTTCACTGTTTCTTTGATATCTCCAGTATCATCTCTTGATCTAATGAACCCCTCTTGATCTAATGTACCCCGCTTTATTTTGTTCTCCTGGAACCCCCTGTTCAAGAGCTCTTCTGAGTACTGATACTTCATATCAGTCTTTTAATTTCCCCAGTGCCATTTTGGCCTTTAATAGCATTATTGTTATTACATTTTAAATTTCTTGAAATATCCCCTGGAGAAATTGATCTACATTTTCATCTAGTCCTCTTATTTTTAGTTTTCAAAATGTTTCTTTGATTTCATAGAAAACATTCATCTTGCATCTTATCCCCATTGTCATGCAGTCGATTCTAACACATAGGAACCTTATAAAAGAGTAGAGTTACCTTGTGGGATTTCCAAGACTATAACTCTTTCTAGAAACTGACTGGCACATCATTCTCCCACTGGGTACCTGGTGAGCTCGAACTTTCAGTCAGCAGCTGAGAGTATAACCACTCTGCTACCAGGAATGCTTCTCAGATCCAACAGCGAATGGCAAAATGGTTTTCATCAAAGTGCTTTGGATTCTGAAATAAAACTGTTGAGATTCGCTTGTGCTCTGCACCGTCAAGATACTGTTCCTTCCAGCGTCCTCTTGTTATTTCCACAGAGAGGAAAAGAGCTCTCTTCGCTTGGTGTTTTCCAAACCTATGATCTTGCCATGATTTGTGTCTACGTAAGAGTCCTTGTTCTCAGCTAGCAGCCAATTCCCAGTGTCGTTAGGTTTATTTCAGTGTCACATTGCTACATATTGATGGGTCCCTCCTACACCCAGTGTCCTGTCCTAGGATGCTACGATAAACCACAGGATACGGCGTGCACCTGTCTCTGCCCATCCTGCAGCTTTCTGCCTATGGGAGCATCACATACTGAGAGGCAGTGTTCCATCCTTGGATCTTCACTTACTTCATCCTTCGGTGGCTTTATTTTTCAGGGGAGGGGGACTTTTTTCAGGGAGGGACTCTGCTGGACTATCAGGAAAGCTTGAGCAGAATCTTAAAACCAGTATGATTACTATTTGAAGGATAAAGACCTTGCAGCTCCATGGAGTGTTTCCTTTTCCATCTGTTACTTCTTCCTGGATTCTGTTACCTTCCCCCTCACTAGTATGAACAGTATCCACACCAGAGGTCTTAAATTCTGTGTGAGAATCTCCTTAACTTTAAAAAACCATCTCCCTGGTTAACATCATATTATTGTGCAACCATGCTGCCAGATCTATTTGGAAAAGTTTTTTTTTAATTTTTATTCATTTCTTATCACCTATCATTCTGAACTGCAGGGTCTTAAGCAGAAGGGATAAATGATAAAATGTGGATTTAAAATAAGATGTGTGGAGGTGTGCAGTGAGGCATGTAGTCATTTTAATACTCCTAGAGATGTAACAAACAACATGAATGTAGAAAATATTTTTAAATAAACCTTGAAATGTCATAATGAAATTAAACAAAGACAAAAGATACAATATAATAAACTAGAAAGACTATTATGAATAGAATACTACGATTAAAATGAGAATACCTTGCAAAAAACGGAGTCTCTGGTCACAAGGGGAAAAAGAGACATAATGACTGCATTATTAAGTTAATATCCTTCCAGGTAAGAACAAATGCTGTCTTTGTCACTGGAAATTGATGGATAGCACAATACTGCCAGAGAATATGAAGAAGAAGTAGGATTGAATAGCTGAATGCAGGTGGAATAATCATATTGAGAAAAGAAATCCATGAAATATGATCAAAAGAGTAGGTTTCTATCCTGTGTACAAGATGACCCATATTTTAACCTTAGCCAAGCCATTTAATCTCTCTGAGTTTCAGTTTCCCTTCTCTGTAAAGTGAGGTTAAAGGTACTAAGTAGCAATTTGGGGCCAGTGATCGGGAGGCCAGGGTTGAGAAAACTAGAGAAGGATGAATACAGTGCTATATAAGGAAGAAACAACAGATTTAAAGGAAAACCCACTGGTCCTAATAGTTAAACTAGAGCCTTCAATACTTGACAATAACAAGAAGAAAAAAAGCCAAAAACCAAGTCCAATGCCATAAAGTAGCTGGTGGCCCCACACATTACAGAACACATGGTGATCCCATACATGCCAGAATAGATCTGCTCCAAAGGTTTCCTTACTATAACCTTTATGGAAGCAGATCAGGAGGACATTCTGTGAGTCACTAACCTTTGTAGGTTAGTGTAAAATGTCGCAGCTCATAGGGAAAATATCATTCTGGAAAACCTTTGCTGGCTTGCAAATCCCTGTCTAGAGTTGTGTAGGATTTGCAAGAGATTGAAATTTCCATGAGGAGTCAGGTGTCTTCCGTCAGCCCTCTCCATCCTGGCCTCTAAGGAGCACTCTGGCTGTCCTTCTTTCAAGACAGATTTGTTTGCCCTACTGGCAGTCGTGTTCCCTTCACCCTTCTTCGCCAGTGACACAGTTCACACAGATTCTTTTTCAGTCTTCTGTAGTCAGTTTCCAGCTTCCACCTGCAGAGGCAGCCACTGGAAACGCCATGGCTTGGGTCACGGGCATCTTCGTAACATCTTGCTGTTCACCACGTAAAGAGGTCATGTACAGGAGCTCTACCCGCTGCCACACTTCATTCGATCACTTGGCTGCTGCTTCCATGAGTGTTGATTGTGGCTCCAAGGAAGACAAAATCTTTGACAATTTCAGTCTTTTTTCCATTTATTTTGATGTTACCTATTAGGCCTGTGGTGAAAATTTGGTCTTCTTTACATTGAGTTGTAATTCATAGTGAATGGTGCAATCCTTTATCTTCATAAACAAATGCTTCAAGTCATGCTCATTTCAGCATGCAAGGTTGTATCATTTACATATAACAGGTTATTAATAAGCCTTCCTCTGATCCTGGTGCCTCATTATTCTTCAAATGATACGGCTTCTCTGATGATTTGCTCAGCCTACAGATTGAATAAATATGGTGAGAGGATACAGCCCTGACATACACCTGGCCTGATTTTAAACCACGGTGTATTTCCTCGCTCTGTTCACATAGCTGCCTCGTGACCCATGCGCATGTTCTTCAAGAGCACGATGAAGTGTTCTGGAATCCCATGGCTCTCAAGATTATCCATAGTTTGTTATGATCCACACACTCAAATGCAATGAAACACAAGTAAACACCTTTCTGGTATTCTCTGCTTTCAGCCTTCATTAATTTACATCAGCAATGAAATCCTTTGTTTCACATCCTCTTCTGACTCTAGCCTGAACAGGTCCTTGTCCATGCACTGCTGCAACCGTTGTCCCATGATCTTCAGCAAATTTTTACTCTCATGTGACATCAATGATATTTTTCTATATATTTAAACATTCTGTTGAATCACTTTTCTTTGGAATGAATGCAAATATGGATCACTTCTAGTCAGCTGGCTAGGTAGCTGTCTTCCACATTTCATAGCATAGACAAGTAAGGGCTTCCAGGGCTTCACTGGTTTGTCGAATCATTTCCATCGGCATTCCAACAATCCCTGGAGCTTGGTTTTTGGCTATTACTTTCAGTTCAGCTTAAACTTCTTCCTTCAGAACCATTGGTTCCTGCTCATGTGCTACCTCTGAAATGGTTGAAGGTCAACTACTTCTGCTTGGTACAGTGATTGTGGGTTCTTTCCATCTTCTTGTGATGTTTCCTGCATCATTCAATAGTTTGCCCACAGAATCTCAATATTGCAAGTAGAGACTTGGAATTTTTTTCTTGAGTTATTTAAACTTAAAACATGCTGAGCATGTTGTTGCTTTTTGTTTTCTAATTCCAGGCCTTGGCACATTTCATTATAATATTTTACCTTGTCTTCTCAAGCTGCCCTTTGAAATTTTCTATTCAGTGCTCCGACTTCATTATAAGGCATATCTTTATATTTGTTTATAACTTCTTAATTTTCTCACATCAATATTTTGTCATTTACAGTGTTTCCATTTAAACTTTTACTTCCTACTTTGCACTATGTGTGAGCATTTTAAATTATGTCTACCAATTCAATGATATGCTTTCCTTCAAGAGGCAATGCTTAATTTTCCCTTCTCTTGAGGGCTGGACTTACCAACTTGCTTCTTATGAATAAAAAAAGGCACAAATGATGATGTTCATCCTCTGAGGATAGATTATAACAGCCAATGAAGTTTTGTCGTGTCACTTATTCTAGAGAAATGTAATCTGCATGTACAGAAGGTTCCACACAGTACTATGTCAAGGAATGCAGGTGTCTTACAAACAGCCAACAAAGAACTAAGGTCTCCTGTACATCCTTCATGTGAGTGAGCCATCATGGAAATGGTCAAGCCCTTGGATACCTCCAGGCATTGCTAACAGCTGAACTGCGAGCTTCTAAGAAATTCTGAGTCAGAACCAGCAAACTGAGCCACTTCAGAATTCCTGATCCAAATAACCTGGAAATAAAACATTTGTTGTTTTAAACTGCTAACTTTGGGGAGTAATTTGTTTTTTGACAATAGACAATGCTGCCATTGCTAGGTGCCAACAAGTCATCCTAACTTGGGGACCTATGAACAACAGGATTAAACTCCGCCTGGTCCTGCACCATCCTCACACTTGTTCTTATGCTTGAGCCCATTATTGCAGCCACTGTGTCAATAAAACTCATGGGAGGTCTTCCTCTTTTTCTCTGTACCCCCATTTTACCAAGCATGAGGTCCTTCTTCAGGAACTGGTCTCTCCTGAGAGCATGTCCAAAGTCTATGGGATGAAGTCTTTCCATCCCTGCCTCTAAGGAGCATTCTGGTTGTTCATCTTCCAAGACAGATTTGTTTGTTCTTTTGACAGTCCATGGTACTTTCACTATTCTTTGTTAACACCATAGTTCAAATTTATTGATTATTCTTCAGTTTTCCTTATTCAATGCCCAATGTTCACATGCATATTAAGCAATTGAAAATACCTTGATGGGCACACCTTATTCTTCAAAGCTATATCCTTGCTTTACAAGATTTAAAGAAGTCTGTGCAGCAAATTTACCTAATTCAATGTGTCATTTGATCTCTTGACTGTTGCTTCCATGAGCAATTGCTGTAGATCCAAGCAAGATAATGTACATATGGAATTTTATATGTCAGGGTGTGGGGCTGTGTATAGATATATTTATATATATAAAGGAATTAAATGTGTACTTGGTGGGGATATTTTATATTTCTATATGACACAAATATATAATAAATGAAATGGGAAAATAGACAGTTATATATTCCTAATAATTCTGTCACCATCAATCAAGGAAGTTACTTGCAAGAAATAAAGTTATAAATGACTTGCTGGTCTTCATCATGTTATTTCTGAGAATGCTGAGACATTATCATTAGGCAAAATTTGTAAAAACAGCCTTCTCCCAGCTTAATTGCTCCCCAATTAGAACCACCCTCTCATCCAGCTCCTCCCTCCCCATCCCTCTCGGACCCGAGACCCCTGCATATATGTCAGAGCTGGAAGTAAGCAAGGAATCATCATATGTCCATTCTGTCACCTGGTCCACCCTCCCCCCCACCCCCTGGCTCCACACCGTCCTCTTTCTAAGAGTTCTGTTTAGTCCTATGACCACCAGATAGAACCTCCTAGTGAACTTGACCCGTCTCACCCAGAATTCAATAGGTAGGGACCCACACCCTGGGAAATCGAATTCACAACCTGAATTCTGGGTGCTTTAAGAGAATATATATATAATTTTTCCCAGTTAAAAAAAAAAGACAAAGCTCCACTCAAGCCCCATCAGAGAACCAGGAACTCAGTCTATCAGCAAGTCTCAGCAGCTCCCCTTCCCCTAGCTCAGTGAATATTGGTTCTGGGTCTTACCTCCTCCTGATCCCCCTTGATTAGAAGCCACCCTTAACCTTGGGCCACCATTCCTACTGCCTGTTTCCATCCTGGGACCTCTGCTTGGAGGGTGAATAGTGTGGTGTGGCACAGCTACCTCTCCATTATTTCCTGTGGGACACTCTCCCCTTAGAGCAAGGAAATGAAGTGCCACCAAACCAAGGAACATCTGTCACAAACACAGTAACATTGATATGCTGCACTCTACTTTTATTATACAACGTGCTGATAAGCGATTCTGTTAGACTACTAGATATACTTTATACCTGCCCCACTCACCATTACCTCAAAAACCCATTCCCCTTTTCTCAGTGAGACCCTTTCATGTGAACTAACAAATAACAGCACATCTCTTAAAATCCCCTTTTCCAAATTATCAAAAATCACCTTTTTTAAACCAGAAGACTACTTGTAATTAACACCATCACTTCGACTCTACTCTCTAGCCGCTGTCTCCTATTCCTGCTACCCCCCCCAACTCGATCACTTCTTCCTCACCTCCACACAATATAAGTTCTAGCTCCTACCTGACCTTCCTCCTTTAACTCAAACAACCAACCACCCCTATACACAACCCAGAAGCCTGAACACCATCTACAGCTGGCAAACAGAGCATACAAACAGTTACCAAGAGCAATAACCACAAAAATCAAGAGACACAAAAGTCAACAATGACAGATTACCCAAACCCAGTGGAACACATTGAACAAGAAGCACTTAAACTACCAGAAATAAAAGACAGGAGAATTGTGTTTAGAACCACACATGAGAACTGGGGCTCAATCTTGAAAACAAAGGATGAAATTGAGCTATGAAGAAACCACATCTAAAAAACCCAAGAAACTCAACAACGAGAAACAGAAATAAAAGGCACAGTGTAGGAACTAAGCAATAGAATGGAAGAAAAGGAAAATTGAGCCAGTGGACTTCAAGAAAAACGCCCAGACTTCAGGAAATGCGAGAAGTGAAAGGCAAAAGTGCCTGAAAAAAGACTGGCAACAGCCTGGGAGGCAATGAAGGGAAATCATGCCAGTCTCACCGGAACATTGGAACAGAAGAAACAAAGTCTACAAATAAAACAATGAAGGAGTTAATGGAAGAAAAATGACCTGATATCACAAAAGAGGTGACAATAACCATCCAGGAAGCAGAGAAAACACCAAATAGACTAGACCCCAACATATAAAAAAACAAAGATATGTAGTAGCTAAGTTACCCAACTTCAAGAGAAGAGAATTTTGAGAGCAGTTAGAGAGAGAAAAATCATCTACAAAGATCAATAGATAAGAATAAGCTCAGACATCTCCACAGAACCCATTCAGGAGAGAAGAAAATGGAGCAACACATACAAAATTTTGAAAGTCAAAAATTGTTATGCAAGAATCCTATAGCCCGCAAAACTATCCATCAAGTATGAAGGAGACATAAAAGTATTCTCAAACAAATATTTAGAGAATTCTTAAAAACAAAACCAGCATTAGAGAAATATGAACAGGGGGCATTGCAACAGATGTAAGTGAAAATAAGAATAATGACACAGTATTATGAAAAACTGTATGCTAACAAATTTGATAATCTTGGTGACATGGACAAATACCTAGAAATATACCCTTTTCCAAATTAATGCAGATGTATATTAAGAATTTCAACAGAACCATAGCAAAGAAGAAATAGACAAAATCATCCAGAAACTCTCAACAACAACAAAAAAATCCAGGACCAGATGTCTTCCTTCACAGGAGGTTTCCACCAAGTACTCAGAGAGGAGCTGTCACCATTTTTGCACAAATTATTCCAAAATATAGAAAGGAACAGAATTCCTTACCAAGCCAGCATAACCCCAATACCCTAAACAGGCAAAGACCCCCCACAAAGATAAAAAATTAGAGACTAATATACCTCATGAACATATATGCAAAAATTCTCAAAGCAAATCCTGGCCGATAGAATTCAACAACATAACAAAACAATAATACATCATGAACAAGTAGGATTCATACTAGGTATTCAAGGATGGTTCAACATTCAAAAAAACAATGTAATCCACTACATAGACAAAATAAAGGTAAGAACCATACGATCATATAAGTTGATGCAGCAAAAGCATTTGACAATATCAAACACTCACACCTAATAAAACACTCAATAAGATATAAATAAAATGAAAATTCCTCAGCAATATAAAGGCCATATATGAAAATCCAACTGCCAATATCACATTCAATGGGAAAAACTGAAACATTCCCTGTGAAAACAGGAATCCAACAAAGATGTCCTTTCTTGCCACTCTTATTCAAGTTTGTGCTTGGAGTCCTGCTCAAAACCAAAAGACAATGGTCAGAAATTAATAGAGTACAATTGGGCAAAAAGTGAAACTTTCTGTATTTGAAAATAATATGATTCTTAATGAGAAACCCAATGTCTCCACAATAGGATTGCAAGAAACAATTGAGGAATTTAGTAAAGTAGTAGGATACAAGATTAACAGGCAGAAATCAATTGGATTCCTATAGGCTAGTGATGGGGGGGGGCTCTTTAAAAAGATATCAAGAAAACAATACCATTCACAATAACTACACAAAAGTTGAAATCCCTAACCAAAGAAATACAAGACTTGTACAATGAAAACTACAGAACATTAATGCAAGAAACTGAAAGAAACACACACAAATGGAAGACTATCCTGTGCTAATGGATAGGAAGGCTCAATATTGTGAAATGTCAAGACTACCTAAAACAATCTACCAATTCAATGCAGTCCTAATCCAAATCTCAACATCATTCCTAAGGAAATGGGGGAAAAATTGTTACCAATTTCATATGGAGAGAGAAAGAGCCCAGGATAAATATAGAACTTCTCAAAAAGAAGAGCAAAGTAGGTGGTCTTGCACTACCTGACTTCAAAAGCTACTGCTACACAGCCACAATTGTCAAACATCCTGTTACTGGTACAAAGATATACACCTAGACCAATGGAAGAGAACAGAAAACCCGAAATTAAAAGCATCCGCCTACAGACAGTGATTTTTTTTACAAAGGCCCAATAAACATTAAATGGGAAGGGATGCTCTCCTCCATAAATGGTGCTGGAAAAATTGGATATCCATCTGCCTCCCTCAAAAATAGTGACGAACCCCTGAAGCACCTCATGACATAGAGGGATCTGGAAACCATGATACTGAGTGAAGTTAGCCAATCACAAGATGCGAGATGAGTCTACGGCTGTAGATGAGCACCGTGATGGCAGCAGGCTCCGGCTTTGTCATCAGTCTCGTGACCAGGGAAGCCAGTCATCTTGTGAGAGAGCCTGACTGGAGCCCTGGAATGGTGCACCATTCTCCCTATATGTGTATCTTGAAGGTCACTTTGTTGTAGTGGTCTTCATGTCAGCTGGGATAAGATTTGGGGGGGCAGGGGGAGCAGGGGGAGTGGAAGATAACCACTTAGTTGCTTCCATGCAAAATTATGATGAGATCTCTCTGGCCTTGCAGACATTCCTGTCAGGGTGATGAGGGATACTGATGGGAAAGTCAAGGCAGGAAGTGGGGAAAGGGGACATGCATATCTGGAAGAAGACAAGTACGTGTCTGGTGGTAGGAAAAGATGAGGACCAACTTCCTAACAGGAGAAAAATGACTTAGCAATACCTTAAGTACCCTAAGGGAGATGTATGCCTGGTATATTCTAATAAGCCACATTGGTCCGAGTTTCTGTACAGCACCCAAGGACCCAGGCCATGTGTCATAGAATACTGGGACATTGAACCGTGGATATTTAAGGTACACAACATGCTCCAAAGACTGTACCAGAGAGATGTGTTCTGGAAACTCCTCCAGTTGAACGAGACTCTACTAGACTACTACAAGCTGTATAAAGAAACAAAACCAAGAATATTCAACTGTCGGTAGGTGGACTAACATTTATTTATTACTTAAATCCTCTACTTGCTGTTCTACGGTATGTATTGTTTTGACAGACATGTGTCTGACATTGTCAGTGAATATTATCATACAGTTTACCTGACCACCAACTCCTATTTTTTGTGCAAATAACATCCAGTCACATAAGGATTTATTCCATACAGGTAAAGAATGCATGTATTATGCTTTGTAGTAAGTATGCACTTGTTTAATCACACTCTCTCAATTGTATTTTCAATACATTACCATGGGCTAAATCAAAGCCACCATAAACAGAAGGACCTTATGCTCCAGGCAGATGTTCAATAAGATTCCCTACCACAAAACTATCACAATGTCTTGAAGGTGAATCAGAGACAGACAGAAAAAAAGATTTAGGACTGGATAGCTCCAATCTAAAAACAATTACTTCTTATGACATGACCTTGCTTGATACTAGCCTTCATGAAGGAAACATGTAAGATATGGCTGCTGTAACAAAGTGTGGTAAAGAAATTAGATGGTGCCTGACTATGAGACAGATAGTGTCTGGGGTCATAAAGGCTTGTTTTCAAATAAGCAGCCATCTAAGTTAGATGTCAACTAAGCCCACATGGAAGAAGAACAGCCACAACTGTGATCCAAGAACTGTAAAATATACAAATCCAAATATGAAGGAAGGAACAGTCTGAAAGCTTAAAACATGAGATCCTGGTGTGCGGAAGGCTATGGATGACAGTGAAAGCCCAAGATGCATTTGTGGGATCTGCACCTCAGTGATTTCCTTCTCACCCAAATTAAGGGATGGGAATAATCTAGTCATAACATGATAGTCCACTACAGTAGATTAAAATGCTAAATCTGACAGAAAAGGCAAAAACCATGTCACTTGATCTCCCTTCTGTTCTATTTTTGGCTTGGTCTGGTTGTTAAGATTTTCTGGTGTTTTTTAATGTATTTTATTTTTCATACTGGAGTTTATCTCTATTGTATTTTGTCATTGTTAGTAGGTTTCTTGACTTTCTGTTATGTGTTTTTCTATGTTTTTCGGTATATGAAACCCAGGAAAGGTGAATCTCTAGCAACAATAGTTAGAATGAAGGGAGAACTAGTATCAAAGAATTCAAGAAGGAAGAAAATGTTTTGAAGCTGATTTGGGTAGCAACTGTACAGCACTGCTCGATACGATTTAGCTATGGGATGGCATGCTGTCTGGGTTAGCTCCTAAGGAAATGACTTGGAAAAAATAAAAATGTATAAAAAGACAAAACAACAAAAATTACCAATTGCATGCTTTAGAATTTCCATTGTTCTTAGAGTGTACCATACTTTTTTCAGATGCTATTCTAGGTATTGGGCTGCAAATCGCAAAGATAGCAGTTCAAAACCACCAGTGGGCTAGACAGGAGAAAGATGAGGGTTTTCTGTTCAGGTAGAGTTACAGGCTTGGGAATCTACAGGGTCAGTATTAAACTTCCCTGCAGGGTCACTAAGAGTCAGTATGGAATCAACTCAATGGCAAGGAATTTTTATTTTAGATATTATAATCGAAAACTCACTTTCATCACGTTGATTCTGACTCCTAAGGACCCTATAAATTTCTGAGACTGTAACTCATTATGGAGTAGAAAGCCTCTTCTTTCTATTTAGGTTATCTTGCTTTAAGCAGAAATATATTTTCTTTGTTGCTGTGGGTACATGAGAAACCATGGAAGTAGAATAGGCAAGGTATAAAGACACACACACATGCCATTTGGTATGCGAATGGTGAGACAGTGTGTTAAAAGAATTGCCTAATGACTCCATACAATTTGTTTTTTAAAGACATATAGATTTATCTATATAAATATAATAGAGATAAAAGACCAACATGGATGTCAAAGAGATTCAAACTTGTTATTTAACTTAGAAGAGCTACAGTGAATGCCATAAATGAAGTAAAAGATGTGAACAGAGAATTTCAAAAAACAGTCCAAGAATTCAAACATCATGATAAAATATGCATAAAGATGGAATTGTTGTTAGATGCGCTTGACATGGATTTAGAAAACTGAAAAATAATACATTCACTTAATATTTCTCAAGCTCAAAGAACTGAAGAAAAAAATTCAAGGCTCAAGTTATAATATTGAAAGATTACATGGGAAAATGCTGAATAATGCAGAAGACATCAGAAGACGACAGAAAGATATAGCCTCGCGGTATCAAAAAGAATTTGTTAACAGTCAAGCATTTCAAGAAGTAGTTATGAGTATTGAAGGCAAACGTCCAAACTGCCCTGAAGGCATTGATAGAAACAAGGTTCTCGAAATCGACAGAATACCGACTGAACGGTCTCCACAATACATGCTAGAAGCACCCATTAGTCTATGCAAACAAATGTGGAAGACAGATGATACCTGCCCAACAGACTGGAAGGGATTCATAGTTGTGCTCATTGCAAAGAAAAGTTATCCAACAGAATGAAGCAATTATTAAACAATATCAACATTTTGCTGAAGATAATTCCCAAATGAATGCAGTATTGTATCAAAAGGGAGCTGCCAGAAATTCAAGACAGGTTCAAAAGACGATGCAATGAAGGATATCATCACTAACATCAAATGGATCTTAGCTGAAAGCATAGATGACCAGAAAGATAACCTTCATGTTTGTTTTATTGGCTATGTGCAGGCATTTGACTGTGTGAATCATAGAAGCTGTGACAATTTGAAGACTGGGGTGTCCAGAGCACTTTAATGTGCTCACGTGGAAACTACAGAGAGCAAGAGGCACCAGGGATTAAATTAGGAAAGATGCATGATGGTGGTGAATTGTTTTATCAAGGATGAAGAGATTTTGTCTCATGGAAGGACCAGTCCCTAGCAAGGTATATCATGCTTGGTCAGCAGAGGGTCAAGGAAAATGAGGCAAGCCCTCAGTGAGATGGAATATTGCCTGTTACGCATGGAGATGCTATGAGTTGAAACAGACTAAATGGGATCTAGAAACAAAACAGATTTATATATAAAATCTAAGATTGACTTTTAATATTTTATAGCATGCATAGAATGCATACTATTATTAAAGCTCCATCTAAAGCCTGATAGCATACTAGCTATTAAAATGAAAGAATTGAATGGCTGAAATGAAATGGCCCTATATTAAGTAGGCCATCTATAAATAAGTGACTGTAGTATTTACCCTACAGACCAGGACACATTTGAAAGTGAAGAGGGAAGTAATTAATAATTAAGCATAATTAACATAATTAATTATAACAAGCCTAAACTATGATTGTGCTAGGCTAACCAGAAAATATTGTACCTCATCTATGACCCAGAAAGTAAGAAAATTTTATTTTCATCCTTTTGTTAGTGTAAGGGTTCAATAGTTGACCTGGAGCAATAGTTAATTCGTTAACGCCAAGGTAGAGAGGAAAAGATATGTACTAGAGAAGATGACACTGATTGGGAGACGGACAGCAGCACAAGCTTTCTTGATGGAGCCCCACTTGTGCTCGTAATACATGAAGATTGTAGACTTCTTTGTAATTCACACCCTGGGGAAAGTCACACCTGAACTCAGATGTCAGGATATCATAGGATGCAAACACTGACCGAGAACAAGCAGACAGAACAGGATGTTTCTGTAAATAGTAGGACAGTCTCAGGATATGTCTGTTGACTAAGCAGATACAGGAAGTAGCTTTCTGGAATGATTCTCCAAGTTATCTGGAGGCTCTGTCAGAAAACATTAGGTTTTCATTTGAGCAATGCAGAAAGATATCAAAATTCCAAAGGTACTGAAGTCTTGTCAAGGAAAGCATGTCCTAAACTTGCTAACTACAGAAATTGAATTAGCTTAAAATTTCTTGTCTTAAACTCAAGGTAAATCATACGAAAGTCCTTTCTACAAACTCAATGACAGAAACCAGTCCATCACATTTAGATTTTCTGATTGTAATACGCTTTTAATGAGATTTATCTTTTTAGTGTGGTTTTGAACTAGATAACTGGCATCAAAATTAAGTACAGCCTGTCCTTACAAATGAAACTTCTAAGAGCTTTTCAGCATTTTTGAAAGCTAATATCCCTGCCAGTGACTGTAATACTGGAGATTGGTACAGCACTTGGAAAGTATAATTATAGCTGTTAAATGGCATGAAATCTGAGCTGGGGAAGTGAGTAATCTTGAGAATGCAGATGCTGTAAATGCAGTGGAACACAAATGAAAAATGGATGTACATTAGAAGCAAGCCAAAAATGAAGACAGATGTAATCCTCACTAATAAACACATCCACACACTCATCACTGAGTTTCCCAAGGGAAGTCTTACTTAAAAAGCCACCTGGTTTGAGAAAAATACAATTTTACTTCCCATGTCTGAGACATTTTTCTTTTAACCTAAACTTTTGAATTGTTCAAATTCAACTATTGCCTACTACTTCGGGTGAACCTCATCAAGTTAATTCTATTCCCCAAAGTAATCGTCCTTTTTTATATTCAGTAACTTAAACCATTTTGAAACTATTTTAAACCCATTTCTTAGTGGAAAGTGACAGTAGCTTGCAATTGGCAATTCTCTTGACATGCTGTGTAAATAGTCCTTCAAGGGACTGTAACTGCCAGTGTGGCGTCTTGAGTTGGAAACGTTGATAAATTCTGAAAATACGGTGGTGGCACTCCTTCCACAAGAGAAAAATTTCCTTCATCAACAGGCGATTGATAAGGGTTAGATGGGGACCTATTATAGACAGATTAGACTGTGTCTGAGATAATTACATTTTTAATTTTTCTTATTTCATCCCAGTTAATAAACTTAAGAAACTACTTCATATTTCCCTCAAATATAAGCATCATCGTGTTTATGAATCAAGTGATTCTCTGGAACTGTGAAGAACAGGGAAAGATTTGGTTGCCATTTCTGATGGGAACCGGTTAGGAAGCAGAGACAGTTGGCAAGTTTCCAGAGCTGCATTTTCCTAAATATCTTCTGAGGCTTTCTGAGAAACCCACAGGGTCGGCTCTACCCCATCCGAGGTCACCATACGTTGGAAGAGACTTGATGGCAGGGAGTTGGATCTGGGTTGGGATTGATACTTCCAAGGCTATGAGCACTGAGGAGCTAGTGCATGCCCCAACCTCTCAGGGGGATTTGCACTGCAGATTGACATCATAACAAGTGCCTCCAAAAGCCTTGGATTTTTTTAAAGTCCATTTTGTTTGCATATATGTTTACCAAACTTATTTGACCATGCAGTGGTCTAGGTTTTGTGGATCCTACACCATTTATACTTTGGGGCCTTCTTCATCAAAATTATGAAACACAAAATTAAAATCTAAAGCTAAGAACATCATATGTTTTTTAAAGGAATTCTTGAAGTTCTTAGAGATTCATGTTTCACTATATAAGTCAGACTTGATCTGAGGCAGTAAGTTTGTTTTTTTATTTTGTTTGACCTTTCTTCTAATGTTTACAGAGACAGTGGCCCAGATACATTTTCATAAAACTGTTTCCTGGTGGTAGACTTTCTGCCTCTTCACCCAGCACCCTCCCATCTAGAACACTCTAGAACATCCTCTGGGTCAGTGTAAACCAGGGGCCTGGAAGCCCAAGCTTCATAATAGACTGATCTCTGTGGCAAAGCGTACTCTTTTCCTTGTTGTTGTTACTGTTGGCTGCCATCCACTCAGCACACTGCCCGTGCTCACAACTCTGGCTCACAGTGAACATGGAACAAAACGCTGCCCAGTCTCCCAGCATTCTCATCATTTAAAGATCGTATTAGGTGATCCATAGGATTTTCATTGGCTGATTTTTGGAAGCTGATTGCTGAATCGTCCTAATCTGAAAGCTAGACTGCATCTTCTGCACAGTCATGCTCCTTTTTTAAATGAATTATTATTTGGAAACAGCTGGTTTCTTTGAGGCGTTATCCCCATTTCTTTTTGTAAAAACATAAAGTCCCAATGGTCACTCTATAGATTCCTGATAGACCCAGAATCTTATTTTTCCGGTTCCTCAATTATAATATGCCCGAACAGTATCTAGTTTGAGACATGATAATAAACGATTATACAGCCACATGAATGTGCAAGGCAAGAAATCATCGTATCTATTACCCAAATGAGAAGGACGGATGATTAACAGCAGAAAAATGAGCCAACATCATGTAGATATTTACATTGGCTCAGCTTACACAATTCTGATTGAGAAATTGAAGATTAGCAAATTTTCCACTAAATGTATGCCAAAATTTTAACACCCAGGTCAGTTACAAATTAGAGCTGAACCTTCTATGAAAATTTTGTAAAAGTGGGATCAAGCTTCTGAAGATTTCCTGGATTGAATTGTAACAGAAGGTGAAACATGGCTTTACCTATATAATTCTGAAGACAAAATGAAATCAAAGTAATGGCTTACAAGAGGTAGAAGAGGTCTAGTTAGAGCAAAAGTTGACTAGTCAAAAGCAAAGCTCATGGCAAATGTGTTATGATGATGGTGATGATGATTTTAATGCTTAATGCATTTTGCTTGTTGATTTTCTGGATGGCCAAAAAACAACACACTGCTTATTATGAAGAATTCTGAAAGATTTAGCCCAAATTTTAGCAGAAAAATATGCCTGGGGAAATCTCATAGATTTCTTCTATACCCCAACAATGCTCCTGCTTGGCCCGCTCATCAACCAAGGAGAGTTTTGAAAGTTCCAGTGGGAAATCCTTGGGCATCCCCCTTACAGTTCTGACTGGGCTCTTCTGAATTCCTTTAATTTTCTAATCTAACAAAAAAGGAAAGCATCCATTTTTATTCAGTTAATAATGTAAAGAAGAAGTAAAAAAATTGAAGTGGCAAGGTTAAATTCCCAGTACATTAATTCTTGGGGGTTGGACTAAATCAGAGATATCATTAACTAAAAAGGGGCTCTCAACTCGATAAAGCTTATGTTGAGAAACACAGTTTATATTTTTTAAAGTTTTATCTCATTATTCTATTTTCCTATTAACGTTTTGAAGACTGCTTGTTTTGATGGTTTTGGAAAATATTTGACATATGTATTTATGATTTGTAAGGATGTTGGTTGGTTGGTTTGATTATTAATACTGGCCTCATAGAATGAGTAAGGATGGCATTATTTGCCTCTGCTTCTATTTTCCAAAAGAGAATGCATACTATTGGAATTACTTTTCCTTAAATATGTGTAGACTTCATCAGCGAAACCATCTGGGCCAAGAATTTTATTTGATGGAAGGTTTTGAACTACTAATTTAATTTCTTTAATAGATATTGGAATATTCATGTTATTTCCTGAATGAGTTATGGTGGCTTATGTCTATGAGAGAGTTGGTATTTTGGGAAGTTTTTAAAGGAAACAGTTTAAGATAAATTAGGTATATTTCTTACAAATCCTGAACTTTTAAAAATCATTTTATTGGGGGCTCTTACAGCTCTTATAACACTCTATAATTGTGTCAAGCACATTTGCACAAATGTGGCCATCATCCTTCTCAAAACATGTTCTTTCTACTTGAGCCCTTGGTATTTTCCCCCTCCTTCCCCCACTCTCCCACCCTCATGAGCCCTTGATGAATTATAAATTATTATTTTCACCTCTTACACCGTCCACTGTCTCTCTTCACCCATGTTTCTGTTGTTCGTCACCCTGGGTGGGTGGGGTTATATATCGATCATTGTGATCAGTTCCCCTTTTCTTCCCCCACCTTTCCCCTACCCTCATGGTGTCAATACTCCCATTATTGTTCCTTAGGGGATTATCTGCCCTGTGTTCCATGTGTCGAGAAATCTTATCTGTTCCAGTGTTCATGCTCTGGACTTTTACTTTTAAGATTTATTTTCATCTTAATTTTCAGTGAAATTTTCTTTTGTACATTTTTGCCTGGAGCACCCAGATTCTGACCGTGTCGAATAAACTGAATTTTTCTCTCTCTCAACTGTGGCAATTGAATTTCCAACGGAGGAATTATCCCTGCGGTTGCTTCTCTTTACCTCTAATGAAAGTATTTTCCACTGGTTAGAGTGGCATTCAAGCCCGGGCTGCTAACGCCTTCCTCGTGAGAGAAGAGGAGGGGCCGGGAGGAGCGAAGGAAGTGCATCTTTCTTGTGATCTGTAAAACTGCTCAATAAATTCCAAACTATGTCCAATATTTCCTTTGATTGTGCCCTCAATGGTTCACTTTATTCTTGGAAAGAAACAACTTTTTAATGTTGCCGTTCAAGCTCAGAACTTGTTTAAATTAATTATATGCAATGCTTAATTAGTTAACTAACAGGCTCTACAGATCAAGTTGTGTTAGTAACATTTAGCAATTGACAGCCTTTATAACAGAGTTAAGCTCTCATTGGACAAGCATGCCACCTCACACACCAAAGCAGATTGCTGGATAGCAAATTTAAACTTCAAAGTTTAAGTTTATATTTTAAAATGGTTTCATCTCACTTGCTATAAAGATATCCAATTGAGTACTTAAAATTTTCATAAATTCAATGGATTTCTAGCTAAATTTCTCCAAAATGATGTTTCTTCTAAGCAGCAAAACCAGATCTACTGAAAAAGAAAATGTGTACAATGAAATGTGCACTTTTAGTATTCAATTCTCTGTGATTTGCGGAACAAAATTGACTGGCTTCTCTAATAGAGCTTCTTGGATTGGTTGGCTCCTTGAATTGACTTTCTTGTTCTCTATTTCAAGGAGTCCTGGTGGCTTCGTTGGTTAAATGTGAGGCTGCTACTTGCAAAGGTGGTGGTTCAAATCCAGAAGCAAAGCTGTGTGGGAGAAAATGAGGCTGTCTGCTCCCCTAAAGATTTACTCCCTTGGGAAACCCTATGGGGCCACTCACTATACATGGAAATTGAATTGCCAGCCTTGGGTTAGTTGGATCCTCTAAAACAAAGTAAAGCAAAGCAAATAAATAAATAAAAATAAAACAAACCCTCAAAACGCACTATGATTAAGTCAATTCTGATTCCTAGTGACTGTCTGGGACAAAGTAGAGCTTCCCTTGTAATATTCTGAGACCGCAAATCTTTATGGCTCGATCTTGGAAGAAGTACAGCCAGAATGCACCTTAGAGGCAAGGATGGCGAGACTCCCTCTGGTGTAGTTTGAACATGTCGTCAGGACAGTGTAGTTGTGGGAGAAACATCATGCTTGGTAAAGAAGAGGGGCAGTGAAAAAGGTCCCTGACAAGATAGATTGACCTTGTGGCTGTAGCAATGACCTTCAACATGAAAACAAATGTGAAGATGGCACAGGACCAGGCAACATTTCCTCTTGTTGTACGTAGGGTCACCATATGGTGGAACCGATTCAGTGGCACCTATCATCAACAATAAATCTTGGTGGTAGTAGGAAGCCTCGTAGTTCTCCCATGGTCTGGCTGGAGAAGCCAACTGCTGACTTTGCAATTAGCTCCCCATTGGGACTCCCACTGACCCACCAGAGCTCCTTTGCCAACTACTCTTTCATGTCTACTGCTTTTTCTACTACCATCCCAGTGCCGTCCCCTCGTTCCCCACCCGCAGCCCACTCAGCACTCTTGAGAATATTTGAAATCATGAAATAAGGGATACACGACGAGTTAGGTAGTTTGTGCCAACCTGACCGATAAAACACATGAAGTTAATTGAAGGGTGGAGGGATAAATGGCTCGGTGAGCTTTGCCTTTCCAGTTCTTGCGTCTCTTGCTTTCTGGTGGTTGGACCAGGGTGCAGCTGCCTTACCAGCTCCCTGCTTCAGCTGACAAAGCTCACTTCCTGCTACACAGCCCCAAGGAGAAGCCACATGGACCTACCCCAATGTAGCCCTGGGTGCCGGAGCAGCCGTGCGGAGATCCCTGCCAGTGCTGAGATGTTTACATGCTCACTGATTCGGCTTTCCCCCTGCAGTCGGCATCATTGCTTGTGTTTTGTGAGATGGAGAGGGACTTTGTGAATTGGTGTTGGACATATTGGCTAATATTGGACTTGTGGACTTGAGCAATACTGGGTTGGGATGTTTTCTTGATGTGCACTTAACTTTTATATAAAACTTTCTCTTATACATATGAATTTCTATGAATTTGTTTCTCTAATGTACCCAGACAAACACACACGATCTCAGCAGTTCCATAGTCTGAGCATAATATAGGCACAACAGTTACCCATTGGGATGCAAGCTGGTGGCTCGCACCCACTTAGTAGCTCCTTAGGGCAAGACTAGGAGAGCTCCTTCTGGAAAGATCACAGCCTAGAAAACCTAGGATGCCATTTTACCCTGCAGTTTGGGGACACTGTGCCATAACAAAGAACCTTGGTGGCATAGTCAGTTATGCGCAAGGTCCGGCACTTGAACCACAAGGTCAGTGACTTGAACCCATCAGATGAGTCTGCATCCGTAAAGATTTCAAGTCTCCGAAACCCACAGGACCATCCTACTCTGGCCTAGAGGGTTGCTGCGAGTTGTGTTCAATTCAGGGGCAGCGGGTCAATGGGTCATAATCAACTTCACAGAAAAACAACAGCATACTTAACATGAAAATAAAATACTCTTTGTTATATACATCAAGATGCCAACTGCTTTCTTAATAGTTGCTTACTAGTATTCAATATGTGACTGAGTTCTTGCTTTGGGGTTTGCTGGATGCTGCAACATTTCTTCTTAATGTTTCTGCAACCATTCCCTGGAGGTGATGCATTTCATGCAATCTAGTGACCCGTGAGCTACAATGCAGACCTGGATAGCTGGGATGCATGAAGTCCGTATAGACTATGAATCCTATAGTTCCTCTGCCCCTTGGGAGTGATTCTTTTTGCTTGTTTTCTCTTATTTTCTATGAAAGTGATATTTTCCTCTCTTCTCCTATGACTTCTTGCTTCTATCTACAGAATTTCAGTCTTTTAAGGGAATTGTCTCCCTAGTTGTTTTCTTAGTCTTTTTCAGATGATTCTTTAAACTATAATCAGTGCCTCGTAGCTGTTCTACAGCCATGCTACATGTATGAACCTAAAAACATATATATAAAAAATAAAAGAAGCAAACTAGAAAAATATTTATATTTACATTTAAAAGAAAGTTGACTGTCAATGTTCAATACAAAGAATATTTTGTGACTGCTTCTACATCAAAGCATATTAAGGATTTTAATATGTAATGCCAAGAGTTCTCCTGGAAGACTACACTGCTAACCCCCGATCAGAATGTATGAAAAAAAATATTTCTCCACTTTCTTGCATTTCTGTGCTTCATGTCTGCAGCATCCCTGCTAGTGGATGGAAGAAAAATGCTTGCTAAACTCAGTTGAACTAAAAACCTCTTTGTCAAGGAGATATATTTTAAGGTAGGGGTACTTACATTACTAAAGTAAAAACAAAAATAGGCAACTTCAAAATGAAAACAATGTTATTTTTCAACTGACTACTGCACTATAGTATATTATAAAGAAAAATTGTCTAACATGAAAATTTAGAATCCCATAGTGTGATGATATAGATAATACACTTTGGAATAAAATGCTATCTATAAAATATTAATGTGATTATCCACACACAGAATAAGAGTTTGATAGAATTTTCACGATAATTGCTCATACTCTGCCAGCCTACTCGTCTGTTTATTATCACACGCATCAAATTACATTCATTATTCTGTTTTGGATATTTTTCTTAAAAAACGGATACAACTGTAACGCTTAAAATATTAGTGTTTCTCATAAAAACACAGTCTACAAAAACGCCCACAGAATAAGAAACTATCTAACAAGAACAGCAAAAATAGCATAAGGACTTTTCAGCATTATGAAAGTGTGCAGTAGTGAAGATACTTCCAAACTAAGAATTTAGTAGGGGAAGGAATAGGCACGCTACACCTGAGGGAGTAGCTAAGAGCTCAGGAATACCAGCAGATGGTTGCCTGGTATACTGCCAGAATATGGGTCCTTCAGGTTACAAATCACTCAAAATCTGACTGCGCAAGAGCTGCCTCCTCAAAAATAGAGTTGACCTCACTGACATGGGTGGAGCAGAGCTTTCAGGACCTTCATTTGCTGATGGGGCATGACTCAATGAAATGAAACAATTTCAAATATCAATTAGTAGTCAGAATGTGGAGTGTATGAACTATTAATCCAGAAATTGTAAGTTGTAAAGAATCAAATAGAATGCACTAAGAGTTACATCCTAGGCATTGGTAAGCTGAACTGGACTGGTATTAACTATTGGAGTTAGACTATAGTTTGCCATGTTCAGAATGACGAAAATCAAGAGCAATGGAGATGCATGCATCATCAAAGACTTGAAGAGCTATTTTGAAGTGCAATGGCATCTGTGATAGGATAATATCTCTATTTATAAGCCTACCAGGAAACCCATTTAATACAACAATTATTTTTAAATGTACCCAAACCAATGAAGATTTGGGAAATTCTACCAATTTTTTCTGTCTGAAATTAATCAAACATGAAATCAAGGTGCCCTGGGAATGACTGGTGATTGAAATGGGAACCTACAAGAAAGATGTTTGCTTGTCTTGTATTGACTATGCAAAGGCATTTGATCGTGTGGATCATAACTAACGATGACTATCATTGCAAAGAACATCAACTTCAGATCATTTCATTGTGTTCACGTGATACTTGTATATAGATCAAGAGGCAGTCATTGCGATCTAACAAGGGAATAAATGCTACCGCATGGTTTAAAATCGGGAAAAGAGTGCATCCGATTCAGTTGTTGAATGTTGCATTGTTTCAACAGATCTCTTCCTTCTGTGTGCTGAGCAAATAACCCAAGCAGCAGAACTATAAGAAGAAGGTTGTATCACGGCTTGAAGGGGACATATAAACACCCTGAATTTGCATATGACACAGCCTTTCTTAATGAAAGTGAGGAGGACTTGAAACATTTGCTGATGACAGTAAAATACTACAAACCTTAGTATGGATTGCAACTACACATAAAGAAAGCAAAAATCTTCATAACTGGACCGACAGGCAACATTGTGATTAGCAGAGAAGAGACTGTAACTGTGAGTTTCCATTCCTTTGCAGTTACAATCAACAGTCGTGGAAGCTGTAAGCCAAACTATGCTGTGGACTGGGCGTGTCAATACAAAGCATCTTCTTCAGAGTGAAAGAGAAAAGAAGTCATTTTGAGGATCCCAACAAACGAATCTGTCCTGGAAAAGTACAACCAGGATATTTCTTAGACTTGAGAAGGGTGAAGCTTCATCTCTTGTGATCTGGGCATGTTGTCAGGAGAGACCAGTCTCTAGAAAAGGTCATCCTGCACATCCGTACAATGTTTGCCCTAATCATTTTCAAAGCTTTATACAACTGATATATGTATATGTATGGATTGATTGTGATAAGAGTTGTATGAGCCCCTAATAAAATGTAAAAAAATAAAATAAAAAGGTCATCCTGCTGCTTGGTAAAATAGAGGGCCAGCATCAAAAGAGGAAGACACCCAGGAAATGGATGGACACGACGGCTGCACTCGTGGGCTCAGACATCACCATTGTAGGGAGGGCACAAGCCTGGGCAGTGTTTTGTACATAGGGTCACTGAAAATTAGAATGGACTTAAAGCCACCTAACAACAAATAACTAGAATGAAGGATGGGGATTTGATAGGTTATTTTCATAGGTTATGCATCTTTGACCAATCTGGAATGAAGTAGCTTCATCAGGTGCCTCCACCAAACGGCAGGGTCTTTCCTAGCAATTAAGCAAAATCAGGAAGCAAATCAGTTTATAGAAATGGGTAAGTTATCTTTGATTAAATGGGGACTTTTTTCCCAATGAGGACAATTATTTTAGATTAAGATTTCGATTCTAGTTTTTTTTTTGAAAGTTTGTATTGTAAATTAGATGGAAGTTTTACAAAGCAGATCACCAGTTTTACATTGAACAATCACATGAATTTTGTTTCTGCTCACCTACTGAAATCCTGTCTATGTGCCGTCACGTACCCCGCTTCTCTGTGTTTACGGATTCCTTCTGTTCTCACCCTCTAACTTTGTTCTTGGGTAAATGCTGCCCTTTTGATCTTTGGGATAAAACAAAACAAAATTCACTGCCATCAAATCAATGCTGACTCACAGTGACCCCCTGTGGATTTACAAGGTTGTAACCATTAAGGGAGTAGAAAGCCCACTCGTTCTCCAGAGGAGGATGTCCTGGTGGTTTCAAACTGCCAACCATATGGATCACAGCCCAAGGTGTAACACACCACCAGGGCACCTTAGAAGGTTAATTACTCTAACAAAAGAGTGAGTTGTTTTAGGCCCGCAGGGTGATTTCCATCGGCCTCTCTCAAAACTGTAAGCTGGTAGGTTGTATGATTTGGGGTATTGTTCCACATTTGTTATCCCACTCTGTCTAGAAGCTTCTAGCGTGATTCTTCTCTGAGTGGTTGGTAGGGGCAGGTAGGCGTCATGCAGACATGCGGGTTTGGGGGTTGTGAAGACTGATGTTTGCATGGTCCGCTAGCCGATTGGACTGATTGTTTCCACAAGTCTTCTGACTTTCACCATTCTTCCTTCATCTAGATAGGAAGAGACTAAGAGTTGTATTTTACGTGGTTGCTTAGAGCTCTGAAAACCTTAGCCCATACTTGGTGGATTAGGATGCAGAACATTGTCCAGGTGAACTAAAACAAACACTCACTGCCCCGGCGTTCCTTATGACTCACAGCGACCCTGCACGACACAACAGAACTGCCCCCTTGGGGTTTGAGGCTATGTATCTTTGCAGAAACAGAAAGCCTCTTCTTTCTCCCTCAGAATTGTGATGGGCTTGAACTGCTGACCTTGAAATTATCGATCCAATTGGGAATCCACTCTGCAACCAGGGTTTCTTTATGAACTGTTAGGATGGCTGACCTGGTGTCTCCCGAGACTCCGATTCTGATCCCGACGCCCAGCAATTACTTTTCTCAAAGTGATTGGTTATATCTGATAATTCTCCTAGCTTTCCCCCCTGCGTGTTCCACCACATTAATAAATATATTTACAGCAAAGGTAAGTACACATATATAAATATTCTCTGTCAAGCCATCCATCTATCTATCCATCTGTATTTGCGAGAATACACACACTTTCTCTCCCTTACATGTTTCAGTCTGCTCCTCTATCCAAACATCTACTGGACTCTAATTCTTACTGTAGCACCATAACTACATTATTTAGATTATTATCCACTGCCATTGACTCAGATGATCTCATATATAAAAGAAAAAATCATTGGCATCATTGAGTCTATTGTGGTTGCTATTGTGTTGTTTTCAGTGACTTTGTACTTACAGGACTCATCTATCACGGAAAACGAGGGATTGATTCAAATATTCTGGTAATTGAGACTTCACTTGCTTTCTGTTATGGTATTGAAAGATGTTTTATTTGAATGTAGGCTTTTTCTGCCAGCGACTGAATATTTGCCTCTGTGCTTATGTTGCGTGTGTGTGCGTGCGTGTGTGTGCGTGCGTGCATGCGTGTGTGTGTGCAGGAAACCAGAGTAGTATGCAGTACCTTTATCAAAAGAATAGTCTAATATGGAAAGAAATGAAATGGTATTTGGGGGGAAAGTTCAATGTTTCAAAGAAAATCTGTGTAAAGTAACTTAATGGAAACAGATTTGAAGCTTCTAAAATCTCCTTGCTTCAGTAGCTTTTGCCAAAAAGGATGAAAATAACCTGAAGTAAAAAGCAAGGAGTCCATTTTTGATGGTCACACAATCAGGCATGGTTCTCTGTTCAGCTTGATAACAGAAATCATCTCTACTTTTACGCATGCCAGCTCCCCAACAGGAACGTGTCTTTGGAGCCCTGTAATCTCACTTGTGTACATTCTTTTCTGTACATTGCTCATCCGGGGCGGTTATCTTTCTTTTTTGCAACCAGGTAGCTTCCCCTAGGTGCTTTTAGAAACAGCTATCCTCAGAGGCCACTGCAGTGACAAACCATCAAAAATGAAAAGAGCGAGGAGTCGTGTGGAGCCAAGACTGAACAGGAGAGAAAAAAACAAACAGAACAAGAAACCACAAAACCTGAGGCTGAACCTCCCTATCTGAACCATGACTATGAACTTCCCTTTATATTGTAGTCAGATTATGAACTCTCAGGGCAGAAATGATCACACATGAAGAACGCATTTCCAAATAAATTTGGAAATAGGCACAAAAATGTTGTTGTTATTTCAATTTCAGCAATATAAACAAGATTATAAATCATTTCAATTGTTACTAAGAGACATTGGCACGATGCAGCAAATTTCAGTGTCTGCAGTATTTACATTGATTCTTTGATCTGTTTTTACAAGTGCATGGATGCCGAATCAAGTAACACAGAAAGGCTGTTTTAGAAAAGCCAAAACTTCTGAGACTACTCATTTCTCCCATTCCCATCCAGGCCAGCGCCCAGAGGCAATAATCAAGAATAAACAGTTTTCTTCATTTCCAATAAGGTTTACTTATGCCACTCTTGATTTTCTTATTCAGTATATGCATTATCTCTCAGCTTCCTGTCTGTAAAACTATGTCAGATTGATCACTCCTTTCCAAACCTCCCCAACGTTACCTTGTCCCCAGTATATATCACTATTTGAGTTTTAGACTTGTCTCCCTTGCAACCAATATGAAACATAATCTATGTACCTTCCATAGCTTTAGTGTCTTGTTCAATTGTAGTCTGTATCTTTGACTCCTCCATTTGTCAGACACGAAAAATCCATTAATTTCATTTTCTTTCCATCTCCTTCCTTTTCCCTTCCACTCCGTCAACCCAGTTTTACTTTGAGTTCGACAAGTTTGAAAACACTAGGTTTATGCTCAATTGTTACCGTTACATTTCCATCGTTTGTCACAGGGTGACCTTCCGAGCAGTCAGCTGTCACCTGATGATGGCGGCTTTCATTGCTATTAGATGTAGTCACTTGGTCATCCCCTCCCTGTGTACAGCCAAGGTAAAGCCTGCCAGTCCTGCGCCGCCCTCACAAGCGTTGCTCGGGTTGAGCTGTTATTGTGGCCACTGGACCAAACCATGTCTGTAGTCGTTGTCCTGATTTTCACTGGTTCTTGGCTTTAGCAAGCCTAAGATCTTTTTCCAGGTAACGTGTCCAAAACAGGTGTGACAAACTTTTTCCATCTTCACTTATCAGGGGTACTCTAATGGTACTGTGGGCATGCTATCCGAAGCGATCAGTCCCTGGAGAAGGTAGACAAGCCATGAAAAGACGACGACCATGGATGAGGGGGTTCAACCACAGCAAAGATCTGAGGGCGGCACAGGCCCGGGCAGTGCTCTGCTATTTTGCAGAGGCAGCTCCTCCCCAGTCATATCTTGAATGCCTTCCAACCGTGGGGACGCGTGTTCTAGCAGAATGTTCTAGCAGGGTTCTGCTGTCGTATTCACTGGTCCCTAATTGTTACATCCTTCTCCTTAGTTTATCCTAATCCAAAAGCTGCTCTGAAACCTACCCACCCTGGGTGACCCTGCTGGGATTGAAATCCCAGTGGCAGAAATTCCATCACCACAGCAATATGCAAACCACCACAGGAGGACAGGTGACGGCTTACTGTTACTCCTCCTTCACCCAGAGCTCATTGTTTAAATGGGTTCTCAGTTCCCAGACTCCACCAATCAATCGACTTGACATTTTTCTCCAGATTTGGGCTGTACCTACTTTGACAACTCCTTCTCCCACACCCACCCCTGACCCTTGTGCTAGTGTAAATTTTTTTTTCTTATTGGGGGAAAATAAATATCTTACCAGATCTTATGCTCTGTTTCTGACTCATGTGCACAGTTTACAGACTCATTCCATTCTTCTCCAAGATGATTGAGTTCCTCTGAGAATTTGTTCCTATTTCAACCATTAATTTATTTTACAATTAAAAATAATAATTGACTTTTATTCTGCCTTTTGTGTCTCTTTTATAATCGTATGCTTACCCACTTACCATGAATACAATATACCGTATATACTTGTGTATAAGCTGAGTTTTTCAGCATTTTTTGTGCTGAAAAACTGGGGTCCAGCTTATACACAGGTCAATGGTACCCCAACAAGGTGTAACATCTCGCTGCACCCCCCGCCCCCACCCCAAGGTAACGGGATGAATGCCCGTTATCTCACGGGCGATTGCCATTTCTCCTCTGTTCATTCAAAGCCCCCGCTGACACTGCAGGGCTTTGAATGTTTGTTTACTCACATCTAACCAATCAGAGCCGTCCTGTGACGTGTATCTTTGAATGAGCCTTTTAAAGACCATGTGCAAAGGATGTGGCATGAATGGATGTCATTCATGAAGAAAATCTCATGAAGCCTGACAGAGTGAATAGCAAAGTGGGTTCAAGATGCATGGGAAGACATTCCAGAAGACATGGTGCGACGTGCCTTCCATAAATGTAGTATTAGTAATGCTATGGATGGCAGTGAAGACTGTGCTCTGTATGAAAATGACAGCAGTGATGGTGATGATGGCGATCTCAGTGAGGACAGCGTCTATGATGACTTCACACCAGCTGAAGCTCTGCATTGGGATACGGATGATGATGAGGAATCCAGTTTTGAAGGATTTTAACTCTTTACATTTCAGCTTGGTTGCTGATTGAGCTCAAGGAATAGAACTCTTAAGGTATTGTTGATACCTTATTGTTTTTGTTGAACCTATTTTCCACTTACTGTGCTGGTTTACTAATATTAAATGACTTGTCCTTTTATTTATGCTTTTTATTTAAAATAAATATTTAAATACATTACCCCACTGATGTCTCAATTTTTAGTAATTTTATTTTCATTTGCTTTGATTATTGAAACTCACCAGTAACTTCTGCATTTCCCACCCTAGGCTTATACTCGAGTCAATCAGTTTTTCTGGTTTCCCAGGTAATAATTAGGTGCCTTGGCTTATACTCGGGCCGGCTTATATTTGAGTATATACGGTAATCTCTCGGTCCGCTTTTGTAACTCTTTCTCCCAGGACCTTCCCGTCATGTTTTCTCAACCAGCTGCTGCCGATTACCATGTTGGTCCTTTCTTTCACGGATCTTCTGGTCTGGCCACTCTGCTTCCTAGTTCCCATGCTTTCTTCTCACATTTCACTCTTCAGTTTTGCTAGAAGTCATTCTCAAATAACAACATTCAAGGCTTATACACCATGAACAATGTCAAAATCCTGACAGCAAGCATGAAGCAAACAGGGACCCTTCTCTGGGCAGGGCATTCTGAGACTGCTCCCATCAAGCCATCTCTAGACACGGCAAGACTCTTATGAGCTTAGGCTTTCAGCACACAATTACAGAGAGAGAATCTAATGAATAATTAAAATATTCTTTGTATGAAGTCACGGGGAGAAGCTTAGTGATGACAGTGAAAATCACAGAAAAGGGAAATGTGGCAGGGACACGCGGTACACATGGTGGTAATGATGGAATGGAGGGTCGATGTCAGGTCAAGAAAATTCCAAGGTGATTCACGAATTAAGCCAGTTATCATGGGGAAATGAAAAACACGATTTGTTCATTTATTTACTACATACCAGAAACTCTTAATTATTTTATCAAAATCTAATGCTCAAAATAACACATCTATGTCAGTTATTATTGTTACTCTAATTTTGAAGGTGAACTGCTGGTCAGGCTAACTGTCAAAGGTCATACATGGATGGAAACTGGATTGGAAGATGATGGA
The DNA here is from genome assembly GCF_050624435.1 of Tenrec ecaudatus. Taxonomy (NCBI): domain Eukaryota; kingdom Metazoa; phylum Chordata; class Mammalia; order Afrosoricida; family Tenrecidae; genus Tenrec; species Tenrec ecaudatus. The sequence goes on from NC_134536.1 coordinate 112,988,119, forward strand.
AGTGTCCACGAGCCTTTTGAAACCCCTTGTAGCGTTTGTACCTGGTTTTAAATCTAAGTCTGATCCCACGGCATGCGTTGCTCTTTCAACTGTATGATCTGGTTACCTCCTAACATCAAGAAAAACCCAACAGTGTACTAGTTTGAGATACAGAGATACTAAGTGGGGATACCCCAGACTTTACTTCTTTATTATTCATGTATGTAACACACTTACTGAAAGCCAATAATATGCCTACATTCTGTGCTAGGTGCTAACCATAAGGACACAAATGAAGTATATTAGAAACCCCTTCATAATGACAAATTCAGTGGTGTGCCCCTGGCAAATATAATCTATCCTAAAAGAGCTTCTCTTTACTGTAGCTACACTTTCAGTTCCTTTCCGAACACAATTCTACCACCAATTAGAGGCGCTCATCAGTGTCTTTACTCTGCACACACGCACACATGGAGGCAGCGTAGCGCTTATAGATCCAAACTCCGTCATCACTTTATGCCTTTGGTTGAGTTGGCCAATCTCTCTGTATCTTAGCTTCTTGAAAATTGAACATAATAAGAATATAAACCTTGAAGGACTGTTTGAAGGACTAAATCTTAACTCTTACCATTTTTCCTGGCTCACAAGTTTATTTTAGAGAAATTCTAAGCGTCAAATTGATAAATATCATGAGCAGAGTAAAGAGTAGATGGAAAGGCACCAGGGTCAGACACGTTTGTGATGTGTATCTAACAATGCAACCAAGAACTAATGGAGTGCAAATTATCTTCATGGAGTTTGTGGTTAGAGAAAATAGATCATATTACTTTGTATCAGCAATTCAAAACAACCGGTATCTAGGAATTCCCAGGGCATTACTGGCTGTTACTGTCGCTCTTGGGCACTGCCACATCAGTTCTGATTCATAAGGAGCCTGTGTGCTGGAGCAGCCAGCCTTGCCCAGCCCTGTGCCAGTCTTGTAAGCCAAACAATATGATAGACATTTTGATATTTTGTGCTTATGTGTACACATGCGTATCAGTGCAAGCCCAGACAGGATGCGAACTCAGCAGTGTACTAAGCGGCTATCGTGATTAGCCATGGAGCATTCTCTAGAGTGTTCCACGTAAAATTCAGGAAATATTAGTTTTTAAGCCATAAGCCTTGGCTTGTAAACTTTATTGTAGTAATATAACTTGTAATGGGTTGTTTTAAATTTCTCCTGCATTATTTCTATCAGTGTAGTAAAAAACAGATAATTATAGCATTACTCTATCCATCTAGACAAAATCAGACTAATTAGCGAATTAGTGATAGCACTAAATGTACCCTACAACTAGTACAAGAGGGTTTTCCATTCTATAATCCTTTTTTGGAAAAAGAATAGTACATTTGTGTTAATAATTTCCTTCTTTGTCTTACCACAAAGAACATAAATAATTGATCATAATTTTAACTGTGATGTCTTAAAAATATTTAGGGTCCATGGAACAGTTCTGGATTAATTTTCTTAAGCTGGAATACCTTATTTTCTAGTCTCCAAAGTTTAAATTCATGAACAATGTTATCCATATTGAGTCCCCTCCCCCTCCCCCTACAACAGTCCCATTTTTCCTTTCCTATTCCCCTTTTTTGTGGAATTCTTGGTCCTTCCATCTCTGCAACCTGAAACATTTTGTTAAGAGTTCTAGACTGAAACCATTTCTTCTTTCCCCATGATTCTCCTAAACACTTCATCTGTCTTTTCTTCTGGCACATATGTTGTTTGTTACGATATGATATGAGACAAGGAAAGGTCCAATGATACACTTCTGCACGATGTGCCGTAACCTGTGCCTCACTGAGGGTCTGCTCCGAGGCTCGAAAATGTGTTGTTCAGCTTGAAAGGAAACCTAAGGTGTAAATTTTTCATTGGATCTTGAGAAAAAGACAGCAAAAGTCAAATTTGTTTTCATATAAAAACCTGGTTTTTAACAGCCACTATGGATCACACACACACACACACACACACACACACAAACACAAACACAAAACACCTTTCCTCTAAATATTGGAAAAAATATTGAGCAAATTCATATAACAAAAAACAGTGATCTACTTCTAATTAGCAAGTCTTAAGAGTAAACACGAGAAAACTAAACCAAACCCACTATCCTTGAGTTAATTCTGACTCAGAGTGTCTGAATCTGTAAATTGCTATGGAAGCAGATAGCCTCATCTTTCCCCTTTAGAGCTGCTAGTGGCGTAGAACCAGTGAGCTTTTGGTGAGCAGCCCAATGCCCAACCCATATGTCTGTGAGGACAAGCTTCCGATTTTGACATAACCATCTTGGGAAAGATGTCAGCAGAGCGTGCTTGAATCAGCAGTGCCAGGGAAGGGCAAAGCTGCACGAGTGATGAGCCCGGACTCTGGACTTCTGAATGGTGCAGGAAGCATAAAGAGAAAGGGAAAGAAAACAGAGTGTCACTGTACCAAAGAAAGAACTAGGAGACTTTCCACCATTTCAGGAGGCAGCATGAGAGCAACAATCAATGGTGCTGAGATAAAGAAGTTCAAACTGCACTGAATGCATTAGCCACTAAATAAGGCTCCAGGAATTGATGGAACACCATGGCAATGTTTCAACCAAGTGAAGGAGCACTGGAAACACCCTCTGGTCTAGGCTGGGACATGTGGGAGACAGCTACTTGGCTACCTGACTGGAAGCGACCCATATCTGTGCCCATTCCAAAGAAAGGTGACCCATCAGAATGCTCAAACGATAGAAAGATACCATTGATATCTACACTCAAGTAAACATTTGCTGAAGATCACCTAACAACGGTTGTAGCAATAAAAGATGACAGGGTACTGCAAGACTTCAGGGCAGATTCAGAAGAGGTTATGGAACAAGGACATCGTTGGCTCAGAGCAGAGAACACCAAAAAGATGTTTGCTTGCATTTCAGAAACTATGCAAAGGCATTGGACTGTGTGGACATAAGAAACTGTGGGAACTTTGAGAAGAATAGGAATGCCAGAACATTTCACTGTGTTCCTTCGGAACGTGCACATGCATCAAGAGGCAGTTGTGTGAACAGAACATGGTTTAAATCTCGAAAGGTGTGTGTCAGGACTCTCACCATACTCATGCAATCTGTGTGGTAAGCAAATCATCAGGAGAGCTGGATTATATGAAGAAGAGTGTGACATCAGGATTGGATAAAGGCTTATTAACAACCTGCGGCTTGCAGATGACATACCTTTGCTTGCTGAAAGTGAGGAGGACTTGAAGCACCTGCTGATGAAGATCAAGGGTTATAGCCTTCGGTATGGATTACAACTCAATGTAAAGAAGATCCAAATCCTCACAACTGGACCAAAAATAAATGGAGACAAGTTTGAAGTTGTTTTACTTGAATCCACAATCAATGATCATGGAAGCAACAAGAGATCAATAAATCGAGATCAAAACATGTATTGCATTAGGTAAATCTGCTGCACAAGACCTCTTTAGAGTAGTTCAGAGCAAGGGTGTTACTTTGAGGACGAAGAGGTGCCTGACGCAAGCCATGGCCTTCTCCAGTGCATCGCACGCACGTGAAAGTCACTCATTGAATAAGGAAGACTGAAGCAGCAGCAATGCCTTTGAATTGTGATGCTGGCAGAGAATATTGAAAGTACCAGGAGCTGCTGAAAGGACAAATGATCTGTACTGGAAGAGAGGCGAGGATGGCAACACTTCATCTTATAAACCTTGGAGAGATTGTCCAGAGATCAATCCCTGTTTGGTAAAGGGACGCCATGTTTGGTAAAGTGGAGATGGACAATACAGTTTGGGCACCAATGGGTTTGGGCACAGGAAGAACAGTGAGAGTGTCGCAGGACCGTGCAATGTTTCATTCTGTAGGGCACAGGGTTGCTGTCCTTGCAGCCAAATTGATGGCACCTAACAAAAACAACACGGAATTTCTGACCAGATAATTACTGTAGCAATAATCAATCCAATCCCTTTGCTATTGAATTTTAAATAAATGCCTGCTGATTAGAACCTGAGAAGGGATAAACGGCAGGTCAAGGAGAATCACCAAGTGCATGTGTATCATCAACTTAAAAAAACAGGCCCCATCAGACCTGAGTCTTCACTCAGGCTGAAGCTTGGAGGTTAGAAGAACAAAATCACTACTCACTGTTTATCACTTTTACTAAAATGGAGCTTTATTCTTGTTGCTGGGAGTATGCTGAGCTACAAAGACCTGTCAAGTGCAGCCTGATCTATGTAGATTAGTTACAGACACCTGGAATCAACGGCTACTCTTTTCATTCTATCTCGCAACTTAAGAGACAACCTGAACAGGTAGGAGGAGAATGGGAACAGCCTTATGAAGAAAGCGAAGTCTCCAGAAACCAAGCCCGAAGAGAAATAGTTGGCACCATTTTTACTATTTAATCCGGAAAAGGTAAGAGTTGGTGGGGTCATGATAACTTTTCAAGTAAGTATAGAGTCTTCCTATGGAAAGATTTTACTTTCTCTGTGTCAGTAGAAAAAGCCACCCTAAGAGTTAAGAATATCCTGGATTGAGAGGTAGATTCTAGCCTAGTGGACAGGAAAAAAACCACTCAATCACCAAGCAACAAACAAACACAAATTTTTACCACAAGGGGGGTGGGGGTGGGGGTTGCATTCTCATGAAGTAGTGAGTCCTGGGGCACTGGAGGTGTTGGAGCAGAGGCTGAATGACCACTTTCAGGGAACAGGGCAGAAAAGACTCAAACATCTGGTGATGGTTAGGCTAAATGACCTGTAAGCTTTCTCTTAAATCTGACATTTTATGTTTCTAAGAACGTGCCAAATTTTATGCTTCAGCTAGAAGGTTCAGGAAGTCATATTATTTCTAAGCAATTTCTCTTGTCCCATTTAGTAAAAAATAGGGGAAAACCTCATTTCTGAATGAGGAAGGAACAGAACGGTGGCTTTATATTTTTCTGATACAAAGAGTCCTTCCACATCTTTTGCCTTACGGAATCTAAAAAGGTAATGCACTAAGTTCTAACACGTTTTTCTCTTTTTAATAGTTTCTTTTGTAAGATCTAGTTTCATTTCTCACTTTGTACAGAGAGACTCAGCTCTAAGGTCTCTCCCTTTTTCTCATCCCCTTTACTTCACAGAGCAGGGTTTCTCAGTGTGCAGTCAAGAGCAAACTAACCAAAGGGGCTTGTTAAAAATTTAGATTTCTGGGCCACCCTCTGACCTAATGCATGGCAAGCTCTTGAATGGTACAATTTGAGTTCTAATGTTTAACCCCCAAATGATTCATATATATATATATATATATATATATATATATGTTCAAGCATTTTACAGAAGCTCTTCAGCATTTGGAGTTTCAGTGAGAATGGTTTATTTTCATTTAATCAAATATTCACAAACCAGTTCCTTCTTGTGCAACACCAAGGTGAACTATCTTGGCAAAACCCAACATTGACCCTCCAAGACTATTCTTATTGTACGATTTCATTCATCAGTTTAGAGATATGAAAAATCAAAATAGTTATTTTTCCATATGAATAATCATTTTAATCCATTAGGTGAAAAATGACAGGAGAATTCAAAATAAAAAAGGATTATCTTCATATTTCATTTGTTCTTATAAAATTATTCCACCACAAGTCAGCTTATTTTTTACAACAGCATCCCACTAAATTCAAATATGTCAGAGTCCTATGTAATCAATGTGTTATTTCATTTCATACTCTTAAAAATTCAAGTCCTTGGTTGAAGTAGAAAATATTATTGAGAACTTGTTTTATTGCCAGTGACAGAAATGACATTCAAATAGCTTAAGAAAATAAAAAATAACTCAATACAAGAATGAGCTTCAGGCTTGCCTGAGTCCGGCACTCAATGATATTATCAGAACTCCGTCTTGAGCTATCTTATAATTCTGGATCTTTAAAGACTAGCTTTAATCTTACATATGTATACTCATATGATTCTAAAAAAGCCACTAGCAGCTCTAGACTTGCATTATCTTTATAATTAGTTACTTGAGATAGAGGAAGAAAAACTCTCTTAAGTTCTTCCCCCAAAAGTCCAGTGCCTGAGTGGTTTGGTCTAGCCTGTTAGGTGCCTGTTTCTGACTAAGGACAGTGGCCAATGGAATGAGCTACCTGGAGCTCTCTGACTGTTCAGTACTGGCACTGGAAGCCATTTGTGGGGCCAAAGTTAATGTTTCTATATAGGATCATGAGGATATGCGTACTCACCCCTGGTTATTACAGATGAGAGGTATCTGGCAACAAAAACAACAAAATGCAGCTGCTATTCCACAATGGAGAGAGTTGTCAAATTCATCTTTCAACAGACATTGATTGATAAGGGAATGATGGCCATTTGCCGAGGAGACCCGCACACTCCCTTCCAGCCCTTTGTGAGTAGGGGTAGTCTTCAAAACTACTATCTCACAAAAGGCAAAGGTTCAAAAGTCACAAGGGATCTTTTGTGGTTTCAAATAGGAAAGGCATAAGTCAGGCTTCTATCATTTTCACCACAGTTATCCCATCTGTATGCTGAGCAAGTAATCCGAGAAGCCGGATGAGATGAAGAAGAATGCAGCATTAATTTTGGAGGAAAGCTCATTACCAACCTGCCACAGGTAGATGACACGATCTTGCTTCCCAAAAGCAAGAGGAGGTGAAGCCCTTGCTGATAAAAATAAAAAAACGACAACTCAATGCAAAGATAACCAACAACTAAGTCCACAGATGCATAATGACAAACATAGAAAAGATAGACACCAAAAGTTACCAAGATAACAGCATGTTACTTTTGGTCAAATTGGTATCTTAGACACACCGTGCTCCTCTAACGCACTAGTTCTCAACCTTGTTCATGCCATGATCCTCTCATACAGTTCATGTTGTGGTTACACCCAACCATAAAATTATTTTCGTTCCTACTTCCTAACTCTAATTTTGTGGCTGTTATGAATCGGGGGACCCTAGACTCCACCCCTCCACTCTTTACAGCCTCCTGTTGAAAGGAGATCATGTAACTACCACAAATGCCTTGGATACTGATGGTTTTGCATTTTATTTTTTTCAAACTTCCAATATTCCTAAAGGAATTCTTCATTCATTCCACATTCTGGTGATCAGAGGATGCTTGCAGCTGTTTCTTCTTATTTTGCATCATGCACACCAGCATGCGACAGTTTCAAAGCTTCACTTCATACGTGTCATTAAGGTCGGCTCCAACTTGAAGAGGCACCTCTTCCCCAGGCACATTTTGAGCACTTTCCAACCCGCAGGACTCAGATTCTGGTACTATCATCAGACATTGCTCTGCTGCTATTTCAATGGGCGTCAATGACCAATTTTTTCAGACGTGGGTGGCTAGGTCCTCCTTCAAATTCTGTCTTAGTGTAGAAGCTCCACAGAAACCTGTCCACAATGATAGTTGGGCTGGGTTTTGAAATACCTGTGGTATCCCAGTATGACAGCCACACAGAAGCCACTGCAGTAAGACAAAGCGACAGACAAGTGGTGGATAAAGTTACACAGAAATGCTATGAACTAGAGTCACCCTAAGAAAAACAAAGTTGCTCTGTGCCATGTAAACGACTGGAAAGGAACTTCTGAGCAACCAGGAGGAGCACAGAGCTGATCGAGACACAGAGCTATGAAGAAACAGTGCCAGCAGGGAAAGAGCGAGATGGGTCCAGAGGACGACAGGGCGGGTGCAATGGGCAGTAAATCCAGGAAAAGGGAACTGTAGGTAGAAAAAGATACCTTTTAAAAGGAACAATAAGTGAGAACACTGCCTATACATGATAGGTAACATTTATATTATGATCCAGATAGACTTTTCAGGCAAGCAGTTTGAAAAAAAAAATCCTGACTCAGGGAAAACTTGGGTTGTTTGTCCTTTGTGGCTTATAGCCAGCCCAACTTAGCCTAGATAACTCAATTTCTACTAAACTGAACTGTTTCCACTTGTAAGAAGAGCCCTATATTGGATGATTTTTTTTTTAGATCAAGTTGTTAAGATAAAATGTTGGAAACCTCTTAAAGGCAATTGCAGGAAGTTTAACATTTTTACTTCTTATTGAAGAAAAAAGAAGAGCAATATGGAAGCAATTCAGGAAAGCCATGCTTAAAAATCAGTGAGATGTAGAAACTATAAAAGCTAACATTAAACTCTGTAGATTTTAGTTGCTTTAAAAGATGAGAACAAGTAATCTTTTGGTAGGTCTTATTTTTAGAGAACCATGTGTGGTATATTCTGAATATCAGCTCAAAATATGAAAAGAAAGTGGCCTGACATATTCTGTGAGTCGGATGGGATAAAAGGGGGTCAGGGAAGATCCTATGGGATAAGGCAGCATAATTGACTAAATAATATTTGGATTCAGCTTTTCACATGTGACTCTGAAGGCCTTCGTTTATAATAATACACGGTGTCATTGTGAGAGAGCTAACATGCATGTTGATAACAATTAAATCACTATCAAACCAATTATTTATATGTTTTGGTATGTAATCTTCAACTGGACACTTTAATATGGACTACAATATCATCTCCATTTTAGAGACGAGAAGACAAAATTACAGAGGCTGAATAACAAAGCTGACTTCACAGAGCCAATATTAGACCCAGGATTTTCTTTCACTTACACTGGAACTTGAGACCATTTCTTGAATAGTAATCTGGTGCTGTTGTTAAATGCCAATGCATTTATTGTGTGTGTGTGTGTGTGTGTGTATTCTCCTTTTGAAAGTACAAACAATCCTGAAATGATGTTCTAATGAGCCAGGATGCACCTGAGAAGCGAGGATGACGAGATTTCTCTCACATATTTTGGGCATGACATTAAGAGAAGACACTCATAGGAGGCCCATGCACCACCCATAGGCACCTAACAGCAACCAGACTGTTGGGAGCCATCCCAGCCATGCTGCCTAGCAAGGCGACAGCCTGGTGGAAGGAGCTTCTGCAGAGCAGAGCTTCCCAGGGAGGATTTCCAACATCCCTCAACGATTTGCTGTTGTCAAATCCATTCTTGAGAATTTTGTGCATTGTCATGTTTACCGCACCTGGGGTGCAGGGCAGTCTTGAGAAGTACGATGGAACCAGATCTAAAACTTGCTTCCTTAAATGAGCTATTGGAGAGGCTTAGATAGAGAGACATTTTTGGGAATTCTGAGGAGGGTATGTGGGAATTGAGTGAGGAAGAAACCCCAAAGTTGAGGTCAGAGGAGAAAAAGAACCCCACAGAAAAACCCTGGCTTCCATTCAGATTAGTTAGTGGGAGACTCTTTTGGCCTCCCCAACATAGAGGACCTTATAGACTGCCTCCCCCAAATGATGCCCCTTTACCTTAGACAGGGGCTTACATAGAAAACCCTAAAAGGGGAAACATTAAGTTTTTGGCAAAGAATCAGACGGTTTGGCTCCCCATGGTGCCTCAGGAGTATGAAAAATAAAAGAGACATAGGTAGACAATGGAACAGTTACCATGGGAGAGTGTGTAAAGGAAAATATTTCACTCTGAGAAGCATTTAACTCTGCTTGCAGATCTTAGGCTTTGAAGTAGCACATGAGGTAGTTCCATTATGCTAAGCGAGTCAACCAGGAAAGAAACATTGTGAGCACAAAAAAACAGGGCAGTGAGTAGGACATGAGTCTAACCAAATTTTCTGAACAACTCAATCAAGAATAGCATGTGATGTATAAGACCAACAGTACAGGGGGAAAGAACCAGGAAGAGGACAGAAAGTGACAGAAAAAAGTACAGACCTTATAATGATCTTTTATCAGGTTTTAGTGGAAACAATAAGGGTGATTTTGGAGTTAATCATAAAGCATTTTTTTTATGTAGTGGTCTGCAAGACTTTAGGGTATAAATAAAGCTGTTTGGAAGAACTCAGCAGAGATTGCTTCCACCAGAACATCTCTCGTGTCTGTCTTGTCTGTGTTCGCTGACTCCACCCCTCCTTCAGGCATCCCGTTCAACCCTCCCAGAGCTGGACTCTGACAAGTGTCAGCCGAACAGGAACCTGAAGGTAATCTTTTCTCGTTTTCGGTGTGGATAGGACTTCACCTAGGGCACTGCAGACCCCCTGGCACAAGGCAACCAGGTAAGTAGGGGTGGACAGGTAAAGACCTTCCGAAGCATGGGCCAAAGGGGCTCTAAAGAGACAACTGTTGTTTGTAGAAATTCTAAAGCATTTTTTTCTTTTTTTTAGCCATTCTTAATATTTATTTTTATCTGTTTTAAACGTTTTATTAGGGGCTCATACAACTCTTATCACAATCCATACATACAATTGTGTAAAGCATATCTGTACATTCTTTGCTCTCATCATTTTCAAAGCATTTGCTCTCCACTTAAGCCCTTGGCATCAGGTCTCTTTTTTCCCCCTCCCTCAGTGCTCCCCCCTCCCTCATGAGCCCTTGATAATTTATAAATTTTTATTTTGTCATATCTTGCCCTGTCCGACATCTTCCTTCACCCCTTTTCTGTTCTCCACCCCCAGGGAGGAGATCACATGAAGATCCTTGTAATCGGTTCCCTCTTTCCAACCCACTCTCCCTCTATCCTCCCAGTATTGTCACTCACACCCCTGGTCCTGAAGGTATCATCTGCCCTGGATTCCCTGTGCCTCCAGCTCCTATCTGCACCAGTGTACATCCTCTGGTCTAGCTAGACTTGCAAAGTAGAATTCAGATGATGATAGTGTGTGTGGCGGGGGGGGGGGGGTGGATGGAGGAAGCATTTAGGAACTAGAGGAAAGTTGTATTCTTCATCGGTGCTACATCACACCCTGACTGACTCATCTCCTCCCCTAGACCCCCCTGCAAGGGGATCTCCAGTGGCCAATAAATGGGCTTTGGGTCTCCACTCTGCGCTTCCCCCTTCATTCACTATGGTAAGATTTTTTTGTTCTGATGATGCCTTATACCTGATCCCTTCGACACCTCGTGATCGCACAGGCTGCTGTGCTTTTTCCATGTGGCCTTTGTTGTTTCTGAGCTAGATGGCTGCCTGTTTACCCTCAAGCTTTTAAGACCCCAGACGCTGTATCTTTTGATAGCTGGGGACCCATCAGCTTTCTTCACCACATTTGGTTGTTCACCCTCTTTGTCTTCAGCAGCTGTGTTGGGAAGATGAACATCATAGAATGCCAATTTAATAGAAGAAAGTATTCTTGCATTGAAGGAGTACTTGAGTGGAGGCCCAATGTCCTTCTGCCATCTTAATACTAAACCTATAAATATAGGCACATAGGTCTATTTCCCCATCCTCATCTATATATTTGCATATGTACATGTCTTTGTCTAGGCCTCTATAAATGCCCTCTGCTTCCCAATTCTTTATTTCCCTGGATTTTCCTTCTGTCCCATTATCATGCTCCATCCCCACCGGGGTTTCAGCAATACCTCTTTGTTACACTACCCTTGATCATGCCATACCAGGCCTCCCACACCCACCTCACCACCAATTTGGATAACTTGCTGTTCCCTTGTCCCTGGGTTTCTTAACACCACTTCCTTACCCCCCACATCCCCCTATCCCATTTCCCCCAGAACTGTTGGTCCCATTGTTTTTCCTCCAGCTTGTTCATCCAGCCTATCTTATTTAGACAGACCTTCGGAGATTATAACATGCACAAAAACAAGACAGAGCGAAACCAAATTCTGAAAGGAAAAGGGATCCGTGTCAACTCCTCAGGTAACAGGATTTTAAAATTTTGTCCAGCAATGCAGTGCCTGGTTTCCTGAAGAAGGTGCCGTCAGTTTAGACACACGGACTAAAGTCGGGGAGGATTAAAAGAGTACTGTAATGAACATGGGCCTGAAGACAGCCCTGTGGAAACACAGCGAGAGGTTCCTCAGACCCTTACAAGAGGTTCCTCAACTTTCCAAGAAACTGTCTTTGCAAGATGAGGAAACGCCTCTAACGGTGGAACAAGCGGAGAGGAAACAGATTTATACTGTTGAAACGGACTCAGGGGAAAGCGATGATAAACTTTCGCCTGAAGATGAAGCTGACTTAGAAGAAGCAGCTGCCCGGTATCATGACAACAAATGGAATTTCCCCTCGGTTCAATCAAAAGGTCACTGTAAAAAGCTCCATGATGGCTCGATGAATAATTTCGTAATTAAATCTAAAATTAAGAAGTCTAAAGACCGGCCTCCACCCCACCTCCTTTGGGTTTTGGCATTCAAAGAGCCCTACCTTGTGTCAAAGATATGTAAATGCAGCCTTGGGATAAGTATTTAGAAGCTTATGTTAGCCATTATATGGATGATATTCTTTTAGCCCATCAAAGCCAAGGTCTATTGCAAGAAATTTTACAAGATACTGTATTGGCTCTAACTCAACAGGGACTAAAACTATCCCCCCCCCCCCGAAAAATACAAATAACCCCCTTTTTCTTATTTAAGAAGGTAAATATTGGGAGGGAAAATAATTACTCAACCTATACAATTAAGGCAGGATTCTTTAAAAACCTTAAACAATTTTCAAAAATTATTACGGGATGTTAATTGGATTCGTCCTTTTTAAAGTGAACCACTAATGATTTGAAACCTTTATTGCCATCTTACAAGGGGACCCTAACCCTAAGTCACCTAGCGCACTGATTCAGGAAGGAAAATGGCCATTGAAAAGGTGCAAGAAGCAATAATGAATAACCAATTACCAAGATCAAACTATTTAAAACCTTGGTCTTTGATTTTGCTACCTAGTGTCCATTCCCCCATGGGATGTTTGTGGCAGAATGGACCCCTGGAATGGTTATATTTAGCTTCCAATTCTCCTAAAATGGTCACTCCTTATACTTCCTTGAGAGCATTGCTTGCCATAAAGGGAAGAGAAAGGAGTAGAGACTTGTTTGGTGTAGAAGTCCCCAGTATTATATCACCTCACAATGCTCATCAGCTTGGAAACCTTTTGCAATCTGATCCAGACTGGCAGGTGGCCCTTGCAGGATTTACAGGGATCATAATGTATCATTTTCCTAACAACCCTTTGTTACATTTTATAAAAGAACACCCTGTAATCTTCCCTCAAAAAACCTCTAAGGAACCTTTTGACACTCCACCGGCGTCCCTTGTTCTCACTGGCGGATCCGCTAATGGCACCGCTGCAGTTTTAATTGATGATCATTAGACTTCATTTTCTACTAATCAGAAGTCCGCTCAAAAGGCTGAACTTATGGCAGTAATATATGTATTTGAAACATTATCTAATACTTTGTTTAATCTTTATTCAAATTAATGTGTGGTTAAAATGTTTCCATTTATAGACAGCATCCATACTTCCCAAAAAAAACACTATTTATGATTTATTGACTAAATTACAAAATTTAATAAGCAAACATAACATAAATTACACTTTTTTATAGGGCATGTTAGATCTCACAGTAACCTGCCAGGTCCTATACATGAAGGAAATAGGCAAGCAGATGCCTTAATATGACCCTTGCTTTTATCCACAGAACAGGCCTCTGAGAGTCATGTTTTGCATCATCAAAATGCGAATGCTTTGAGGTTACAGTCTCACATCTCCAGAGAAGCTGCACGAGAAATTGTTAAAAAGTGTTCCGTGGGAACTGATTACAAGGATCCACATGTGACCTCTTCCCTGGGAGAGGGACAGCAGAGAAGGGGGGAAGGGAGACTCCGGATAGGGCAAAATATGACAAAATAACGAGGTATAAATTACCAAGGGCATATGAGGGAGGGGGGAGTGGGGAGGGAGGGGGGAATGGGGAGGGAGGGGGGAATGGGGAGGGAGGGGGGAATGGGGAGGGAGGGGGGAATGGGGAGGGAGGGGGGAATGGGGAAGGAGGGGGGAATGGGGAGGGAGGGGGGAATGGGGAGGGAGGGGGGAATGGGGAGGGAGGGGGGAATGGGGAGGGAGGGGGGAAAGAGGACCTGATGCAAGGGGCTTAAGTGGAGAGCAAATGCCTTGAGAATGATTGGGGCAGGGAATGTATGGATGTGCTTTATACAATTGATGTATGTATATGTATGGATTGTGGTAAGAGTTGTTTGAGTCCCTAATAAAATGTAAAAGAAGAAAAGAGAAAAAAATGATTAGGGCAAAGACTGTACAGATGTGCTTTATACAATTGATGTATGTATATGTATGAACTGTGAAAAGAATTGTATCAGCCCCAATAAATTGTTAAAATAAAAAAATTTAAAAAAAAAAAGTGTTCCGTGTGCCCAACTCAGGCTCCAACCTTACCAACTGCAGTCAATCCTCGAGGATTGGTGCCTAATGGCATACGGCAGATGGACGTTACTCACATCCCTAGTTTTGGTAAACTTTCCTTTCTACACGTATGCACACATGCTTTCTCACACGCAGCCATTGCCTCAGCCAGTACCGGAGAAGCATTTAAGGATGTAATTCAACACTTGCTTTACTCTTTTGCCATTTTGGGGCAGCCTAGAGAGATAAAAACTGATAATGGCCCTGCTTATACCTCTGCCGCTTTTAAGAACTTTTGTTTGGGGATCAAACATATTACAGGAATTCCATACAGCCCTCACGGATAGACCACAGTAGAAAGAGCTCATCAAAGACTTAAAACCAAATCCAGCGTTTTCAGGAATGAGAGCTTAAATATCACTCTCCACAACGTATTTTACAGCATGCTGTGTTTGTTATAAATCATTTAAATTGTAATTCAGAAGGATACACCCGCATGTATCTACATTTTCAGGGTCATGACATTAAACCTAAACCACTGGTAAAATGGAAAGATTTATTAACTGGGACCTGGAAAGGCCCAGCCGTCTTACTCACTTGTGGGCGAGAGTATGCTTGCGTCTTTCCACAGGGTGTTGACTCTCTGTGGATTCCAGACCGATTCATTCGTCCCTATGATGGCCTGCCGTCTCCTCCGCCTTTCAGCAGTGTCACCGGCTACTTGGAAACCACGAGGGAAACCGCTGACTCCTCTCCTGATGAATTCCGACAGGCTCCATGTCCGGCGCCTCCAACTAACGCTCCAGCGCGCTATTCATCTCCTCCACCCACGCCAGGGGCATTTCCCTCCTTGGTTTCTCCTTTCCAGAATGTCTCTTTAGCCAGGTCGTAGAGAATCTGGGCCTGGGCCTATTTGTCACTGGCGGCCCTCTCCACCCGCACTGTCTTCCCGCCGACTGGGGACAACTGAAGAAGCTCAGCAACAAAGCACTTGATACAGTTGCTTCATCAGGAACGGCATCCACCCCTGAGGTTGCTTTTACTGCTATGCTAGCAGTTAGCAGGTGCCAGGTATTACACTCAGGATTAGTTGCAGCTGAAACCTATTGGTCACACATACCAGAACCTCCTGTTTTGCACCGTCACCTGGGAGACAGACACCTGAAGTGCCGGTTTTTACAAATGATTCCTTTCTCCTGGGGGTGGTCACTCAAGTGCCTTTATTAACCCTAAAAGGTCATATATTGTTACCTCCAGGGGTAACAGTTCCCTGCCTCCCATTTGCGGATTCCATCTTCACACACCGCTTGCAGGGCCTTGTGCGTCACTGGGGATTAGAACCCTGGTCACAGACTCCCCTGCGACTAGAGCCAAGCAGAGCCATGTTTGGATGTTAGCCCTTATAATTCCCTCGTTTCCAGATTTTAAATCCATGACTTCTTCTACTTTGCCTCCTGATCAAATTCCTGTGTGACCCTTATCCAGAAGCCGATGAGAGTTGGTTTGCTGTCAATAGGAAAACAGGATTTCCAAAATGGCATGATTGTGCCATGCGGGAGCCACGTCAGACGGAAAAGGAGTAAGCATCTTTTAAATGGTACAGATTTGTATGTATATGATTATTCCATTACCTCTCCCCTGACGCTTACCACGATTTAGTCAAACTGAGTACAAGATTGAATGGGTCTGATGCTGATTGGCCCGCTCCTGAGCCTTTGGCCAGCTGGTTCACCCCAGGCTGGGTGTCTCCTATTTTGACCTTTTCCGGCTCCCAGTGGTCCAGTAGTTCAGACGTCTTTGTGGAGGCTCTTTACGGCTACCCGAGCTGCTGGTCTAAAAAGACCCAAAAAAGAACAGACACAGAGCCTTTCAAGCTTCCATGAGCCCCCTTTGTTGTTGTAAATCCGGTGATTTTGGCACATTAGAGATACCTGAAGATGATGGGTCTTTGTTAGTCATTGTTAAAATTGTGTTTTAACCAAGTGTATTTATTCTTGTTTGAATATAACTTTTCTGTCATTGTTTAACAACCCCCTTATATTATGATGCCTTTAAAACTGGATACCCCTTGGTATGATGACATGGGACTACATGCCTTACAGTAATGTCAGATATTTTGCAAAGAAAAAGATTTGTTGCCTCTTTAATTTTAGGTATTGTAGAATTATTTGTTAGTATAGGTTCCTTGACTGCCTCTGCTGTAGCTTTGGTCCAAGAAGTACATACAGCTGAACTTGTTAATGAATTCACCAAAAATGTTACCATAGCCTTTATGACACAAGCAAAAATTGATCAAAAACTCAACACACGGGTTAGTGCCTTAGAAGAGGCAGTAGAATGGATGGGTGATGAGATTCAGGATCTAAAAACTAGAATGATGATTAGATGTCACTCACAGTTTAAATGGGTCTGTGTCACTGCTTTAATTTACAATGCATCAGAAGTCCCATGGGAAAAGGTTAGGAATCATGTCTGGGCAGTATGGAACCATTCAGACATGGCCTTAAATTTAGCCTCTTACACGCCAGGGTAACAGCCACCGGTCACTCTGGAACTCTGTACTACCACCTTCAGAAGTGGCCACATCTTTGTTAGAAAAATAACTGCATATGTTACAAGAAAGTCCTGCTTATCAATTTTTGTTAAATCTCAGGGTTGCAGGTTTGATAATACTTCGTCTAGTTCTCGTTCTTCCAGTCGTCTTCCGATTGACCCTCCGCAGTCTACACTGGTGCAGGCAGAAATGCAAAAGCTTCGTGTGAAAAATAATGAAAAAGGGGGAGATGTTGGGAGCCATCCCAGCCATGCTGCCTAGCAAGGCGACAGCCTGGTGGAAGGAGCTTCTGCAGAGCAGAGCTTCCCAGGGAGGGTTTCCAACATCCCTCAAAGATTTGCTGTTGTCAAATCCATTCTTGAGAATTGTGTCATGTTTACCGCACCTGGAGTTGATCCCAGGGCAGTCTTGAGAAGTACGAATGATACTAGATCTAAAACTTGCTTCTATATGATGGGGCTTTCCTTAACTGGGGCATTGAAGAGGCTTAGACAGCGAGGCATCTTTGGGAATTCTGAGGAGGGTATGTGGGAATTGAGTGAGGAAGAAACCCCAAAGTTGAGGTCAGAGGAGAAAATGAACCCCACCGAAAAACCCTGGCTTCCATGCAGATTAGGTAGTGGGAGACTCTTTTGGCCTCCCCCACATAGAGGACCTTATAGACTGCCTCCCCCAACTGGTGCCCCTTTACCTTACACAGGGGCTTACATCGAAGGAGCGAGAGTGGTTAAAATTAATAGGAAACCCATAAAAGGGGAACATTAAGTTTTTGGCAAAGAAGCAGACGGTTTGGCTCCCCATGGTGCCTCAGGAGTATGAAAAATAAAAGAGACATAGGTAGACAATGGAACAGTTACCATGGGAGAGTGTGTAAAGGAAAATATTTCACTCTGAGAAGCATTTAACTCTGCTTGCAGATCTTAGGCTTTGAAGTAGCACATGAGGTAGTTCCATTATGCTAAGCGAGTCAACCAGGAAAGAAACACTGTGAGCAAAACATAGGGCAGTGAGTAGGATACGAGTCTAACCAAATTTTCTGAACAACTCAATCAAGAATAGCATGTCACCTGTAAAACAAACAATACAGGGGGAAAGAACCAGGAAGAGGACAGAAAATGATAGAAAAAAGTACAGACTTTAAAATTGTCTTTATCAGGTTTTAGTGGAAACAATAAGGGTGATTTTGGAGTTAATCATAAAGCATTGTTTTTATGTAGTGGTCTGCAAAACGTTTTAGGGTATAAATAAAGTTATTTGGAAGAACTCAGCAGAGATTGCTTCCACCAGAACATCTCTCGTGTCTGTCTCGTCTGTGTTCGTCGACTCCACCCCTCCTTCAGGCATCCCGTTCAACCCTCCCAGAGCTGGACTCCCGACACCAGACAATATGACTCTGCAAAGTATAGCCTGACAGGGACCCTATGTACAGAGCAAGACACTCGTCAGTCTCACACCGTCCTCACAATTGTTATATTTGAATCCTTCTTTGGCAAGCCACATCCCCGACGGTGTCCCTGTTTTCGCAGTGACGCTCTACTTTACCAAACATGACGACGTTTCCAGGGACTAGTCTCTCATTGCAGCATTTCCAATGTATGTGAGACAAAGTAAAGATCCAGGATGCTCTTTAGAAGCCAGGATGGTGAGACATTTGAACATGCCGACAGCAGTAGCCAGTCATTGATGTGTTGGAACCTAACAATCACAACAACATATTCTAGAAGGAACATAGTGAAGTTTTTTGTTTAATGTGCCATTTTTACCAGGACCTCTTGAATATTTTTTCAAATTTATTTCTATATATTTTGTTTTCAATGATTATTTGTAAGAATGTTTAACCATAATTTAGAGATATTTTAGGATAAAAGAAAGCTGCTTATGCCTACATTACTTCCAATCTTTAATTTATGCTCTTTATTCCTACTCTTTCATCGAGTATTTAAATTTTTCTGTACATAAAATTATAACAACTGAAAAACAGTTTGTTCATACTTTTAATTACTTAAGTTTGTTTGTTTGTTTATGAATTAAATTAATTACACCTTGAATTTAAGTTTAGACTGTAATAATGATGATAGTAGGCATGTCATCACTAATGAGAATATTTCTATAGTTTCCTTCTTAATGTGATTAATTATGTTTATTATCCAAAATGGGTGTTAAATTATATTATTCCAATTTCAATATTTATGGAAATGATCATTTTTCCTAGCTGTGTGGGTTTCTAAGACTATGTGTTCTAATATTGAAATTATTAAAATTCCTGAAATGAGTCATTACTAGTTTGATGTACTTTTTTTCTATTGATTAATGGGCCAAGATTTTTACATGTATACATTTAAGTAATTTGGTTTATAGAGTTTATACATGGAAAGAGTTTCGTATTTCAGTAATATTCTTTTAAAACATTCCTTAGTGCTTTTATAACAGAAATAACACAAGTTGATTACGTTCATGGATTGAAATGCATTTTTTTTTACAAGTTAAGAGGTTAGAAGCCCATATCCAGGGCATCAGCTCTATTTCACAGGCTTTTGAAGAAAGTCTGTATCCAGCTTCTCTTCCTTGGTTCTTTGGCAGTCTTCATATTATGTAAGTGGTAGTTAGGTTTTGTGTCAACTTGGCTAGGCTGGAATTATTGGTGATTTGACAATTAAGGCCTAATAATGCCCCATGATGTGGCCTAATACAGTGTAATTAACTACATAATATGATCTGCAGTGAGACAAGGTGGAATGCAACCCCCTTACTGTGGACATAGCCCTGATACAATTGAAAGATGTTTCATCGATGTAGCATACTTCCCATAGAAGTGAACTCTGGAAAAACTCAGTTGCTTTTTGCGGGGTCTGGATCTTCCACCTGGCTCATCAAACTTTGGTTCTTTGAACTTGGGTAGCTTGCTCATTCTGGGAGCCATCAGTGGCTGCAACTTGACCTGCCATTTGAGTTAATGACTTTGGATTTATTCACCTCTCCAGAGGTCAAACAAGCATCCACTCTCTATCCTATGATTTGCTTTTAACTAATACCCCACTCCTGGTACCATAATGTGTTAATCTGGTTGACTAGAGAAACAAATTCATCGATACTCATATGTGTGTATAAGAAAGATCTTTCTATAAAGAGTAATTGTATATTAAGAAAACATCCCAGTCCAATCCTGATTAAGTCCATAAGTCCAATATTAGCCCACATGTCCAAAACCAGTGTATAAATTCCTCTTCAGACTCATGTAACATATGCAATGACGCCAAATGCAGGAAGATCACAGGTCAGTGGGTGGAAAGTCTTGTGGATCCAGTGGCAGTGGAAGCCTCTCAGCACTGGCATGGGTCTCCACATGGCTCAATCAGCTTAGCTCCATATGGCTTGTCAACAGGTGTGCAGCAGAGAGTGTGTCCTTCCTCCAGGGAGGAAGACAGGAATTCCCAGAATTCTCAGGAGAAGGCCATGCCCACATGGAGGCCTCATTGGCTATGACCAGATTGACAGGCTAGACTTCACCCCTTTGCTCAAGTTGACAGTAGATTATGTAACTTCCACACAAGCTTTCCTTGAAAATAATATCAACCTCCTGTCCTCTTACTTCATTGAATTCATCTGACAGAATATTCTAGTAAATTGAACCTAAAAAGAATCTGTCTTCGGGTGTTCCTTTGCTGAACAAAATTACTTTAAATTTTTATAAATCTCTGCTAATTTGTTTCACAAACATGAAATTTAAATGGACACTTCACAATTCTGCAAACATTCTACCAAGTTTCTTAAGCTATGAACACTGATGAATCAGCCAATACACCAAATATATCATTGTACTGATACATTTTCAGAAATGTTGCTCATCTTAAATTCAGAACCCCTAGGGATGCTGTGGCTAATTTCTACTGCTTTCAATATTTTATTGCCATTACATTGCACATTCCTTCTTTTTCAGTATGTCCCTTATGCTTTCTTCGATTAACTTGAAGACGTAAGCAATAGTGGTTTAACGGACCCTTCACTTATAGAAGTCTTCATTTTTCTTTCATGTCCATTTTGGGTTATATTTTTAATTACTTATTTTCCTTGGATTTTTATCTATCAACTTGGGTTAGGTTGTTTCTTTTAAATATAAGGAGAATTTTATTTTGACAATTTTTTGCAAAATAAAGTGGAAGCCCTTTCCTTGTATCACTTGCCTGGTAACTTTAACATTATTCAAAATGTTTCTCAGAACTAAAGAATGACTGCCTATGATTAAGCAGCTTTGTCATTGTATGGAGATGCCCAGATTTTGCTCCGCTGGCTAACCCCTGGGCCCTGGTGCAGAATTTCATCTTCCTAAAGGAAGGGGCTCCTTTCTCCGAGATACGTGCATCACCTGGCAGCTTGCTGGCGGAGCAGCTTTCTCCCTGGGAAACAGGTGCAGTCAGAGGAAACCGTCCACACGCTCCTATAAATACAACTCCCTACTTCCCTGCACCCCTCTTCCCTTATACTTTGTGAGCCACCTATGCTCCGAAGGCCAGTTTTTCTATTAATACACTAAGTCTATTTCTGCTGTTCTGGCTCGTGGTGACTCCGTGGTCCCTTGCTCCTGCATCGCAAACATCTCCCTCTCTACAGGCCCATATCCAACAGAATATAAATATACTGCAATTTTTCTTATTTTTATTTTTTAAAAGTTTCATTGGCATATAAATCATACAATTCAATAATTTGGTCATAGTAAGAGTTGTACAATGATTAAAATTAGGAAATCTCAAAGGAAAGTTGAGAACATATTTTAGAGCAGAGGGTTAAAAACAAATTCAGTGAAATGATAAAACTGCCTCTACAGCTTACCTATATATCCTAACCAAAATACTCTCTCGTCTCTATTTGCCCCTCCACCTATTGCTCGATCTATCTGCCCTCTGTCAGAGCCAGACTCGGGGTAAAGCAGCCCATTCTTCGCCCAGTCCAGCGCATCTGCCTGGATGGTTTCTCAGACCTCGGACTGAAGGCCAGCGTCTCAGCACGGCCTTCCCTGACAATCCCAGTGTGACTAGCTGTCGCCTCCTCTCAGAACTCCTATCTCCCTGACCTCAATTGTCTTCTCCATAGCATGATAAGGAATTGCTACACTGCATATAATGTATCCGGCTAGGACACACTGTATTCAGTTTGTTTGTTTTTAGAGGATGTGCCCAGTCAGATCAAGGGTTACCTTGTGCATTCGGTTGAATAGTCCCTCCCTCCCTCCCTCATGAAATAGATATCCTTCTGAAATGTCAGAAGGTAACTTTACTTGAGAAGAAAGTCATTCTAGACTAATCAAGGTAAGCACTGAGATGAGCAATATTGGATTATGGTGGACTTCAACAAGATTGTTCTTAGGGAATACACGGAATCACACACAGGCAATGTGAAAATAAAGACAGAGATTGGAATCATGAGTCTACAAGCCAAGGAACATCAAGTTTTGCCAGAAACCTCGAAAATCAAGGAAAGAGACATGGGGTGGTTTATTCCTCAGAATTTCCTAAAGAAATGAATCTAAATGACGCCTGAATTTCAACCACTGCCATTGCGTGTGTTCCGACTCAGAGTGACCAGGGGCTCGAGCAGAATGCCTCCTTCACTTTCGGAAACCAAATGTGTCAAGGAGCCAACGTTGCACGTAGCAGCCCACACTTACCCCCAGCGTCCCTCGGGCATCCTGTGAACACTGCACAGAGTTTAGGTTTTATGTGTTATTTGATGAGCTTTCTTTTTTTAAGTCTGTGAACTCTCATCATTTACTCACATAAATTAATTGCCTGGTTCACTTAGTGAGGTCTCTACGTCAAGTCCTCGTGGTGTAGCCCATGAAGGATGCTGTGTGCCTCAAAAGAATACAGTCCACAGTCCCTGCAGTCTATAGCACGCAGCTTGGGTCCCCGAGCTCTTGATCGAGACGTAGTTAAAGCGTCCAGTTAGGAACACAGTCCCAGGCATTGTCTTTCATCAGCCTGTTAAGTCATTTTTTTCCCCGATGGGAGGTTGCTCCCCATCATTTTCCTAACAGCAGAAATGTAATTACCTTCTCTGAGACATGCAGGCCCCCTCCCTGACCTTGATTTGGATTTCCAGTCAGGGTTGCTTATCATGCTGGTGGGAGTGTCCGTTGATTTGGGGACAACTGGGTGGCCTTCTCCCTCTCCCTTCATGTTGAAAAATAGACCCCAGCTGAGCTGATGTCTCTTCTGTCAAAGTTGTTTTAAAGATGTCCATATAGTGGGGGTGATAGAGTTGCTTGAGAGACCAGATCAGAAGATTACATGACCTGGAAACAGAAGCTTGGTTTCCCTGGGTATTTATCCAGATAGTACTAGAGTCCAACAATATTTGTCCTTTTTTTGTTGACTAACTTCACACAGCGTAATGGTTTCCAGGTCCCTGCATGTCATGTGGGATTTCATGGTGTCGGGTTTTATTTTTCAGAGCTGCATAGTATTCCACAGTGTATGTAACACCAGTTTATTCTTCCATTGTTCTACTGATGGACACTTGGGCTATTGTGAACTGTGCCGCAATGAACATGGGACAGCATACGTCTGTTCATGTTCTGCTGCCTATTTCTTTGAGGTATATGCCCAGCAAAGATATTGTTAGTTCCTATGGTATTGCTATTGCCAGGGGTTTTTCCCCCACAATAGTTGTGCATATTTACAAGAGTTCCAATAGTCTCCACAGCCTCCCCACTGTTTATTGTCCTTCTGTTTTTTCTTAATTGGAATATCTCATCACTGTGTTGATATGCATCCCCGGGAGGGCTAGCGACCAGGAGCATTTCATAATAAGTTTATTTTAAAAACAAAAAGTGAAGGGGAAATACACATGGTTTAAGCTTCTGATGAATCCCCTCTGACCATAGACCAGGGATCTGAATATAATTGCTATCAGGCGCATTGCATTGTAAAGAGATTATTGAAGATGCAGCTAGTTTAAATTTTAATACCTTATTGTTTGATCTCCCTTTTGACCTATTTTAAATTTATTCTTGTTTTTAATGTATTCTTCTTTCTTTGCTTTGTTGTTTTAATGGCTTTTTTTTCAAAGATCTGTATTTAAGTTTTTTTATAAAACAATCTCATCACCTTCAAAGTAATTTCCATTATACTTAATACATTTGGCAAATCTATGATTCCACTCTTGGAAACATTTTTTGAAATCATCTGTTTGGATGGCTGACAGGGGCCTCCCTCATTTGTTTTTTTCCTTCACCTCTTCTATGTCATCAAATCACTGTCCTTTGGAAACAAAAGGAAGTGTCATGGAGTGAGACCAGGTGAGTAAGGTGCATGGGGCAAGAGAGGCATGCTGTGTTTTGCCAAAATCTGGTACGCTGAGATGGCTGCATGAGCAGGCGCATTGTTGTGGTTGCAAAAACCAGTGCCCCGTCTGCCACAAATCAGACCTTATTTGTTGCACACTGTTAGGGAATCTTTTTAGAGCCTCTAAATACAAAGCTCGATTAACAGTGTGACCTGGTGGGATGAACTCTGAATGCACTACAAGGTGACATTTTCATCTGTTCTGGAATATGACGGACGTTGAGAATGAGGTTTGTCATCAGTCGACATTTCACCTCTTTAGAAATGAGTTTTTTTTCCCATTGTGCTGTCCTTGTAAGCTGTGTTCAACATCACAACAGTCTGAAGCAGTTTTCCCTGAGCAGGAAACAAAATTTCAAAGATGCATGCTGTTCTCTTATGCTGGCTATCTCAAAAAATGAGGTTCAAGTGTAACTGTTTTTACGAAAAAATTTACCGTGACCAGAGAGAACCTTCCTAGGCAATGACACTTGGTGCACCAACTCAGAGTGACATGCTTAGTGCTCGCCTAGCAGGGGAGAAAAAGCGTATTATGAAAGCTCCACCCTCCAGAAATGTATTTCTGTGTTGTTGTTTCTTTTCAGGTTATCAGGCATCTTAGACCCAAAACAAAATCATACCCAATATGAATGGGGCATGGGGGAATGGAGTGGAGACCCAATGCCCATCTGTAGACAATTGGACATACCCTCAGAGAGGGGTCACAGGGAAGAGATGAGCCAGTCAGGGTGCAGTACAGCACCGGCAAAACACGCAACTTTCCTCTTCTTTCTTTTCAATTGCGATTTTTCCATTTTACTTTGTTATTGTTGCTAGTTTTATTGTTGTATTGGGAGGTTTTGTATGTTTTTCTAGAGATGAAATTCAGAATAGGCAAATCTATAGAGACAGTAACTGGATTAATGGTTTCTTGGGGTTATGGCAGGTGAGGTTGTCAGTAATTGGGGGCTGATAACAGAGTGCAAAGAAAGAATAAAATGTTCTAAAATTTATTGTGATAATGACTAGATAACTCTTCTTGATATTGAATTGTATGATATGTGTATTATGCCAATAAACTTTAAAAATATTTAAAGAGCTATAAATAATACAACCAAATGTAGAACAGTTTTAAAAATTAATTGCTTCTTCCCTTTATATCATTTCAGCTTCCACAAGATTTCACAAGAGCATTGCTCTCAAAAAGCAAGGGAAACTTGTTCTCAGCAACAAATTTAACTAGGTAAATTAACAAGATTTACACAAAAACTCTAAAACATTGCTTAAAGAAATAAATTAAGTCTTAAATAAATGGAACAATATTCTACAGTCACATATTGGAAATTTTAAAGTTTGGCATTTCTGTTGGCATATAATTTATAACCCACATCAATAGTTCAATCATGTTAAGAACTGTACAATCATCACATCAATTTTAGGAAAACTTAATACTTTTAAGATGCCAATACTACCCAAAATATTCTATAAATTCAACACAATCCCTATAAAATTGCAAATCTTTTTTTCAGAAATAGAAATTATCAAATTAAACTGGAATTGTATAGGTCTATAAATAATCACAAAAACCTGACAAATGAGTACAAAGTATGAGGACCGACATCAATCTCAAAACATACTGTTAACAGTTAGTTCACAGAACAAACACCTGATAAGAGCTTATACTGTAAAGAAGAAATAAAGGACTTCTACAATTCAACCACACAAAGACAACCAAGGCAATTAAAAATGGGCATAGGATTTGAATAGACAGGTCTCCAAAGAAGATAAACAAATAGCCGATATGTCATTAGTCTTTAAGAAAATGCAAATCAAAATCACCACGATATGCCACTTTATGTCCCTAAGGGTAGCTAGCTATCATCAGAAAAACAGTAAAAAAGACAATATTGGCAAGGATGTAAAGAGATCCAAACGTGCATGCATTGCTGGTAGGACTATAAAATGGTTTTCAAAAGAGAAATTCACTGTTATTGAGTCTGCTGACTCATGGTGACCCCATAGGACAGGGTAGAATTGCCCCTGTGTGTTTCCAAGACTGTCACTGTTAACGGGCATAGGACGCTCAGTCAAAACCACCAGCCTCTCTGCTCCTCTTGTGCATTGCAGCCCCGCCACTCTGCTACCAGAGCTCAACATCGGAAACCACAATGTGGCAGTTTTCTCAAAAAGTTAAACAGAATCATCCTACGACCCACTCCTAGCCATGTACTTAAGAGGCTTGAAAGCAGCAACTTAATCACCTCATTAGACACCAGTGTTCCGTTTGCAGAATGTTCTTTCTTTTTTGCTAACTCTGAACATTTCGTTGTAATACTTTTGTGCTGTGTTCTCAATCTGTCCTTTGAAAACTTCTGTTCATCTCTTCTACTTCACGTTTTCCGTTAGCTTTTACTACTCTGCATTCCAGAGCAAGTTTCAAAGTCTCTTCTGACCCCCACTTTGGTCTTTCCTCGTCTTTCTAATGACCAATGACTTCTTCGTGTATAATGTTCTTGGTGTCATCTAACAACTGGCCAGTTGGGGGTCATTATTATTCAGTGAATCAAATTTGTTTGTGAGGCAGTCTCAAAACAAATTCACGTAGGTTATACTCTCTTCCATTTGAGTGCTATGTATTCAACATTGGCAGGACCCATTCATGTTGTTGATAAAAAATGTATTTTCAATAAAGAAGCCATTGATTTTGCCAATTTTTGTCATGCAAGCTCTAGCATCATTTCTCTGACCAAAGACATTTTTGCCAACTACAGATCCTTCCTCTTTGTCTCCGTTTGCATTCTAACCATTAGTAATTAACAATGCATCCTGCTTGCATGTTTGATCAATTTCACACAGACGAGACTGGTAGGATACTTCAATATCTTCATCACTAGCATTAGTGTTTGGTGCATATATTTGGATAGTTCTTGTAGCAATTCTTCCTTGGTGACCTTCAAGCGTGATCTTCAAATGTTCTTTTTAATTCCAAATGAGGTGCCATTTCTCTTGGATTTGTTATTCCCAATATAGCAAACTATATGATTGTCTGGTTCAAAATAGCTGGTACCATTTCAACTAACTAATGCCTAAATATTGATCTTTATGCATTCCACTTCATTTTCGAAGACTTCCAATTTCTTAGATTCATACTTTGTACTTTTCACATTTTGACTATTCTTGGATGCTTGAAGTAATTGCCTCTATATTGAGTCATGCCCCAACCCCCTGAAAGCATCACTCCAACCATATCAGGAAGGTCAACTCTACTGTAAGGAGACGGCTCTGTCCCAGGCATATTTGAATGCATTGCAACCTGAGGAGTTCATCTTCCAGTACCATGTCTAACAGTGTTCTACTGATACTGACACAGTTTTTGTGGCTAGTGTCTCTGAAATGGACAACCTATTCCTTTTTCCTAGTTTAGTCCTCATCTGGGAACCGCTGTGTAACCATGGGTGACCCTGCTGCTATTTGAAATACCCATGGCACAGATTTTAGCGTTAGTGCAACATGCAAGCCACCTAGCGTAACAAACTGACAAAGGAGTGGAGGTAGGCTGAAACAGATCCTTCTTATTATGTTTATGTAACATCTTTCTATTCCTAATGGTGGTATTTTATACTGAGTGACTTGCAGATTGATTGCTGTGAGTGGTGGTTTTGTGGTTTTCATCGATAATGTCTCTTTATCATAATAAATAAGGTCCATGCATCTGCATACCCTGTGATAAGTGTACACATCTCTGGGGGGTTGTCCTGGGTTCATATGTCTTACTTGAGAAAACTTGAGCAAGTTACTTAAACACTGTGATTTAATTTCCTTTCCTGTAAAACTTTGGATGGACTGATAACTCAAACCCCAAACCAGACTGATCCTGTATAAGATTTCCAAGGTTGTAAATCTTTTCAAAAGCAGACAGCCTCATTTCCCTTCATTGGTGTGGTTGGTCAGTTTAATCCTCCGACTTTGAAGTTAACAGCCCAATGATTACCTGACAGCCCACGACAGTACTTATTTTGGGGTTCATTTGTGAAAATGCAATGGGTTAACTATAGAGTACTGAAAATTTGTCTGGCACAGTGTAAGCATAAAAAGTTAGGAAACATAAAATTTAAGAAAGTTAGTAATTATAATTAATTAATGTCCTTAGAAAAAATTAAATAACAATCTTCTCCTTTAACATATTAAAATTATGTGCTATTTTAGTACTGTCCCTGCATTCCTAAACAAAACATATTAATTATAGCCATTTCTTCTAATAGCTCCCCCAAAACGATCTCACATGATGTCAATTCCTACTCATAGCACTCCTATGGGACAGGGCAGAACTGCCTCTTGAGGGTTTCTGAGATGGTAACTCTCTGTGAGGTCTGGGGAGGTTCTGGTGGCTTTGAACTGCTGATCTTCAAGCTAGCAGGCCAAGTTATAACTCACGATGTCACCAGGCCTCCTTTTTAAATAGGCAGCAGAAATAAATGTCCCTTAAATTGATTTTAAAGTTCCCCATCCCAAAATAAAATTATTCTGAAGATCTTTTGAAAATTCTTGGGGATATGTCCCTGCCAGATATTGATATTAATCCTTATTTATTGATATAAAATGATTAATAAAATATCTAATATTTTTCTATAGTCCCAAACCACTTATGTGAAATATACTTTCTTTTTCATGGTAATGTAATGTCCTTCAGATATTTTGTCTTTTTTTTATTAATCAAATGTGCTAAAGTTATTTACATGTTACAGGATTTATTTTTTAAACTTGAAATTACTTTATCTTCTATTGTTTCATATTATTCAATTTATGTCTGTGATTATTGCTACCATCCCTTGCTTTTGAATTTCAATTACTCATTTGTTTCTGTTTCTAAATTCTTTAGTTGAAGGCTCAGTTCTTTTATTTATTGCATCCTTAACATGCACATTGCACCTAAGTCATTTTTTATTTTTAATTTGTAAGGTTAAATAAAGTCATGGCACATAGTATATGATGACAATTCCTACATCTTCCACATAGTGTCTATGAATATTATTATTCTCTATTAAACTTTAAAAATCAGTATGCATCAAAAACATGAAGGATAAAAACTACCTCAATAGGAGGATGGAGTTGAAAAATTCTATATCCATGATGTGAAATACTATTGGGTGAACAAAAATAATAATACATTAATCAACGAATCATGGGTGATTCTTAAATACATATTGCTAGGTGAAGAACCAGTCTCAGAAAGTTGTACACATATAATGGTAGTTACATGAAAATCTGGAAAGCACAGGCCATAGATGTTAAAACAAATCAGTGGCTGTCAGAAATGTAAGGTGGGGGTGAGGAGGGGGGGAGGTTAACCAGATGAACATAAAGGTGTTTCTAGGGTATTGAAAACTATTGTGGATGGTAATCCAGTAGTAGACGCTCTACACTACCAATTTGTAAAAATCCCATACAACTTTACAGATCACACACAAAAATGAATCTAAACGTATGTAAAAAAAATTTAAGACCATTGTAAGGGGTCTGAGAAATCTGAAGATGAAATGCAAATTGTGACAAAAATAAAAACTGACTCTGTTCTAAATCTATAAAACCATCTGACTGTGGGATGAGACAAGGGAGCTCCTGCTGGAAGGAATATTGAAGATAACTGGAAACTCTCGAATGCATGTCAGGATTCCATGTGTTCCGCATACTAATTCTATTTGTATGCTGAGCAGATAGTCCAAGAAATTGGAATTTATGAAGAAGAATGTGGCATCAAAATAAGAGAAGGCTCATTAACAACCTTCAAATTGCATATGATATAACCTCATTTGCCTTAAAGCCCAGAGCATTGCTGATCAAGATCCAAGACTACAGTTTTAGTAAAGATTACAACTCAATGTAAAGAAAACAAAATCCTCACAACTGGGCCTCATCATGACAAATGGAGAAAAGATTGAAATTGTTATGGATTTCATTTTATTTGAATATACAGTCAACTTCCGTGAAGTGGCAGTCAAGAAATAAATGTGTTTCCATTGAAAATCCCACTGCATGAGACGACTTTACAACAGTGAAGAACAAAAACGTCCGCTTGAAGGTTTAGGTACACGTGGGCTAAGCCATGGCATTTTCAATCTCCTCATATGCACGTGAAAGTTGGACAGTGAATAAGAAAGGACCGAGAAGAAATTGTGAGTCTGAATAACAGCATTGATGGAGAATATTAAAAGTACCATGACTGTCAGAACAAACAAGTCTGTCTTGGAAGAAGCACAGCCGCATGCTCCTTAGCAGAAAAGATGGGGAGACTTGATCGCATGGGCTTTGGAAATGTTTTCTGGAGAGACCAGTCCTTGGAAAAAGACATCATGTTTGGTAGAGAGTCATCCCAAAAGAGGGAAAACCCTTAGGAGATGGATTGCCACAATGGTTGCGTGGCAACAATGGTCTTAAACATAACAACCGTTGGTATGGTGGGGCAGGATGGGGCAGGACGGGGCAGTGTTTTGTTTCGTTGTACACAAAGCCGCTAGGAGTCAGAACCTAATTAACGGCACCAAACAACAGAGTGAAATATTATTCAGTCCTAAAGAGCAAGACAGTTCTGAAACATGATATGACATCGAGGAGCCTTGAAAACATTCTGCTGAGTGCAACGTCAGACACAAAAGAAAAAAAAATATTGTACCATTCCATTTATTTGAAATATCAAGAATAGAAAAACGCATAAGGACAAGAGTGGTCGTTGGGGGCTGTGGAGAGAGGGAAAATGGATAACTCTCGCTTGGGGACATTTAGTTTATGTTTAGGGTGATGAAACGTTTTGGGAAATTGACAGTGGAGAAGGCTGCACAAGATGGTTAATGTATTAATGTCATCTAATGGTACACTTAACCATTGCTAATGGCAGAAGAAATTATTGTATACATCTGACCACAGTAAAATGTTTTCAAACTACAATTTTTCTACTATTTGTAGCAATGGCAGAATTCATAGCAAGACAAATCATAGAGAATGCAGTCAATGACCATTTTTTACTATCTTAGTTGAAGTGTTTAACATTTTCATTCCACTACATGAAATTTTAACTTCTACTGCATGTATTCATAGAATATACGATTTCTACTGTGTGCAATTAGTTGAAGTTATCTTTGGCCCAGAAAATGACTGTATTAGTTTTCTTCCTGCTTCCATGGGCTCTTCATCAAACAATCATCATCCCCAGTCTCTATGTGATAATTGAAATTTGTTTATGTCATTTGCAAAAGGGAAAGCAAAAGGCATAATGCAGAATTAGGACCCTGGACCCCAGAATCAGATTTGTATTTGAAATCCAACTTGACTACTTCCTAGGTGTTTGACAGATAACTTAAAATCCTTACCACTACGTTTTTTTAAATATGAAATGAGAAATGTAGTATCTTCCATGGCAGTGTTCAAGGATTAAATATTAATGCATATAAAAATTTTACCCAGGATTATAATTTCATGCTCAGTGAAATATGTTCTGTTTTCTGTAATAATGATTTTTTTCTTTTTATATCTAATATTTGTATTTTCTATCAATAATTGCATCTTTGACTTTAAATAGTGTATGTGAACCATAATTCATTGCACCTATACTTCTCATAAATATTAGCTATTAGTTCTATAGTTTTTGAAGTGAATAATGTCACATTTGCTTTGTTTTTATATTTTTCTAGCATATCTTTGCTCATCCTTATTTTACTTTATTCCATTTTTGCTATTTCATTTTTACTTTATTTTTAGGCATCATTTAACCTTTAGCTGCTAGATGTCAGAAGGAGAGGATGGAAGAATAAGAACAAAAGAGAAAGGTAGAAAAAAGGAAAGTACTGAGTAAAAACATGCTGTACACAAGTCTCTAGACTGAAAAATTTTCAGCTCAATGAATGACAAAAGATAGTTCCATAATATTTTAGAAGCTCAAGAACAAAGAGAAAAATCCTAACTACTTTCAAAGAGAAAAATGATGCTACTATAAAAAATAAGACTAATTTTTGACACATTATATCTCATCAGCAAACTGTATACAAAAACAATGATGCAAAACTTTTCAAGTTCTGAGAGAAGACAGATTGAGTCCTCGAATTCAACACACAGGCTGATCAGTGAAATGGAGGGACTGATGGAAGCATCTCAAGTATCTAAGGACGCGGTGGGTTAACGTCCACCCCTCTTCCCACATTGTTAGCAAATTACCCAAAGTAATTTTGAAGTAAGAAAGGAGTGAAACGGGACACTGCAAGGAAAAAGTTGTTGCTTTTGGGTGCTGTCAAGCCAAAAAAAAAATGGGTTTGGGGGAAAAGATTGAACTCTGAGGGCAATGAACACAGCACAGCTGAGCAGCAAACTGGATTAAAGGGAGCAGTAGATAAAGGCTCGAGGTGAATCTGCAGGAAACCAAAGGGGACCCCTGTAAGAAACTATGGTGACCTTGTGGGGTAAATGTCAGGCCCCTATCAATGAGGACAGGTGCTCAAACCACGTGATTCACCACCTTGGAAACTCTAAAATAGGATCAGAATCGACTTGGTGCAGTGAGTTTGGTTTGGGGTTCCGGTCCTTGTAGTAGCTAACCGGTAGCTATAACGTTGGTTGTGACAAATAGCAGCGTCCCAGTGAATCCTGTAGTCGAACTGTACTCTATGACACATTTAATGGCTTTTTTACTTTTTTAAGTAGTGGCCATGTACTTCTTCAAAGGTGACAAATTGGACTCTAGCCTTTTGGTTCATAGGGGAACACTTTAACACATTAACTATTTGCAGCACCAAATGCTTGCAAAATAAATACCCGAGAAGGATCATTTGTTTGCATGTTAGCACTGCTATTCCTCAGGGGTCACTTTAAGAAAGAACAAGTCCTACAATGAATAATACTTACTGTTTAAATAATGCGACAACGCTATACTATCATCCACCAGAAAAAAATGTATGATAAAAATAATGGACTTTTATTACAATGGCGTCAGTCTTTCCATTGTCTCTTTCTGCATACCTCCTGGTTAGATATAAGCCCAGTGGGATTAATCCGTAAGTGTTACATCTTTTTATTTTTCTTTTATTATCTGTCTTTTTCTTCTACTTTACAGATGGCTTCCAACTGGATTTTTCAGGCCTTTGATGGGATTGTGCCTACGGAATCATATCTTTTTCAGACTCTAAGTAGCGCTCATTGACGACATAAAACGTAAGTCTCGTTCACAAGTTGCCAGGTGAATGTGGGGCCAGAAGGTCGAGGGAGGGGTGGGCACTCCTAATTTTATCTCATCAAAATGTGTATGGAGATGCTGGCTATATTGGTTTGAACAGAAAATAAAAATATACAGAAATAATTTAAAATTAGGAAGTTAATTTGTATCTCTCATAGTAAATATGCAACAAATAAGGTCTAAAATTGATTAATCAGGAAATATAATTAAAGACACATAAAGGTGACCACCTAAGTACCTGAAGGCAGAAATCTTTTAAAGGGCATCTTGGGGGCATGAGCCTAGGAATACAGGTGCCAAAAGGTTATACAAACCTCCTCTACTGTACTGGAGCCAAAGTTCTTACAATATGCATTATTACTCGGAGAGATAATACATGGCAACATTTTCAGGCTTTTTTCGTAAGATTGTGAGGAATAAATGAAATAATATGTAAAGTAGCTTTCACTGTTAATTGTTCAAATAATAGCACCTATTGTTGTTGGTTTTTTAATTGAACTCTAAGGAAAAGAAAGTTGAGGTAAGGAGACAAACAAGTACACAATTAAACTACAGCGGAAAAGAAACTAATAAAGTAGGGCATCTCTCACGTATCCTGCAAGCACAGCATGAGAAGAAGCTGGCTCTGCCTACAGTCACTTAGAAAGGTCACACAGGAGAGGTGACATTCAAAAGAGTGTCATGCGAGGCAGAAATGCAGTCGGGGGGTGTGGGTGGCAGGTGCAAAGGTGGGACAGGTCAAGGACTATAGTAGTCCAGAGAAAGAATGAGTAGTCCAGTGAAACCTGAGTGATATTTTATCTTAATATCAACAAACATGGGGCATTCCTCAAGTATTCCAAAGTAATGTTGAATAACAGCAATTATGGTTAAGAAGCACTATTCTGTATCTTTCTGAAACTACATATTTTTATGTGCACGTCTTCAGAAACAGGTTTCTTGCTGACATTAGAATAAAGTCCCAAACTTTCTATATCCTGTTCCCAAATTGTTTATGTTAATCTACAACTCCCATACATTAGTATCATCCTTAAGCCCATTTTCCTCATAAAACACCTCATAGATTTCCTGGATCCGTTTTCTCCTCTTATTCTTAGCACATAATCCTCCCAGACTTCTTCTCAACAAACCCTACATATTCATATCCTTCCAGGTCTAGTTCAAATCTCCTTTCCCTGAAATCTTTCTATTCTAAGTTCCGATCTCAAATAGGTTATCTTCTTGGAAACTTCTAATTTAGTAAGTACTCAGGGATGTGGTCATTGTTACCTAGAACTATTTACATTGCAATTACTCCTTGTGTCTTTCACTCGCTATACATTTAAGAACTTGTACACGATATTAATTTCCTATTGTTGCTATAATGACTACCAAACATTTAACAGTTTAAATAAAAAACACAGAATCATTAGCTTTTAGTTCTTTGGGTCAGAAAAATGACATGGGTGTTGCTGGGCTAACATCAAGGTGTCCTCCAGACTGAATTCATCGCTGAAGGATCTATGAGAACATGGATGGGTGACTTCTAGAAGCTGGTAATGGCCTTCAGCTGCATATTTAGATTGTTGGCAGAATTCAGGTGTAGAACTAATATACCCTTTTCTTGCTGGAAGCCGAGGGCCATTAGCAGCACCTAAAGTCACCCACATTCCTCACCTCAGGGTAGCTTTCTCCATCTTCGAAGCAGGACCTATAGAAACAAAAGCAGTATACTCATTACAAAGTAACCAAATTTTTGCCCAGCAGAATTTGACCTTAGTAAGACACAGGGAGTGGTGGGCCTCTCAAAGATGTCAATGATCACACATCCGACTGGGGCACAGTTGCCTACCGTCTTTGAGTGGAACACCACTGCCTGTTTTCTACTTGAGTCGTGAGATGTGATTGTGTGCACCGTGTACGCGCCCCGTTTCTGTTGCCCGTGAGTGAACGGCTGTGAACCGGGCTGAAGCCTTGCTGCAGCGATAGTCACGGCAGGTTGAGTTGTTCTCACTGAACAGCAAGATCCTTCCAAATTACCCCTTCAAACAAGAAGATAGCAGTTTTGCTTTTAAGGTCTGATGTGATTGATTGGATCCACCCTGGTAATCCAGGATCATCTTCCTATCTGAAATTCCTACCCTTCAATCCATCTGCAAAGTTGCCACATCAGGTTGTTGCTATTACAATTGTCTTAGGGGGTTATTTGACCTTCACATAGACTGTACGTATAGATTATCCTGTGTTACAGTCTCAAACCATCCAGTATACCACACAGTCTTACCTGTGTACAAAACTATACCTGATCTAGTACAGACTGCACCTAGACTATCTTTCTACAACACACTATTGGCTCAGGTCAACTCCATTGTTTAACAAGGTCGTACCCATACATGTTCATCTAGCATTCATCTTTTAGAATGCTATCACAAGCAGAATTCTTTTTCATTATCCTCTTTTAGTTAAAATATGCGCAGTCTTGTAATTTTTAGAGCATCGATCAACCCTATGCCACAGCTCCTTTATCACTCATAGTCTGACATTCAAAAGTTACTCCCCGTTTTTCTATGTTACTTCTTCTGAGCAATATTTAACATATCTTTTTGAATTGACCTCTTCTAATAAAATAATGATTATTGTCAGCCAGCCCTCCTCATTACCAGTGGTAAGTTGTCTTGCATAACAGAAGAGATTCAGTTATTTGTAGAACACGTATACAGATACAGAAGAGTTAACAATGGAATGACATTTGCTGTATCAATTTGATCTGAAACACAAGGATAATGTTCCCAGCTGGGGCATCTGGCTCCTTGGCAGTTTCTTCACAGAGTGCCAGACGGTCGTCGAGAGTCTGGGGCTTGTCACGAGGAATAAGCTGTCATGCAGCTGTTTCTCCCACCTCGGGGCAGAACAGTGCACATTAGCGTTCACTTTTTCCTGAGTAACCCCTGTTGGTCTCAGAGTTCGTTAAGATGCCTTGGAGATTTGGCTCTAGATAAAGTTGCCATCCAGCATGTACCTTAAGACTAGAGAGAAAATATGGGCCACATCCACTGTGTTTCAGTGTGATTTTCCATATAATTTGCTTTGCAAATAAATGTAGATGAAGAAGTTTTTTAGTGCTTTTGTTTTAAGCATTTCTGTGTATGAGCAAGAATGGCTTTTTAATAATACTAGGCAGACGGGGATCGGAAATGAGTTCATGCCTTTGTTAAATAATTTTTGAAATGTATAAGTTACGTGTTTAAGTAATTTTTCTAATCTGCTGTTACTGTCAGCACATGAAATAGGAAGCGCTCCGTTTAATAGAGTATATTTAGCGAATGTTCTCGTGAATTCATTTACTCACTATGGTCGCTAAATTGCTAACTAACCATCAGTGTCAGAAGGACTGATCTAATGTGTTCATTTTCAAGTTAATTCTAATGTTCTCTAAGCAGCCTCGTTTCTTTTGACAATATGATAGCTGAGAATACAACAAACCATAGAATCATAGATTTTAAACCTGTGATAGAACTTAGAAATTAGTTGGTGCTTCCATTTATTTTCCAGCCAATGAAACTGAAAGTAAAGTTAAATAGCTTAACTAGCATGCCTATAGGAAAGCAAAAACAAAAAAAAGGTAGAATGAAGCCTACACTTCAGTTTTTCTACATTCTAGTCAAGGGTCTTTTTTTTGCCTCATTACATTGCTTCACCCTAGATTAAGTCCACAGTCCAACACGCTCAGTTTTAATCTCCCACAGGGCTGGCTCAGCCCCAGGGGTTATCTACTGCCTTCTCAAGAAGCCATCCATTTCAGACCTTTACCTTTCTTGTTTCTGTTTCTGCCTCTTAGCCTCCAACTTTCCAACTTGGTTCTCAGAAAATTCTATAGGCCCAAAGGGTATTAAGGGTTTGTGCACCCCCTCCCCACCCGCTGCCAGCCCAGAAATACGTGTTTGAATCTTAGCCCCTCTACCTGTAATATAATTGTGATTAGAAATCTATGTTTCTTTATTAGATGAATTCCATAAAATCTGAGTAGTAGTTCTAAATCTAATCAATCAAATTAGGTTTTATCTAGGGCTTTAAATTAGATCATTGCAGTTTAAACTCCTTCTGAGAATTAGCTTTTTTACCCCAGATATAAACTCAGGGGCATGGAGTCGATCACGACTCATAGTGACCCGATAAGAACAGCGTAAAACAACCTCTCTGGGCTTCGTGCGCTTCAAATATTTGGGGAGTAGGAAGCCTCAGAGTTCTCCCTCAGAGTGTTTGGTGGTTTTGAACTACTGCTCTCACCGTCATCAGCCCAAACGGTAACCTTCTGTGTCACAGGGTCCCTATGCCAGGTACTTCGAATCGAAATCTACATCTTAATAAGAACTCGGGTGATTCTGGTAGATTCGTACACACCCCAGGTTCTCCAAAGAATAAAAATAAATCAAAATTGGGAGGTGCACACATTGGAGAAGAGAGTGCCCTATGAGGACCTCCAAGAACCAGAGCGCGTCAAAGCCACTGGAAGGGAGTCAATACCACTGGCACTTTGATCCAGACTCTCAGCCTGAGGACTGTCGTAAAATAGAGTTCTCTTCTTTAAGGCCTCCTACTGTGGCATTTGGGGAACTGGAGCCCCAGGAAATGAAGACAGTGAACCATCTCAATCTTCTATGCCAAGTGTGCAGGTCATGAAGGAACTATCATAGTAGTCAGAAAAGGATCAGAAGTAACGATGGAAGTCGGGCCATTTGTATTTCAAATACCATCAGCGTCACCCACAGGGGAAAGACTCAGGGGAGCTTCCAGACCAGGCTAAAACATACTCGGGAGAAAGAAGAGGCAGTGCACCCCTGAAATTAGTCACCGAAAACCCGACGAGTAGCAAGGGAATGTTGCCTGGACAGTGCCGAAGGATGAACCTGTCAAGTTGGCAGGTGCTCACGAGACACATGGGAAAGAGCTGCCTCTTCCAAGTAGAGTCAACTTTGATGACACGGATGAAGCAAAGTTGGCTGAATTTTGTTTGCTGATATGGCATTTAAAAAATGCGAACAAGTGCTACCAACATCAATGGAGCATTGGAATGTATGAATGTACAAATTATGAATCTAGAAAAATCTGGTCATCAAAATAAAATAAACTCATAAAGATTAACAATCCTAGGTGATAGTGAGATGAAATAGACTAGGGTTGGAGTAGTTGAATCAGATAGTCATGTGGTCTACTCTGCCAGGAATACCAATTGTAGAAAAATTATAGCACATTCATTGTCAAAAAAGAATATTCCAAGATGTAGCTGAACTATTATTCTGTCAGAGATGTGATACCCTCCGTATGCCTTCAAGGAAGGCTCATTAACAACCTGCGACATGAAAATGATGCAACCCTGTTTGCGGGAAGAGACCATGGAAGCACTGACTGGTGAAGATCAAAAGTTACCCTCTTCAGTATGGTTTAAAACTCAATGCAAGAAAAACACAAATCCTCACAACTGGCTAAGAAACAATACGATGATAAACAAACAAAAAAAAGTTTGAAGTTGGCAAGTATTTTCTATTAGTTGGATCCACAACCAACCCTCTTTGGAAGCACCAAAGAATCAGTGTATTTGTAGTAGTTTCACAATCTTCTGTCAATTTGAGAGGATTAAGCGTGAAGGCATGGAGTTTAGCCTGTGAATCAGGTCTCAGCTTGATGACCTCATTTGCAGGCACGACGTACATAAATAGCTCGTTGAAGGCAGGACGCACGCTGACTCCCTGGGAGGCACTGCAGTTGACAAGCCATACAGAGACAGGCTGATGGCAGCGAGATCCTCGGACAGAGAAGCCACATGGAGACACCTGCCTGTGCTAAGATGCTTACACTCCACTGGGTCCACAAAACTTTGCACCCACTGCGCTGTTATCTTCCTGCATTGGGCATCATTGCATGTGTTTTGTGAGCTTATGAGGAATTTGTAGATTGTTATTGGACACATGGGCTAATATCAGACTTATGGACTTGATCTTGTCGGAGGCAGCCAACGAGTCGAACAGTCCTGAAAGGGGGAGTGAGGATTAAGGGAAAAAAGAGAGACAGAAAGTATTGGGAGGGCAACAGTAAATACCGAAGCCTCAAGTTTATTCTACACACTCCTTATATCCATGCAGAAACAACCCGGGGTTAATTATCTCTTTGTTAAGCAAGCACATTTTATACACATAGCAACTCTATCTTCTGCCAAGTCAGACATCCTGGAGAAAATTAAACAACCAGTTTTTCCAGACCTTGAATATTTTCTTGTTCTTGACAGTCTGTTCAAAACATTAAGTCACAGAAAAAATCAGCAAACACTGACACAGGTCATGAGAATTCTCAGCCGTTTCAAGGCTGAGTCTGAATGGCCTTCAACAGTTCTGGACTGACTGGGCTGTTTTCTCAATATTCAATTGTGCTTGTATATAAAGCTCTTCCTTTTTTTTTTTTTTGATGCAAACACAAGCAAGTATCTTTAATACATTGATCCATCCAGAATCCAGCCTGAACATTGATCCTTTGTGGACTCTTTTTTTTTTAACGTTTTATTGGGGGCTCATACAATTCTTATCACAATCCATACATATACATACATCAATTGTATAAAGCACATCCATACATTCCCTGCCCCAATCATTCTCAAAGCATTTGCTCTCCACTTAAGCCCTTTGCATCAGGTCCTCTTTTTTTCCCCCTCCCTCCCTGCTCCCCCCTCCCTCATATGCCCTTGGTAATTTATACATCGTTATTTTGTCATATCTTGCCCTATCCGGAGTCTCCCTTCCCCCCTTCTCTGATGTCCCTCTCCCAGGGAAGAGGTCACATGTGGATCCTTGTAATCAGTTCCCCCTTTCCAACCCACTCACCCTCCACTCTCCAAGCATCGCCCCTCACACCCTTGGTCCTGAAGGTATCATCCACCCTGGATTCCCTGTGCCTCCAGCTCCCATATGTACCAGTGTACAACCTCTGCCCTATCCAGTCCTGCAAGGTAGAATTCGGATCATGGTAGTTGGGGGGAGGAAGCATCCAGGATCTGGGGGAAAGCTGTGTTCTTCATCGGTACTACCTCACACCCTGACTGACCCATCTCCTCTCCTAAACCACTCTATGAGGGGATCTCCAGTGGCCGACACTTGGGCCTTGGGTCTCCACTCTGCACTTCCCCCTTCATTCAATATGGTATATATATATATATATATATAGATAGATAGATAGATAGATAGATAGATAGATAGATAGATAGATATAATAAAGCTCTTTCTTACACACATGTATCTATGAATTTGTTTCTCTAGTCTACCCAGACTAACACAGGATTAGATTGGGCAAATGCTTCAAAAAACTTCTTTAAATAGCTAAAGGACAAAGATGTCAATTTGAAGACTAAGGTGCACCTTATGTGTGTGTATGTATATATATATTTTTTAAAATCATTTTAGGGGTTCATACAACCCTTATCAAAATCCTTACATACATCAATTGTGTATAGCACATTTGTACATTCACTACGCTAATCATTCTCAAAACATTTGCTCTCTACCTAAACTCCTGGCATCAGCTCCTCATTTTTTAACCCCCCTCCCCGGTCCCTGGTCCCTCATAAACCCTTGATAATTTATAAATGATTATTTTGTCATATCTTACACTGTCTGACATCTCCCTTCACCCATTTTTCTGTTGTCCGTCCCCCAGGGAGGAGATTATATGTAGATCCTTGTAATCGGTTCCCCCTTTCCAACCCACCCTCCCTCCACCCTCCGAGTATCGCTACTCACACCACTGGTCCTGAAGGGATCATCTACCCTGGATTCCCTGCATTTCCGGTTCCTATGTTTACCAGTGTACATACTCTGGTCTAGCCAGATTTGTAAGGTAGAATTGGTATCATGATAGTGGGAGGGGGCGGGGAGGAAGCATTTAGGAACTAGAGGAAAGTTGTATGTTTCATCATTGTTACATCGCACCCTTACTGGCTGGTCTCCTCCCCAAGACCCTTCTGTAAGGGGATGTCCAGTGGCCTAGAAAGGGGCTTTGGGTCTCCCCTCTGCACTCCCCACCTCATTCACGATTATATTTTTTGTTCTGATAAAGCCTGATACCTGATCCCTCCGATATCTCGTGATTGCACAGGCTGGTGTGCTTCTTCCATGTGGGCTTTGTTGTTTCTGAGCTAGATCGCTGCTTGTTTACCTTCAAGCCTTTAAGACCCCAGATGCTATATCTTTTGATAGCTGAGCATCATAAGCTTTCTTCACCACATTTGCTTATTCACCCGCTTTGTCTTCAGCAATTGGCTCGAGAAGGTGAGCATCATAGAATGCCAGTTTAATAGTACTAAGTATTCTTGCATTGAGGTAGTACTTAAGTGGAGGCCCAATGTCCATCTGCTACCTTAATACTAAACCAATAAATATATGCATATAGATCTATTTCCCCATCCTCATATATAAATATATTTTTAAATGTACATGCCTTTATTTAGACCTCTATAAATGCCCTTTGCCTCCTAGCTCTTTCCTCTATTTCCTTTGACTTTCCTCTTGTCCCACTATCATGCTCAGTCTTCATTTGGGTTTCAGAAATTCTTCTTGGTTACATTATCCTTGATCACGCCCTACCAGGCCTCCTACACCCTTCTCATCACCGATTTGGAACACTTGTTGTTCCCTTGTCCCTGGGTTTGTTAATACCACTACATTTCCCCCAACCTCCTCCACTCCCATGTCCCCCCAGAACTGTCAGTCTCGTTGTTTTCTCTTCCAGATTGTTCATCCAGTCTTATTTAGACAGACCTGCAGAGTTAATAGCATGCACAAAAACAAGACAGAGCAAAACCAAGCAAAAATATAAAACAAAACAACAAAAAATGATAAAAAAACAAAACACTAGAAAGACAAGCTTATAGTTAGTTCAAGGACTGTTTGTTGGCCTTTATGAGTATTTTCCAGTCCAGTCTGTTGGGGCACCACGCCCTGGCCCCAAAGTCCACCTTCGGCATTCCCTGGGGACCTCGCCACTCCATGCCCTTGCTGTTCTGTTACACCCCTTAGTGTTTTGCCTCAGTGTGGTGGAATCAAATCGGGTGCAATTCCCACAGTGTCTCCAGTGTTGTCCCCTGTAGGGTTATGGGTCAGTGAGGGATGTCATTTCTCTTAGTGGGGCCTGCCATATGGTTCTCTCTGTGGACTGGGTGCTCTTAGCAGAAACATCCTCCTCAAGGTATGGTGGGCCAGGATGTGCTCTACTCTCTCCTCTTCCCCCTTCATCTGCTCCAGTGTGCTCCTATCAGACATGTCCCTCTCCCGGCACTGCAGATTCAGTGATGTCCTCTGAAATAAATTCTTCTGGGGGGAGGGGTAAGTATCTACATAGTTGGGATTGGGGCTGGTCCCTCACACCTCTTCACTGGTTCCCTACTCCATGCTGGCATGTTGCAGTCATATCTTGGAGCACTAGGTTGAAATCTGGTCTCTATTTCCCTGTAGAGATATAAAAAGTACTCTCCCCTTGGGTGGGTTAGTGCCCTGTGCCCCCACTATCCATTTCTTTTTCTTTTTCCTTTCCACACCTCCTTTTTAGTTGGCTGCCATATGTATCCCTGGATTTGGTCTGTTCCCTGCCATACTACCTGGTCCTCACCCAAGGAATGTTTCTATACAGTAGCTTTTTCCCTATGCCCCTTATGTATATATTTTTAATTGCCTCATGTGCATGTGAAAAATGGACAAGGCATAAAGAGTCTCAAAGAAGAGTTATATGTTTGAGTTATGGTGCTGGCAACGAATACATAATACACTAAAGACTGCCAGAAGAACAGACAAGTCGGTTCTGAAGAAGTACAGCCCGAAGGCACCTTAGAAGCGAGGATGGTGAGACTTCATCTCAAAAACTATCCATCTTATCAGGAGGGGTCAAAGGGCATCATGCTTGGTAAAGATGAGAGTCACCAAAAAGGAGCAAGGTCCTCAGCGAGAAAGAGTGACCCGGTGGCTCCAACAGTGAGCTCAGTCGCAGCAATGATGGTGACGATGGCAAACACCAAGCCAGGTCTCATTCCCCTGTAACTGACATCGCTCTGAGTTGAGACCACGGTGTCAGCTGATGACACTTAACACCTAGAACAGCACACACACCTTCTTTTCCTACTTAGGACTTTGCACTGAAAACTTTCATTTCTCTCCTGTTGTTAATTGAAGGCTTGCAGTTGATTTGGGAGGTGATTATTTGTTTCATTAGGTAGCTGTTCTCGGAGAGCACGATAGAAAATATTGCCCTGCAGGTTTGGTGTCACTGAAGAAATTAGGTCAGAATCCATCAAAGTGTGGTACAACCTCACAACCAAGAGATGCACACGCGGATAAATTCAGGATGTCAAGCCTCTTGAGAACAATGAAATCCCCACTTTTCAGCTCCCTCAGGCATTTCATTGTAAGGTGAAAACTTCTGCATGAGAGAGCAGCAATATTTCTTGTGATGCTTGTAAACAGAGTAGTTATTAACCAAAAGGTAAACTGAAAGAATATGCTGTATAAAGTAACAAGTATTTTAAAAACAAAAAGTAAAATGTATTGTGAATCGAATAAAGGTTTATAGAGCAGATCATCAGTGTTGCATTCAGTGATTCATAGGCGTGCTGTTCCATCTCATTCCTTGTATTTCTCTCACTGTGGGTTAGCTTGTCCCTCTTCTTCCCGGTTTCCCGTGTTAATTCCTGCAGAATCAGAACTCTTCTGAACTTTGTGCTTTGGTAATGCTTCATTTTGACCTGCAGTTGTTGCTTATTCTACAGTATGTGGACCACTTTAGTGCTTTTGTTTCCTTCATAGGTCTGTCTAGTATTTGGTTGAAATTGAGTTCAGTTCCTGATCGTAAAGGTGACTAAGGGCCATACTCTGGCCAGGGTGTAGCCAATCAGGAAGCCTGGTACTCCACACGTTTCTCCCACTCTAACCGGAGCTTTCTAATAGGACCCCTTTTAGAGCTGTTGGTCATGGCAGTCCGTCACCACCTGGCTCTTTAGGTCCCAGGACTGTGGAACTGATGTTTGTGTGGTCCATTAATCCATTGCACTAATTGTTTCTGTTAGTCTATTAGACTAATTGTCTTTTGATTTTCATTACTGTTTTTTCTTCTGGACACAGAGAAACTAATCATTCCCATAGGTGGCCACTCCCAATCTTTTAAGACCCAGTCAGTACTCACCAAAGTA
This sequence comes from Tenrec ecaudatus, assembly GCF_050624435.1. Lineage (NCBI taxonomy): Eukaryota > Metazoa > Chordata > Mammalia > Afrosoricida > Tenrecidae > Tenrec > Tenrec ecaudatus. The sequence goes on from NC_134536.1 coordinate 113,032,592, forward strand.
GGATGTAGAACACAGTGTCTGTGAATTGTTATGCCACTTGATCTTGCTTCCTGAGACAGTGGTCCTGGGGCCACAGGCATAGTGGCTCAATCCTTTCATAACTTTGCCCACTTGTGTGCTCCGCTACATGGATGAATATATTTGCAACAAAGGTAAATACACGTGTGGAAACATCCTGTGTCTGACCTATAGATAAGTATTTGTGGATTGACTTCCATTCTCCCTCTCATGCCTGTTCAGCCTGCATGTCTATCCATGCATCTATTTGGAGATGACTTCTATTGAAAGGTTTATTGGGTATGTAACAGTAGTTTATATCTCTATTACCTTTAATTTTTGCATTCTTCCCAGCATATTTTCCTGCTTTTATCTTTTTTCAACCTCCTATAGTTGCATATTTCCTTCCCTCCACACAACTTAACATATCTCAGTGATTTACTCTCTTCTACCCTCTCACCACTGATTAAAGAGTGTCTTTGTTTTTGTTTTGTTTTACCATGAAAACCTGTTCTGGAGTTATTACAATAGGGTCTTATACAATGTTTGCCCCTTTGTGGTTGACTAGCTTCACTGTTACGAGGTGCTTCGCAGATTCATTATTCCATGGTGTGAATGCATCAGTTCTTACTTGTCCATCCTTCCATGTGCCCAGCCACTGGGTGGACGGAGGCTGATACTATTCTTATCATCCAGAGGATGGAAGAACAAGGGAGGAACCTACTTTTCTCGTTTCCAGTCCCCCGTGTTTGTCTGTGCCAGTGCTTCTCAATCTTCCTCATGCTGCGACCCTTTCATACAGCTCCCCATGTGGTGGTGACCCCCCTCACCCATAAAATTACTTTCATTGCTACTTCATAACTATAATGTTGCTACTTATATGAATCAGGCGACCCCTGTGAAAGGGTTGTTGGATCCCCAAAGGGGTAGAGACCCACAGGTTGAGAACCACTGGTCTGTGGTCTTAGTTGAATGTTGTTGGCAAAAGTTGTAGATGGTCATGTCAGGCCACATCAGGTCAGCCAACAACACATTTTTCTGTGTTTTTCATCACTTTTGCTCAGTTTCTTCTCCAATTCACTTCTTTACACTTTCCTCTGGAGTTCAGGGTTCCAGCATTATCACTGTATCTATCTGCTTTGGTCTCTTGTGTCTTCCTTGTAGAAGGTCTGCGTACTGTGTCTGCCTAGTCCGCTATCCCAATATTAAAGTCACTAAACAATGTGTTTCATCTGTGTCAAAAATATTGGTATCGGGCACTACATTGAAAGGAACTAACAGAAATCCAAGCCATCTTTTGAAGAGGTCATAGAATGGGGGCTACCGTCACTGATGACAGATGGAACTTCACTGAAGGCAGAGAATGCCAGAAAGCTGTTTACTTGTGTTTTATTGAGGATTCGAAGGCATTCAGCTGTGTAGATAACACATTATGCATAATATTGAGGGGAAGGAGGGAGGAGAAATGGGGAGCTGATATCAGGGGCTCAAGTGGGAAGAGAATGCTTTAGAAATGATGATGGTAGCATATGTACAAATGTGCTTGATTCAATTAGATGAATGTATGGATTGTGATAAAAGACGCAAGAGGCCCCTATAAAAGTAAGAAGAAAAAAAAGTAGAGGGTCATCGAAAGGAGGGAGCCCTGTGGATGAGCATAGTGGCTGCAATAATGGGTCTTAGACATCGTTGTGTAGACTCCAGTGACATTTTTTTCTGTTTTACGTAGACTCTCCAGGAGTCAGATTCCACTCCATGGCACATGTGCTTACCAAATAACAGCAACAAAACCAAAGAAAGAAGCAAAGCACTGATATAATCAAAACCCCAGTAAAAAATTGACTGTCAGAAAATCCTTTTTCTACTGACCCCACTTTGAAGTATGATTACATTACGCATTAAATAACTAAGAAGAAAAATGATAAATTTGGGTCAATAAAGTTTCGTTAATGTGTAGAGATTGTCAATACATTTTAAAGTTTACTCAGATGGCATTGGACAAAAGTTAATCAAAGCTTACGTTGCCCTTGTTTGAGAAGAGTTTACCATGTGAAACAATCATGCCAAAGGCATAAACTTAAAAGAAGTCAGCCTGATTTATGCAAGGAAGACTTTCATAATAGTTTTGTTTACTATGTGAGAATATTTCAAGTCATACAGCAGTGCTATTGAATTCCCCCAGGGAAACACAGACTAAGGCAAATAGAAGACAGTTAGCAACAAGAAGTTATGCATTGATAAGGATGTGAAAATAAACAGGACAGGAACTCAATGCATAATGTGGCATCTCTCTTAGAATTAAAGTCTGACAAAATAAATCACATTACATTCAATGGTACAAATTTGATGGCCAGTTTCAAGCCGGTCTCTAGTATGATCTGAAATGTGCAGTCCCTTGAGCCAGTCTAGTACCGTGCCCATGTATTTCTCTTGGTATAAAGTAGAAGAGACTTGATAGAGCCCACATTTGCCTCATAGACCATCACAGATTCCCAAACTTCTTGTAAACATGGATTCTTCCTGGGTTAGAACTGTTCTCTGTAATTGAAACTCAGTCTAATTTTCTGGATGGAGAAATATTTTCCTTACAACATCTATAGAGCAACATATTTGTATCTAGTAAGTTTCAACAAAGGAAAATTTTCTCATTCATTTATCAGTGTCAAGAAGAAATAAATGGCAAGGAAGTTCTGTACCCTGATTAGAAATAGAGGTCGCTGCCTGTTATCAAATTAAACATTTCTGCGGTTTTTAAAACTGTAGCAAACATCTCATTGCAAACAATATGGTTGGATCTAGTAGGCAGAACTAAATTGTAGATTAGGCAGCTAAGTATTCATGTCAACATTCAGGTTGCATTTTTTTAATCTCTAAATTTGAAAGGATCAGAAAGCTGAGTGCTCCCCATGTCAGCATGCAGGTTACATATCGGATCCTCTAAAGTTGCAGGGATCAGACATCTGAGTGCTCCCCATGTCAGTATGCAGGTCTCCACTTTTTACAAGAAAACAAAGGAGAAATTGATGTTAGGAAAGCTAACCTGGAAATGTTCAATAAATGCACGAAACACGCAGCTGAGAACAACTTTAAAACAAAAATTATTTCCTCATGGCACAGGAAGCTAAATCTAACTCCAGGCTGTCGGCTTCATCAGAAACCTTTCTCTCTTGCCTCTTTGAGCTAGCCAGGTAGTTTTGCATCTCTGGTCCCCCACCTCTGCTTTTTTGCTGACTTGTTGGTTAGTCTCTTTCATATAGCAAAAGAGATCGACTCAAGACACACCCTATTTCCTTAATATAAGAAAAACAATCCATCCCCATGTAGGATTCTAGTCACAGGAATAGAGGTTAGGCTGTACCACGCATAATTTGGAGGGAGGGAGGGTGTGTGTGTGTGTGTGTGTGTGTGTGTGTGTGTGTGTGTTTGGGGGGGTGGGATCCAATAAAATCATGAACAACCTTTGATCTCAAAGGACAGAAAGTTAAGCCAAGATAAATCATTGTTTTGTTTGTTCCTACTATGAAAGGAAATGTCACCTAAAACACCATTGTCCTTCAGTGGTCCGGTCTAAGGCCTCCTATAAGAAGCTAGGTGGCGCTGTGAGGTTAAGCGATGGACTGCTCACCGCAGGTTGGTGATTCAAACCCTCCAGAACCCTCCATGGGAGAAAGAGGAGGCAGCTTGCTCCTGTAAGGATTTAGTCTCAGAAACCAGTCTCTGAATCATTAGGACTCAGAGTCAATCGATGGCCATGAGCGTCATTTGGGCCTTGTCAGTACTAGTATACGGAATTTTCAAAAATAATGTACCATCCACCCATAACCTCCTTACCTCCACACACACAGAACTGAATCCTTCCCATGTTATTTCATCTGTTAGTCCTGCTCACCAAATTTAAAACATTTTCAGAATATGAAACACACATCACAGCCCCGTGATAGTCCAGACCAAAAAAAAAAAAAAAAAGCATAACAGATCCTCTGAGTAAGTCAAACCAATTTTTATCAGACCTAAACAGGAAGATACCACAACTTCTGGTGGGCCGTGGGACTCTGTACGTATTACGTACATTCCTTAGCTAGTGATTGCCATGAGTCACAAGACTACACAAACCCCCCTGTGCAGTGTGAACTGCATAAAAGGAATTAGTTGGGTCTGAGGGGCAAAGCCATTTGCTTAGGTTGAGCAAAACTATTTCACGTGCCAAGGCTACAGTTTGTCCAACCATTTTCAGAAACACATTTAAATACCATAATGTCCCTATGGATTTTTCCCCTCCAGTGAATTAGATCCAAGTTAATAGGAACTATTAAATCTACTTAGTTGAGTCTCTTAACTGAGTTTCTTCAAGTTGTTTCTTTCACAGATGCCTTTTGAGATTTTTTATTTGTTCCATCAGAGTCACTTTGAATTAAAACCTCTGCAGCCTTGTGAAATGCATGGTAAAACAAAAACACCTGACAATCTTTAGAAGCTAAGTGGATATGATCTGTGGGCTGACCATGCACAGCGCTGTATGAAAATTCAGTCTGATGCAATGTCTAATCTGCTGTGACATTCAAGTTTTAAGTGACGCTCAAGGAGATGGAAGGATTGGCTCCACATATATCCCAATGTGTGCTGGTCCTCTGTCTGTTAACTTGCTAATGAACCATGATTGAGTAAGGTAATGAAGAGTTTACAGAGAGCCCCAGGAAACCAATTTCCAATTTTGCAACCAGCAGGCGTCAGCTTCACTGCAGCCCTTGCTAATTTTGTCTGGAAGCGGACTTGGCTACTAAATGCCATCCTGGCCTCGTGACTCAGACTTGTCTGATCCCCATGTACTGATTCATTAATGCACGGCTCTTCAAAAGACATCAGTCCTTCATTGGTATAAACAGGCTGAATAGCTATTACGTCTTACAATGAGAATGGAAATTTTAACAACTTTGGAAAATTTTAAATATTAGAAAGCATTGATCATACGCCTAATCTACATAGGCAAGGAACTACATGTAAGAGAATTGTCTTGAGTTAATTTATGATGAACGTATATAAAGACATGTGACAGAATTCTACATTTTTGCTCCTTCAGTATATGTCAGTTCATTCATTCTAATTTCTGATTTATGAGAGTAGACTAAAATCTGTCTATTCTTTAAAAAGAAAACAAAAAAGAAACACTGTGAATTTCATGCATTCAGCCATGGCTTCTGAAAATGTATACAAATCTGAGCCACTGACAGGTAAAACTGCGTAACAGATAGTAATAATTGTACATGGTAGGACACACAGCCAGGGACCCACACTGTACCCATGAACTCAGCCCCACTGGCAGGAGCTTATGGTTAACTGGTTTCAAGAAGCATTTGGCTTCATATATAAATTTGGAAAACATAAGCACATCCCATTCAACTTCTAAGGAGATTCTTTTTTTATTATCAGACATTACAGAACCACCAAGGTACCATATACCTTGGCATTGACTCCTTCAAATGGACCGCAGTTGAGGAGCGGGAGAAACCCCTTTTAAATCTGAGTGTAATGACTCAAAGGACTGTTTGCAAAGATAAAGACGAACAGGAGGCTTTTTTTAAACAATTTATTGGAGCTCATACAATTCTTATCACAGTTCATACATATACATACATCAATTGTATAAAGCACATCTGTACAGTCTTTGCCCTAATCACTTTTTTCTTTTTTTTACATTTTATTAGGGACTCATACAACTCTTATCACAATCCATACATATACATACATCAATTGTATAAAGCACATCCATACATTCCCTGCCCCAATCATTCTCAAGGCATTTGCTCTCCACTTAGAACAGGAGGCTTTGATGTAGGCATAAGTCAGTCTTCATTGATAATCATCAGGCAGGTGGGTGAATGAGGCTGGCTTCCTTCTGACAAAGCTGGCAATCCTGCAGCTGGAAGGGTCAGCCAAGAGTGAGAATAATCCCTTCTTCTGCTCTTTCTTCCATCAGCGCTCTCCTTTAAAGGTATTTGTAATTGATCTTTCATCATCAAGAGTCACTTCTCCTTAATGCATGAAGAAATGTGAGTCAGTCAAGAGCTTTTCAAAGGAGGAGTTGTGCTGCTTGGTTAAAAAAAAAAAAGCTCTAGCTTTTATGGTTTTTTCTCCATTTCAAAGGTAACGAAAGCAAAGCACATCATCCAGATGAAAATGTCTGTAGACATTCTGGCTATTACACTGTTATCTCTGAGATCTGTTTCCACTTGTTCCAGCTGAGTGAAGGCTGGTGCGTCTTGGGGATGCTTCAATGGCATCCAAAGGACCGTGTGCCCATCAGCATTAGCAAAGCGGGACGTTCCTCCTGCATTTCCCTTTGGGGCTAGGAATGCCTGTGCTAAACTATGATACATCAGTAGGCAAGGTATGCAAGCCTCAAAGTCTATGTATTTTAAATAGCCTTCTACATATTTAGCATCTCTTTTCGTTTTCACACTTGCATGCTTGTCCAGAGTCCAGCCTAATAAATGCTGACGCTCCTGGCTCGGTTTAATTAACAATAAGCAAGATGTGTGAGAAACAGTGGGCGCACTGAAGCAGGGTGAGGTCATGCTCAAAGCATGTGACCATCAATCAAGAATCAGAGCCCAGCCGGATTCAAGCAAGCAAGCAAGGGGCCCTGGGAAGGATGCTGGCCAGGTCTCCAGCGGCATGACATTTCCACTGAAAGGGCTTTACACTTTCTCCATAATGATAACTGCCTGTACCTTGTATAACAATTCTAAGACCTTAAATGTTGAAAACTCTAGAGTTTACAAATGATTCTCATGCCCTCCCCCAATATGCTAGACAATCATGTGTGCCTTGTTGGATATAAGAGAAAATAGAGGCCCCAGAGAGGAAAGGGACAGTTACCAAACCTCCACAGGCTCCAGGGAGTCCGAACTGTTTGAACACCAGGTTTCCTGTGCCATGGCCAAGGGTTTCTTTCTTCATGGTTTGGTTTTTTAATATTTATATTAAAATATTATAATATTTATAAAGTAAAGTTTTCCATTTTAGCCAGGTGAAATACAATTCAAAGGCATTTATTACATTCCTAACATCATCATCACTACTTCTTTTCAATATGTTTTTATCCCACAAAACATATTCTGTAACCACAAACATTAATTCCTCCTTCTCCTCTTCCTGTAGCCTATTATAACGATTACGTAGCTTTCTACCTTTATTGGCACCCTCTTTTGTATAAGAGGGACCATATGATCTCATAGTGGTAACTCGTGGGGTGGTGGCCCCAAAGGTCAGCAGTTGGCAACACCAGCCACTCTGAGGGAGATAGAGAGGGCTTAATACTCCTGTAAAGCGTGACAATTTCAAAAATCCACAGTGGCAATTCTGCCCTGTCCTGTGGGGTTGCTATGAGTTGACATGACTCAATGGCAGTGAGTTTGGCAAATAATATTGGAAGTACCATGGGTGGCCAGAACAGCAAACAAATCGATCTTGTAGAAACTATGGGCAGAATTCTCCTTAGACGCTTTGGGACTGTTATCAAGAGGGACATATTATGAAGTCCTTTGAAAGGAAATCATGCCAGCAAAAGAGAAGACCCGCAGCCAGATGGTTCACACAGTGGCAGTAACAATGTGCTCTAGTATAACCATTGTGAGGATGCTTCAGGACCAGCAGTGTCTTGTTCTGTTGTACAAACGGTCATTATGATTCACAACTTACTCCATACTACCTAACAACAACAACAAGGGGCATGGAGTGGTCTCTCACTGTGATTTTTATTTTCATTTCCCTACTGACTAAAACTGTTGAGTATCTTTCTGTGTGCTTTATTGGCCATTTGTACATCTTCTAAAGAAATGTCTTTGCAAGTGTTTGCCCATTCTTTTTGATTGCGTTATTAGTCTTACTGTTGTTGATTTCTTTATAAAAAGGGTAAATGAAAAATATTGCTATTAGGGTTCCAATTCATCCATACACAGATTTCTTCTAAACAAACATGTTTAAATATATACAGGTTTATTCTAAACAAAACGTGCTTAAATATATGTCTGAAATAACAAGATAGCTGCCGATAATTTCTCTCAGTAATACACATTATCTCATTAAAAAAAATCAGTGCCATCAGGTAGCTTCCAACTCATAGGACTTCCCCTTTGGGTGCATGAGGCTATACATTTTTACAGGAGTAGAGCGTCTTATCTTTCTCCCGAGAAGCAGCTCGTGGTTGCAAACAGCTGACCTTGTGGCTAGCAGCCCAATGCATAACCTATTATGGTACGTATGCTCCCTTCGTGTTGTTATCAAGGCATTTTTAAAAGGGTACAATTAAAACAGTGGTTCTCAAAAGCATCCAATAGGCCAGTTGTCAAAGCAGAGAGGTCAACTCAGAAAGCTATACTGACTGTCTTTTGGAATTCCAAGTAGGTAATCATGATAGAGTTTCTGAAAAGGCATAGGATGACCACGAGGGTTTATTATAAAGATGTTTTAAGAACATTGAAAACTGAATTGGTGAGATTAAAAAAGACCAGGAAAGTTACATTGAGTCATTTTTTCCCCCATCAGATCAATGCAATTGCTCATTCTTCGAGGGCAGCTAGGGCTATTATGCTGGGATTTTGTTGTTAAACCTTCATCGAGCCTCCATAAAACAGAACTCACTGCCATAGAATCAATTCTGACTCACAGTGATCCTCTAGGACAGATTAGAACAGTCCCTTTGAATTCCTGAAACTTTATATATTTTTTTCAGACTTTAAATCTTTATAGGAATAGAGAGACTCATCTTTCTCCCTCAGACGGCCTAGAGAGTTTGAACTACTGACCTTATGATTATCAGCTCAATGAGTAACCCACTATGCAACCCAAACTCCCCTCATCCATTTACTGCCTGGATATTGCCCCTTCAGAATTCTTTTGTCTCCCCAAACCCAGAGTATTTGAAAGGAACATTATTTAAGAAAATAATGAACTGATGTTTTGACATGATGTAAATGGAAGAGCATCGATCCTCTAGTGTAGGGTTAAAGAAATGGAAACAATGCTTTCTGAAAGGCATAGACAAAAATGGAGAATGTGCTGAGAAACAATACCTTCACGTTTTAATTCTAAGCATTTTTATAATTTAATTTGTCACTGATATGTTTTGAGTTAATTTTTGCATGTAAAATGAGGTATGGGTTTAATTTTATTCTTTTTAATGTGGAAATCCCCAGCACTATTTGTTGAAAAGAATGTTTTTACCCTCATTGAATATAGTTGACACCCTTGTCAAAGAACAATTGAACATAGACTCATGAATTTAATTTTGGACACTCAATTCCAGTCCATTGATCTCTCTGTCTGTCCCTGTACCATACTGGTTTGATTGCTGTGCCTTTGAAGTATGCTTTGAAATTAGAAAATATTATTTCTATTTTTTTTCTCTTAAAAACTTCCTTTTAAATAATGTCTTTGCTTTTCAGCTTTTGATTGTGAAATTGCTGAAGGTTTACATAACAGCTTAATCAGCTTTATAATTCAACAAATTATAGGCAAATTGTTTCATTTCATTGATTGTAATTTCCTCAATATAACATCATTTTTCTTATCTTACTTCACCTTGTGTTTCTTGTTTCTATCCCTCCTTTTTTAAAGACTTTTGACTAGTCAAGGGTCTTTGCAATATTTTACATTAATTTAAGGAGTGGATTTCCATTCCTACAAAAGAGGGGCGGTTGGGATTTTCATAGAAACCGTGCATTGAATCTATAGATTATTTTAGGTAACACTGAAATTTTAACAATATTAAGCCTTCCAATCCATGAACAGGGATGTCTTGACATATATTTAGGCTTCCTGTCATTTATTTTAGGAATATTTTATTGTGTTCAGTATACAAGCCTTTCATTTGGCTGGTTATTAGTTCCTAGATATTTTATTCTTTGAGATGCCATTGTTAGTGGAATTTGCTTTTTAGGTCCATTCCAGATTGCTCATGTTGGCTTTTCTCTGTTTAACTTTGACATTTACAACAGCTTCTTGGAAAGTTGGAGCACAGGTATACACAGTTCTGAGAACAGCACGTGCAGTTGGTAAGCCACAGAGAAAATTATATTCTGGCAGATCCAGCCATGGTTTCATCTTCTTGAAAAAATTCAAGTGCTCAGTGAAAAATTACAATGAGCATGTCTTTAAAAGCAACAAAGATATAAACCATAGTATTTAAATGCAAAAAGCACTGCCCTAATACCACATAGCACTTCTCCTCACGTCATAAAACACAACAACTCCAAAAAGATGCCAAGGGACGAATTCTTCTTCTACGTTGTCTCTTCACTTGCTCAGACATAATCAGAAAGGAAACACGCACAACTTGATTTTTCTCAAGGGAAGCAGCCTGGACACAAACAATTAAAAGCACTTGTTAAACAATATTTTGGAATCCAGAAAAAATTTAAAATATTCTCTAAATGGAAAGCCACCTCCAAACAGTGCAATTCACAAAAGAGTGATGATCATTAATTCACAAGGATATCTTGATAGGGACAAGTTCAGTTACCAGGCAGAGTATCAGGGAGCTTTTCCATCATGTAGCTCCATGAGACTGTTCTCCATCTCTGACGACACAACACAGATAAGTAGGGAGGAGGCGTTGACTCAGTTCAGTTATCCAGAGAACTGTGGAATCTGGGGAATTCTTGCATCACCACTAAAAACCAGTCACACTGTGTGCCTCCTGCCATGGTAGGCGCTCTGCTTGTAAACAAGTCAACCATGCATTTCAAACATGTGATATTTATGTACACACATTTTCTGCTAGACAAGGAGTGGAAATGGATGTTGCATAAAACAGACTACATGCACCCAAAGACACACAATCCTACATGATTCCTAAAGTTAAGCATGGTTGTAAACCCAGCAAATTAAGGAGTGCAATAAACGTACAGTGAATGAAAAGATGAATCCCGGCCTACCCTGGGGCTCTCGGCAGCACTGAACAACGTATGCCTAAGGCAAACGATTAAGGTCTTTTTGCTTCCATTGGGGCCAAGCCAGGCACCCCAAAGGAGAAGCTTTGCAGGAGATTACACAATGACAGTCAGGAAGAGATAGAACCATGGTCCCCTTCTCACGTCTGAATATAGGACAAAATCCAAAATAACAATGATGCTACTTCCTAGTTATAGAAATCATTTCAATCAAACTTTCAGTTATTCAGGCATCAAATACATTTAACCTGGAGGTGAGATCAGCAGACATTCTTACGGAAGGGTTTCTGTGGCGAGAAGAGGTTGAGGCGCTGAAGTTAAGGCATGTCTAGATAACTCCAAATATTAAAAGAAAATGAAGTTTTAAAAATTGAACTGACACAAACATTTGATCCAGCAAAATTGAACAAATATACAAATATTCATGGTTTTAGATTTTCACTTTTTTATACTATGATCCATTCTATGTCATTTTATAGAGCATATTTTATATACAAATCCTCTACCACTAATTGAAAATGTATTTTGAAGGAAATGCATCAGTGAAACACTTTATTCATTTCCAGTAACAGATTTGATGACATTTGCAGAAATAGCTCTCCATTATCTACATTGTATTACTTGGTAAATTTAGCAGAAAGAAGAGGATGGAAAAATATGAAAACACAAAATGTGAAAATAATGAAGCTTTAATGTAGCACAAAAACTGTGACAGATGTAAAGCCACAAAGAGTCGTTAAATTGTTCCCAGTCCATCTCTTTTTATCTCTCTCATCCCTTCACTATCAATTATTCCTAATGTCGTTCCATTTTGCTGTTAGAGTCATGGAGCCAGTATGCAACTTGGTTGTTTTCTCTCTGTCTCGACTGGTCTCGGCGTAAGTATGACCCGCTCCAGGTCCCTCTCAATGATGTAGAATTACTTCAAGTGAAAAAAATGCTAGGAGTTTTATGTGTTTAGTCATTAGTCATTATAATAGCTATTGTTTTTATGCTCACATTCATCAAAAAAAGAAAGAAAGAAGACTAATATATCTTGCAACAGTTCAGGTATTTGGCTCATCATAAATTTGTCCGTTATTTCTTCAGACTCACAACATATTGCAATAAGCTGTATTGGTCTTTTTAGCATGGATCAATGCGTATGAAAAGAACCTTAAACTTTGCTCATTTGTCACTGTCAACTATAGCTAGTCACTGAAATACACGCAAAGTAAAATTATATTTGCATCATGCGATGTTATCGGCTTTATTCAACATAATCAGGACTAATATGTCTTTAGGACCTGATTTTCAGTTGTGATAGCTGACAAAGGTGTGGCCATTCACCTCTAGCAATGATTAAAGCTCAAATAATACATAAAGAAGCCAGAGTCTCTGTTCCTGGCACGTTTTTCAATGCAACTCTTCCACTTCCTGTGACCTTAAATCTACAAAAGAAAGTTTGCATACTTAGTGAATAATTTATATTACAATATATACTAAAATTACACTAAAGGGATAACCTTAAATTATGTTCTAAAAACATAACATTCTAATTAGTTCAGGAAAGCAATGTGTTCCTTATTAAATTGGCACTCTGCAATGCTCACCCTCCTGACACAACTGCTGAAGCCAAGCAGGTGAACAAGTAAATGTGGTGAAGAAAGCTGATGGTGCCTGGCTATCAAAAGAGACAGTGTCTGGGGTCTTAAAGGCTTGAAGATAAACAAGCGGCCATCTAGCTCAGAAGCAACAAAGTCCACATGGAAGAACACACCAGCCTGTGTGATCGCATGGTCCCGAAGGGATCAGTTATCAGGCATCAAAGAACAAAAAAAACCATACCATTGGCTACACACCTCCATGATATAATCGCCAAAGACAAACGGGTGCATAAGCAAATGTGGCGAAGAAAGCTGATGGTGTCGGCTATCAAAAGAGATAGTGTCTGAGGTCTTAAAGGCTTGAAGGCGAACAAGCAGCCATCTGGCTCAGATGCAATAAAGCCCATATGGAAGAAGCACACCAGCCTGTGCGATCACAAGGTGCCAAAGGGACCAGGTATAAGGCATCATGCAAAATATATATATATATATGCCATAGTGAAAAAAGGGGGAAGGGCAGAGTGGAGACCCAAGGCCCATTTGTCGGCCACTGGAGATCCCCTCATAGAGGGGTTTAGGAGAGGAGATGGGTCAGTCAGGGTGCGATGTAGTACCGATGAAGAACACAGCTTTCCCCCAGATCCTGGATGCTTCCTTCCCCCAACTACCATGATCCGAATTCTACCTTACAGGACTGGATAGGGCAGAGGTTGTACACTGGTGCATATGGGAGCTGGAGCCACAGGGAATATCCTGGGTGGATGATACCTTCAGGATTAGGGGTGTGAGGGGCGATACTGGGAGAGTAGAGGGTGAGTGGGTTGGAAAGGGGGAGCTGATTACAAGGATCCACATGTGAGCTCCTCCCTGGGAGATGGACGGCAGAGAAGGGTGGGGAGGGAGACTCTGGGTAGGGCAAGATATGACAAAATAACAATCTATAAATTACCAAGGGCACATGAGGGAGGGGAGAGCGGGGAAGGAGGGGGAAAAAAAGAGGACCTGATACAAAGGGCTTAAGCGGAGAGCAAATGGTTTGAAAATGATTAGGGCACGGAATGTACGGATGTGCTTTACACAATTGATGTATTTATATGTATGAATTGTGATAAGAATTGTATGAGCCCCTAATAAAATGTAAAAAAATGATTAGGCCAAAGAATGTACAGATGTGCTTTATTCCATTGATGTATGTATATGTATGGATTGTGATAAGAGTTGTATGAGCCCCTAATAAAATGTTTTAAAAAATAAATTAAAAATAAAACAGACCCCACGACCCAGTGGGTCAAAAAAAAAAAAGAATTTAGAAATAGGCATAACAAGATTTCGGTGTAAGAGTTAAAAACTGATTACAAGGATCCACATGTGACCTCTTCCCTGGGAGAGGGACAGCAGAGAAGGGGGGAAGGGAGACTCTGGATAGGGCAAGATATGACAAAATAACGATGTATAAATTACCAAGGGCATATGAGGGAGGGGGGAATGGGGAGGGAGGGGGAAAAAAAAGAGGACCTGATGCAAGGGGCTTAAGTGGAGAGCAAATGCCTTGAGAATGATTGGGGCAGGGAATGTATGGATGTGCTTTATACAATTGATGTATGTATATGTATGGATTGTGGTAAGAGTTGTTTGAGTCCCTAATAAAATGTAAAAGAAGAAAAGAGAAAAATATATATATATATAGACAATACACTGTTGATGTGATCAGCTGTAGACTTGTCAATTCTGACTCATGGGTGCCCTATTCATGTCGGGAAGAACTTCAGAGTTTTCAAGGCTGCGATCTTTCAGAAGCAGAGCCCCTCATCAAGTCTGTCTTCCCAACGCACCTCTCAGTGCTTCAAGCACTAGCCCCTCAGTCAGCGGTCAAACATTAACTGTTTGCACTACCAAGGAACTTCTTGCATAGTGGATAAGATCAGGCAAATCTTAAAAATACAGAAGAGCAATGTATCATAAGAAGATGCACCATTATCTTACTGAAGGTCATTATGTAAGTGGGGGAAATGCAGCTAGAGGTGGTTTGGCTGTCTAAGAGAGCAGAAGGCAATGAAAATAATTGAGGTAAATGTGCAGAGACCCTTCCGACTGCACTAGGGAGCTTCACCACTAGGAGAGAAGGTTATAAGTCAGTTGAGGAGTGAGACCCTTCATAGTCTATCTACCTGCCCACATGAGTCATCCTACATGCATCTTGCACTCCTAATACACCTGGAGTTTTAACATTTCCAAATTTTTGCTCCTAGTATTTCCTCGGCCACAAATAATAAGTGTGATAATATATGCCAGTGATATTTGTGCCTCTGTTTCTTTCCACTAATGGTAACTCGCTGCTCTGTTGAATTCTCAAAATGCATAATCGATTTTGAAACCTTAAGTAAATAACCAAGCGTTCATGGTCAAGTTAACTAAAAATACCAGAAGCTGTGCTTCTCTGAATTTAAAATTCAAACTATCAGATTTAAAATAATGACTGAGCCCTGCACCCAGCCAGCCTTGTCTCCTCGTGCTATAGCACCACCAGGAGAGCTGAGGAAGAGGCAATCAAGACGAGGAGCAGGTGGATCCGTGCTGCTAGAGATGCGTAACGGCCCAGTGGTTTACTCTTGGGTAGCAGTGGTCTTGACCTCATAGAAAGAATGGGCTTCTAGGAGGATCAAGGGATGCAGAAAAGTATATCAATTGCTTCCTTCGCTCATATACTTCCTCTGACATATCACTTATTATTATTGACATGTACTTTCTAGAAAGGTCAAGCTTGGCAAGCTTCCAATGGTAGGGTCAGATGTGGAGACAGAACAGCACAGCGCTTGAGAATATGTCTGGGGGTCATTGTCAGCTCAAGAATGACTTAAATCCTCCTTGCGAAGATCTACAGTGCAGTCATGTCTTACATGACGGTGAATAGTGTAGGGGCTAGACACTAAAATCAGAGGCACAGATTCCTAATTGTAAAAAAATTGTCTTCGAAATTCTTGTATATGTTCTCTTTCATACTTACCAAATGGCTTCTAAAGCTCTTCCTGAAAACGTTACCAGTGTCAGTCTGCTGGCTTATGAAATAACATGGTTTGCTTCTTATTAATTGTTTAAAATAGTGCTATAATTTACTGTGTGATAATAATCAACCACTCACAATTAGGACAGCATTTTGTCTACTATACAAGAAATTGCCTACCCAAAGAATCCTTGAAATTATTCTCAATGCTCCTCATGCCTCTCTTCAAAATGCACTAACCATTTCAGGGACTTTGGGAAGAAGGGGTACTATATTCCAATCTGCTTGATTTGAGAGAAAATTCCACACCATAGCCATTAGTCTTTTCCCCACCGAAAACCCTAAAAACTTGAATTTCCTTCTTCATGGACGTTCTTTTGACTGCCCATAGGAGAACCACAATCGAACAAATAGGAATTTAACAATAAAGGGAATTTTATTATTAGGTGGCCCAGGAATGGCTCATGGAAATCCCAGATTGTTGGCTTTCATGATCAGCTAGAGCCCGCAACTAGACAGTGCCAGGAAACAAAATTTCTATCTTCAATTTTGAGGGATTCCATGGTCTCTCGTGTTTGTATCTCTCTACATATGTGTCTTCTTTTCTCGCTTTTAATACTGGGCTTTCACCCTTTTCTTGGGATATTGTAGAAGAAACCCCCTTAGAAATAAAAACTCAACCACTAAAGATACAATGGACTCAGTACTCAGGAACTGACCTTCTAAGGAAGAAAATCTCACTGGCCTCACTAGTCAGGTGTCTGTCTCTAATCAACTCAATTATAGCCAGAGTTTGGGGGACGGGCATGATGTAGAACAAAAATGGAAGGATTGTGAAGCGCAAAATCCGAAATCTAAGGGAGGGATTAGTATCAGAGCCTAAAGTCTGAGAATCTGGTTTGCAGAGGCTACGGATGACAGCGGGAGCCCGAGAGTCATTGTGGAATTATGCAGGAAAGCAGCTTCCGGTGAACTCCCTCTCTCCACGTCGGAGGGGTAGGAGGAAAGTCGTCATTCAATGGAGTGCATTAGGAAGCTGAGTTCAGACGGTCAAAGGCATAAGGCTGACGGGAACAGTTAAATTTTGTCACGAGGTCCCCCCAATGATGCACACTGGTTCTCATCTGGTTTCCAAAATTTTATCTATTTGGGGGTTGTATTGTTTTGTTTGGTTTTTGATTGTACATATTAGGGGATATCTCAGAAGTGGTATGTCATTGGGAGTTGCCCTCTTGAAGTAGCAGTATATGTTTTCCTGTTTGTTTGGGGGGGTTTGGTGCATGAAAACCAGGACTGGCTAGCCTATAGAGTCAGCAAGCGGAATAAGGGTTTGGGTGGGAAGGGGGCACAGAGGAGAGGTCGAGGTGAAGGGGAGACAACATCCAAGGGTCCATATAGGGAAATTATATTTGCAAACTGATTGTGGTAGCAACTGTACAATTCTTGATTGAATTATGGGGTGATTTAATATATGTACTAATCCCAAGCAATAAAGTAAAAGAAAAAATGGCTATAGCATTCAACCCAAACATTGATGTTGTTAGCCAACAGCCTCAACTTACAGTACACTAATGCACAATGGGATTGTACTATTGCGATCTACGTGGTTTTCTACGGCTGATTTTACAATAGATAGATAGATAGATAGATAGATAGATAGATAGATAGATAGATAGATAGATAGATAGATAGATAGATAGATAGAAGGATCACTTTCTTCATAGTCCGTCTTAGTCTGGAAGCTTTGCTGAATTCTGCTCAGTGTTACAGTAATGCTTAAATCTCTACTGACAGAGGGATGGTTGCTGTACAGGAATTGCATTAACTGAGTATAGAACCGATGTTACTTGATGGACTTGAACTCTGAGTATTATATCAACATCCCCCCCCAAATCACACGGAGAGGAAAGATATTTCTCAGAAAAATATGATGAGATAGGTAGTTTCTCCATAATATCTAAAATATGATCTTCTGAAAATACTATCACCAGCAACCATTTGCATACAGAGTCAATAGTAATACTTAGAAGAATTTTTCTATGATCAATAAACAAATAAGTAATTCAGATGATCTCAAGGGAAATATTGTAAGGCATTCAGAAACTAAGAGACTAAGATTTTAGCATGTGAGTCCTTTAAAAATTATCATCCAAGATCAATTACACCCTTGAATCTATATGTAAAATATCAGCACATCCAAGAAAAAAATATGTTCTAAATTACCTAAATTTTTGTAGAACAAAGTCCTCTGAGGTGCTCAAATATAATCTGGTTTTGTTTATGCTTACATAACTTTATGCATTACCTTGCTAATGACAATATTGGTTTTAAAACCCAAAGCAGTCAATCAGAAATAATAGCCTGCTTCTGAAACAAAGTATGAATCTTGAAAAACCCCAAATGTATAATAATATGTTGTCTATCATGCCTGCAGAAAAATATTTCATTTTTTATAAATAGTCACGAGAATGTAAGATTGCATATTTTTGGATTTATGACAACAGGTTTTTTCCTTGTGAATGGGCTGCTGAATGTCTAGAAATTACATTTTCATATAAATTGCATTTTTCAAAAAATCACATGATTTATCCCATTTAAACAAATCAGAAAAACACTAGTATATTCAATGTATGCATTAGACTTATTCCCTCTAGTCACTATCTTTTGCAGAATTACTAAAAGAGCTACTATTTTCTAGGGGATAAACTATTTCTGAATAAAAGAGAAACCCATCCAATTTGCCATCACCGCTTTTCTATTTCTGCTTCTAAAAGTAGGGGAGAAGGCTGTAAATATTTTAGGAGGTTGGACCATTTTTTTATTGATGCTTATCACAATGTTTTAACGGTGAATTTCAAATAGTGTCTTCTCCTCAAGGTTTATAACTATCTCAGAGAATGTGTATGTTTCATAGAATAGTCATTATGTTTGCATACAGGCATAAGAAGCTATTTCTATTTTTTATTTCTGTCTGTGACGAAGACGGAATAAATATCACAAAAGATCTGAAAGACCGCCTACTAAGAACACTTGATGCAAGTATTTAGAGCTCATTATGATGTGCCTTTCATTGTGCTAAGTTCTTTAATTTATGCAGTCATTTCACCCAATAAATGTACGAAGTTAGCACCCTTGTTTTCCCTATTTTACGGGTGAGAAAATGAGGCATATCCACGTCAGATACCTTTGCTATGGCCTCTTGGATAATAACCGGTAGAGCGAGATTATGTAGGATTTTAGAGTCTACACAAGTATCTGCTCCACCACGTGCCTGTCTGTCTGCTGTGCAGTAGCGACTTGCATGGCGCGCTAACGCTGAGGTTCTGCCAGCTGGTGTTTCAAATACCAAGCGAGGTTATTTTCATGGTAGATCGATTTCAGCAAAGCTTCCAGACGATTTACTTCCGGTAATCTGGTGGAAGAAAGACCTGCCAATCTATTTCCAAAAACCAGTCGAGCACTTTTTAAATAGCTAATTTGTATCTAAAGCCTGGCATACTTGAAATATCTTCATTTTAATAGAATATTTGAATCTTAATGAAGCAGTTAGAGTGACCTCTTATCGAGCACACACACAATATTCATACTATATTGTCAACTGGCCTAGTTATCTTCTTAGCCTTCAAAGACTAATTTCCTGCCAATTTGGATTAAATTTCTGTTGCATAATTACCAGGAACCTTAAGAATCTCTCTACCCATTGCAGTCTTAATCAGGCCTTTAATGCGGCTTAATCACTTTCTGGTCCACAGAGGCTGAGATATGGGATTTCAGCTCTATATTCCTACAACTTTTGTAACTTCTTTCCTAAATCCAGCAATGAGTGATTTGTTATACTTAGCACATTTTTATCTCTGTATTTTGACAGTGCTATCAAATTTTTTAGGTTTTCAAACTGAGCCATAACCTTCACAAATTTCAGTCAGAATCAGAGTTACCAGAACAAACGTCTGTATATGGATTGTGATAAGAGTTATATGATCCACCAATAAAATGATTTTTTAAAAAGGATCAGAGTTAAACAGGAAAAAAATTAATGATGCACAGTATAGTCCTTTTCCTCCACCAAGAGTAAAGTTGATTGGCCATCACTGGATTTCCCCATTCATAAATCTTTTCTTGTTCCCTGAGCAAATACATTTTGATTCAGGCACAAAACTAAGTAACAGAAAAGATGAAATCAAAGACTATGGAGTTGTGGAATGAACTGTATTCGTAGTGTGTTCCTCTAAACGGACATCCCACACCCGTCCTTGCTGTTCTACAGGCCCATCTCTCCCCAGCAGAGCATGCTGTTCAAATCATAAATCAGATTTCCTCATGTGGATGCTGACGTCGTCAGCAGTTTCCAGTTAAGTCTTTGGCAAGACCAAATCTTTTAAATACCTGGAATTCCAAGATAATTTGTTTCTCACTTACTTCTTCACCCTTACTGCACCCTGTACTACTTCTTGTTTCAGGTCCAAAGTTCTTATTTCAGTTCCTTCAACAGACTATGTCCCTTTTACCTACAGATATTTTCACATGTCTGGCTCTTTGCATGAAATGCTCTCTTCTCATCCTGAAAATTGCTATTCATTCTCTAAATTTTCAAACATTTATTGGCTCTTCAGGGAATTTTCTCTGATCATTTTCCCATAACTAGGAGGAGGAACCAATGTGCATGCTCTAACTATCCCTGGAGTAGTTCTTTTACCACATCTAGCATAAATATAATTCACAATTTTGACAATTTAATATATGGATTCTTCACTAACATATAAGCTCTAAGAGAGCATAAATTATCTAACAAATAAAAATACTTTTTGTTGGCTGAATAAAATAATCTATGTGGGGGGGTCAGTTTTCTTCTAAAACTCAAACTTCCGTGTATCCCACAGTTAATATGTCAATGGCCAAGAAGACTGTAGCTTGAACAATTTATTCTCACTATTCAATTAAGGAAATACAAATTTCAAGCTACTGGTCATAGCATTTCATTTTCTTCATGTTATGATTACTATTTTTTATAATTACCATCATTTGTCTGTTTAATTTTTGTCTAATGAAACTTAGTTCAGAGAGATGTGCAAAGATTTCTTAAGACCCAAAGGACATCTAATCTGTCCCCTAGGCCTCTGGGGCAGGTTGGGGATGATCAGTGACGATTAGAGTGTGGAAGGCAGCACTGAGCAGCAATATCTTTGGATAGCCAATACGACCCTAGCTGCCAGGAAATGATTCCTATTATGGCAACGGTGAGAGCAACTCAGATCTATAAGACCAAAGTCATAATAGAAAGTCTCAGAATGGGAAACACGGCAGGGAGCTGAGATATGAGAAAGAACAGCTGAGATTAGGGAGTGAGTTGTAGTTTCGCATGGGAACACAGTGATTATCACTGTATTAGGGAAGGAGCTTAATTCTGGGTCAATATGCAAGCTAAGAGAACAGGCCTCCAAAATCTTGTATGATGCTGAGCAAAATTCTTTAATATGGATTCTAGAGACGTGTGATTTTTGTTCCCTATCATAATTTTCAGAACATGCAACGAATATATAACCAGTGTATTTATGAGAAGAAAAACCCACTTTAAGCTTCTCATCTCATAGAATATCTACCAAGCAGATGATGCCGACATATCACATAAGCTCTAGAGTTTAGCAAAACATTCCAAGTTGTGCACAGGTAGTATTAAACACTGAACCTAAAACTTACACAAATTTGACACTTCCACACAAAACAGTCCACAATTCCATATTTGTGTTTCATAACATTCTAGTTCACAGGCCAAACTGCCCAACTTTATTCTTTAGATTACCTATGTTCCTATGAAAAAATGCTGATGATTCCTGAAACGTACTCAGGCTGTTACAATGTAGAAAAATAAACGTTATTAGTCTATTAAACATCCTGGTAACACGAGTGGCACAACTTCCTCCCTGAAACCTTTTTGTAAAATTTTACATGACTACAAATGACTTTTTGGATGTGATTATATTAAGGTTCTTGAGATGGTGAGATGATCCTGGGTCATCTGGATGGATCCTAAATGCAATCATATGTATCCATTGAAGAAGATAAACAACAAAAGAAATCAAAGTGAGCCACTACAGAGGCAAAGACAGGAGTAATGAGTCCACAAGCAGAGTAATGCTGGCACCCACCAGGAACTGGAAGAGGCAAGACGAGGGGTCTCCTCTGGAGCTTCTGGAGGAAGTCTTAATTAAGGTGAAACTGCGAGCTCCAGAACTGTAAGCTAATGCGTTTCTATTGTGCCAAGCCACCAAATTTGTGGGAATTAAAGCAGTCACAGAAAATTCATACAATGTGTTGTAAATATATAATTCCCCATGAAGTAATACTTAGACCCCCATTTTGTCTTATACAAAGGAAAAGGCCCTTTCTTTTAGCCAATGAGACATCTTTCTCAAACATCTAACTCAGAGCGCAAGAAATCTTTGCACATCTGTCTGTACTAAGTTTCTTTCAACAAAAATTACATTTGAAGACTTGAAGAATGGGCACATTTCATCAGAAATATGCATGCATTATAATTCAAAGCAAGACAAAGAATCATTTAGATTACCTAATAAAACATTTTAAAAACAATGCACTGTCATCGAGTCAATATGACTCACAGAGACACTGTGTGGATATCTGAGACTGTAACTGTTTACCAGAGTAGAAAACTCAGTCTGTCTCCTGGGGAGCTCTCGGTGGTTTAGAATTGCCAACTGCCAACCATGCAGATAGCAGGCCAATGCTTAACCCCTACACCACCAGGGCTGCTAGCAGGTTATTGTAATATACTGTTCTCATTGAAGCACTTAAGAAGCTCAACTGCAAACTCTAAAAACGATGTAAATCTTTCCAAATCATGTCATTCTATGTAAATGACATAAGCGGGAAGTCAAATAAAGCCTTTGAGATGCCACCTCGCACTGGCCCTGGTAACATTTTTTTTTAATGAATAAAGCAATCTAAGGCTGAAGATGATAGAGAGAGATTGGAACCCTCATATGCTGCTGATGGAATTGTAAAATTTTGCAGCCGCTATGGGAAGCGCTTCCTTACACAAATGCGAATAGAAATACCATATGACCCAGCAATCTCTCTACTTGGTTTATAAAGCGCCAAGTAAAAAGTACCAAAGAAATAAAGAACAAAACACAAACAAATGTATGCACGGCCATGTTTACCGCAGTGCTACCCACAACTGCAGAAAGACAGGATCAACCAGAGTGTATGAATAAACGGATATGGATAAATAAATGAGTACCTACATGCAATCGAATATGATGCATTCCTTAAAAAAAGATGAAACTTCCAAATATGGATGAATTTGGAAGACATGATCAGCAGTGAATCAAGCTCATAAAAACAGATTCTGTCTGAGACCACTATTATAAAAGAAACTATCAAGAGAAATGGCTTTCACGCCAAAAGAAGTGAACTTTGATGAGGTGAAAGGAAAGTAGGGTGAATTTAAAATAAAAATATAAGTCCTTTGCCCTCACTTCCCATGTAACAGGCTCAGTGACCCTGTAAAGCCCTAGACCGGTGATAAATGAGAGCTGGGGAGCAGAGACCTGAGCCCATGTGCAGACTGACATTGCTGGGTTGCATCACATTCTTCTTGTATGAATGAAAACTCGGGACTTGAGAGTCAACTGTGAACGAGTTGGTCCAGGGCCATCCTGAACCTCACGTGCACTTAAAGCTGTATCTGTGTGTTGGAGGAAAAAAAAACCCTCTACGGACAGATACCCCTCCCCCACTCCCCCCTTCCCCCCGCTGAGCTGGGATTAGAAAATTTCATTATCACCTTCCTCTTAGTTAAAAAGACAAATAAGGCTAGTGGTCTTTAATTTTCCTGCTAAAAACTTCACTCAACTGATTGACATATGATGATACTCAAAGATAGATCATGGTAGCTTGGTAGGGAACCCTCTCTGTAAGACAGAAATTTCTCACCCCTGGGGTGGCCGCCTGGACGGACTCCAAAATCACATCATCTCAGTATACTAGGAGGTGATTTTTTTTTTTAACTAAGTTCATACCACAGCAGAGGCTGTGAAACCACCAGGGACAGTGAGGGAGAAAGATCCCATAAATCATCAAAGTCCTGGAAAGTGACAATTCTACACTGTCCTGTAGGGTCGCTATGCATCAGCATTGAATCAATGGCAATGAGTTTGGTGTTCTGGTTTTTTGGTGATTGTCAATGCAGTTCATACATATAATACCCACTTTTCACAAATCGGGCGTGATTGAAAGAAAAACTTAGAAAGGCAAGGACCATGTAGGTCAAGGAATGCTGGGAATTTCACAGCCACAGCCGATGCAGTGCTTCCGAGTATGTCATTATTTCAAATAAAACGTAGTCGTTGAAGCAAAATGGCTTCTTCGTGGGTTCATCTGCTTCTTCTTTGAAATTTTAGATTCAGTTATTCTGATCGATGGAATCTATCAGCAGTTTCATTTTTTTTCCTCCTTTGGATTAGAGCACCAGTGAAAATTACCATGTGGATCACTTACATGCAATCAGCAGGGAAAAGCATTCTGCAAAACGAGGGAAAGCTATTCTTCAAAGTTTATTATCAGAATGGCAAGGGCATTCCACCGATTCTTCCAGATATTCCACTTATTTCAAACAACATGCATAACTTGAACTTGAGAAATATTTCCAAGGAGCATTATCATAGCTGACTGTCACTATTTCTGACCAAGAACACAAAACAGGGAAGGATCTATTTACAGACTTATTACTAGTATCTGTTCATTGTAGTCTATGTGTAGATTTAGTGACCTAAAGAGGACATTGTTTTAAATCTAATCACTATATAAATAACAGCACTGAATGTGTGAAATTATGTTTTAAGATCCCCATAACGAGACCCAAAGCCCATTTGTTGACCACTGGAGATCCCCTCACAGAGGGGTGTAGGGGAGGAGATGGGTCAGTGAGGGTGTGATGTAGTACCAATGAAGAATACAGCTTTCCCCCAGGTCCTGGATGCTTCCCACCCCCCCCCCACCCCCCCAACTACCATGATCCGAATTCTACCTTGCAAGACTGGATAGAGCAGAGGTTGTAAACTGGTACAAATAGGAGTTGGAGGCACAGAGAATCCAGGGTGGATGATACCTTCAGGACCAGGGGTGTGAGGGGCGATACTGGGAGAGTAGAGGGTGAGTGAGTTGGAAAGGGGGGACCGATTACAAGGATCTACATGTGACCTCCTTCCTCACTGGGGGATGGACAACAGAGAAGGGGGTGAAGGGAGATGCCAGATAGGGCAAGATATGACAAAATAATAATCTAAAATTATCAAGGGCTCATGAGGGAGGGGAAAAAAAGAGGACCTGATGCAAAGGGCTTAAGTGGAGAGCAAATGCTTTGAAAATGAATAGGGCAAATAATGTACAGATGTGCTTTATACAATTGATGTATGTATATGTATGGGTTGTGATAAGAGTTGTATGAGCCCCTAATAAAATGTTTAAATAAATTTAAAAAAAGATCCCCATAACAGAAAATATTAACTCAACACACTCTGGTCTAAAATTGTCGGGGGTGGGGGCCCGGCGATTTAAAAAGGTAATTCTTGACTGAGTGAACCGCTTTAGACAGGACACACGTGATGTAGAGAGCCAAGAGCGAGCTACCCCCTCCCTTAGGTGAGTAGAGCTGAGTCTGATGAGCCAGAGAGAGAGAGAGGAGAGAGAGAGGGAGAGAGAGAGGGAGAGAGAGAGGGAGAGAGAGAGAGAGAGAGAGAGAGAGAGAGAGAGAGAGAGAGAGAGAGAGAGAGAGAGAGAGAGAGAGAGAGAGAGAGAGACAGACTATTGCACCAGGCTCCCAAGTGCTCTGACGCTGAGCTCTTTGTCCATCCATCCCACTGAGAGTTTCCCTCTTTTTGATGAGCTTCTCCAGGGACTGGGCTCTCCTGACAACAGTTCCACAGTACTGAGACGACATCTTGCCATCCTCACCTCTGCAAAGCACCCTGGCCATACTTTTTCCAAGAGAGATTGGCTTGTCCTTTTGGCAGTACATGGTACTTTCAATAGTCTTTGCCAGCACCATCATTCACATGCACCGATTCTTTAGTTTTCCTTATTCAATGTCCAACTTTCACATGCATGACTTGGGTTAGGCACACTGTCGTCTTAAAAGTAACATCTTGTTTTCAATACTCTAACTAGGCCCTTGTGCAGATTTATCTAATGCAATACATCTTTTGATCTCTTGACTGCTGCTTCTATGAGCATTGATTTTTGGATCCAAACAAGAAATTCCTCGACAATTTTAATCTTTTCTGAATTTATCATGAAGTTATCTATTGGTCCAGTTGTGAGGATTTTTGTCTTTTTAACATTAAGTTGTAATCCATACTTTAGGTTGCAGTCCTTGATCTTCATCAGCTCAGATTCCTCCACACATTCAGCAAGTAAGGTTGTGTCATCTGCATATCGCAGGGTGTGAATAGTGTTCCTCCGATCTTGATGCCGCGGTCATCTTCATCTAATCCGACTTCTCTGATTGTTTGCTCAGCACACAGCTTGAATACGCTTTATCAAGCTGACTTTTGAACTTTTCTATTCAGGTCTTTGACTGCATCGTTACTTTTATTGCCTCACCTACTCTACTACTGAAAGCAAGTTCAGAGTCTTTTCTGATGTATGCTTTGGTCCTTTCTTTCATGTCTTTAATGACCTTTGGCTTCTTTCATGCATGATGTTCTTGCTGCCCTCCCACAGCTCCTCAAGTCTTCTGTCATAAATGTTCAGTGCAGCAAATCTGTTCATGAGATGTTCTCTAAATTCAGGTGGAAAAATTGCAAGATCATATTTTGGCTCTTGTGAACTTGTAGTTTTCGTCCCCTTCAACCTGAACCTACATATGAATAATTCCACTGTGAGCCCCTGGCTTCATTTTAGCTGCTTATTTTGAGTTTCTCCATATTCCCTTTCCACAGATATAGTCGATTTTTATTATATGTATTCCATTCGGAGAAGTCTCCGTGTTGTTTGAAAAGGGTATTTGTGATTCAGAAGTCATTGATCTTGCAAAATTCAAACATGTGATCTCCAGCTTCATTTCTATCAAGACAGTATTTTCCAACTACTGTTCCTACCTCTTTATTTCCAATTTTTGCATTTCAATTGTCAATAGTTATCAATATACCTTGATTGCATGTTTGATCGATTTCTGAATGAAGACATTGGTAGAATTTTTTGTTTCTTCATCACTGCTTGTGTAATCGGTGCATAAATTTGAATAATAGGTTGATTGAATTTCTTTGAACATTGATAGATATCCTATCGCAAAATGCATTGCACTACAAAAGAGATCTTGAAATGGCCTTTTAACTATGAATGCAATATCATTTTCTTGGTTGTGTTATTCCTGGTAGAGCAAACCCTATAATCTTCTCATACAAAATGGCAATACCAGTCCATTTCAGCTCGCTAATGGCGAAGATAACAATCTTTATGCATTTAATTTCATGTTTTATGACTCCCAATTTCCAGGATTCATACTTCATACAATCTAAGTTCCTTTTATTAGGACTTTTTACGACTGTTGCTTCTTACCTTGAGCCGTGTCCCATTAGCACATGGAGACCTTGAAGGCCCCATTCCTGCAGGCTGTACTCTGTTCATGTTATCATGATTGACTCTACTCTGAGAAAGCAGCCCCACACCAGTTACACTTAGAATCCCTTCCAACCTCAGGGGTCCAGCATCCAGCGCTGTCTCTAACAATGTACGGCTTCCATTCATTAGACCTTCCACACCTGCCTTGTTTCAAAGATATGCATATCATTTTCAGTGGCTCCTTCCTCCCAAGTGAGCAGCCGATTCCAGTGCCAATTGTCTTGTGTTTGAGCCCACTGTTGCAGCAGCTGTGTCAATCCATCTTATCTAGGACTTTCCTCTTTGTTTCTACCTCTCTACTTCACCAAGCAAGAGGTCCTTCTCCAGTTGTCGCTAGGCAAAGGGAAAGGAAAATTGAAACTTGTTCCTTACATAGGGTTGGTACTGGGGACCAATTAAAAAAAAGAAAACTGGAAATATATTGAAGGGATGATTAACAACTAAACTACCTGCGAGTTTGGTGAAACGTAGATTTTCCAGTAGAGACTATTTTTCAGTAGAAACTATGTTTTAGTGTCTTGAACATTATTCTCCGTGTCCAGGAAGTCCTTGCATAAGTAGATGATGCGCAGCACTCCGTAAAGTAAGTACTAGGAAACATGCTGTCATGGAAATATCAGGACAAGCATTTTGACTCAGAGGCAGAGAACGTGAAAACGAGAGAAGAGGTCCCAGGAAATCACAAGGCCAGGTGCAGTACAAAACTCTGGTGTCTTCTGCAGAGATGCGTGGTCAGTTGGCCTCCCTCCCTCAACACACACACACACACACACAAACACACAGCACACAAACAGCAACAAAAAAAGATATTGAGGTATATTTCATTTGGAAAATACAACCTGTTTTGTATTATTCATTATGTAGTTTACTTCTCACAAACACACTGTGAAGATTGTTCTAATCATTATTTTACAGAGTAAAAAAAAGTAAGGAGCAAGCCCAACATCGCCTAGGTAATAAGTTACTGTCAGAATTTGCACCTTGGTCTGAGCTAACTCCTATGCTGCATTTAAACTTGCTCTACATTGTGATGTTACCACCATATATGTTTTATCACCAATTAAAACCAAGCTCACTGCCCTCTAGTCCATGCCAACTCATAGTGACCCTGGTGGGCAGGGCAGAACTACCCCCTGGGAATTTCTGAGTTTGTAACGCTTTATAAGAGTAGAAAGCCCCATCGTTTGCCCACAGAGTAGCTGGTGGATTTGAACTGCTAACCTTAGAGCTGGCAGCCCAACAATAACCACTAAAACACCAGAGCTCCTTAATTTATCACAGCAATGGTATAAAGGTTTATAAAATTGTTCAAATATATTTCTGCTTCAACTAGCTAAATTCTGGCATAGAAACTCTCTGTTTTTGCATTACGAGTAAAGATTAAATTAAAAAAAATATTTAGATCCTTTGAGGTTCAAGAGTAAAGGCATTACTGGGTGAGAATATTTTACTTTTAAGTGATAGAAAAGCAAATCAATCAAACTTCAGTCCAAACAGAATGTGAGTGCGGGGTAAAAAGAGCCGGAGTGGCTCTTGAGTCACACAGTGAACTCGGGGACTAAAATGCTCTCCCTCGATCGAGTCCATCTCTGCCTCCCTCAGGCCAGGTGTGACCAGGTGGTTGGAAATATAAGTGGAAGCAACTCCAGGTTAACATGTTACTGCTATGGGCAAGAATGATTCCAAGATAAAAGCACATTTTCAAGTTTTCAAATTTCCCGGGCATGATTGATCCAGTTTGGGTGGTGGTAGTGCCTCTCCAATCAATTCCTTGTAGATTGGCGGCCCGTGAGGAGGCACAGCTTCTGTTGTAAGCAGGAGAGGAATCTACTACCTGAACCAGAAGCGCAGCATATTCATGACAATCTGGGACGTGTTTTATTGTTTGTTTTTTAACCAAGAGACAACCATACAATTTTATTCGCATAAAAGATACGTAAGCACCAGCATGTAATGGAGCACAGCTTAAAGATCTTTTGAACAGGGATTTAATTTTTTTATCCCATTATCACACATTATATGAGGGTTACAATTAAAAGTATGCCCTCATAAATAAAAATGAGACAGATGAAAAATTATATTAATTCTGCTGTCTTGACTGCTAGATTTCCCTAATGCAAAGGAAGCAGACAAATGTACTATATTAAATACTGCTAATAGTACATTATAATAACCTCTAAAATCCATATAAAACTCTCTACTACTCATAGAGTAATTCATTTAAGTAATTCCCTCTACTTAAATTATCTTTCTTAATTCTTCAACTCTGTAAACGATTGGACTTCATAAATAAAGAATTAAAAGTTTTGAGAGGAATTAACCCAGTAGGATTTATGGATTTGCTACATCCGCCACTACTTCAAGCTGTCTTTACTCCATCTTATCTCAGGTTGTCTGTTATCAATCGTATTTCATACACTGAGTCCACTCTAACTCCTGTCCTGACTTGGCATTCTAAAAGGCTCCCAAACGCCTGCCTTCATTTCCTAACTCTGTCTGTGTTTCTCCTTTCTGGTACACTCTACTTAGACTCTTCTCTGCTTCTGGGCCTCTCGGCTGGTACCAAGGGCTCAAATAGAAAGTAAATGTTTAGAAAATAATGATGGAAGCAAATGTACAAATATGCTAGATACAATTGATGTATGGATTGTTATGAGAGCTGTAAGAGCCCCCAATAAAATGATCTTTAATAAAAATGAGCTCAAGGCTCTTCAGACAAGGAAGAGCCTGGGGAAGGCGGTTGGTTACAAAGTCAGTGAGTGTGTGGGCCCTATATCCGCAGACTGGTGGTTTACGGGACACGATTCTGGGCAGCCAACCACTAACCTTGCGTTCACTGCAAGCCCATTTAATAACAGTTCTCTTTAGAAAAACATAGCCCCAAACTCTAAAACCCAAATCATTTCCATTTTAATTCAGTGAGTCCTGGCGGCATGGAGGTTCTGATTTGGGCTGCTAGCCCACCTCAGGGTCAGCTGTTCGAAACCACCAGCCGCTCCGCCACAGAAACACAGGGCGTTCTACTCTGCTAAGAGCAAAGGCTCACAAGCTCACAAGAGTAGTTATGGCCCGTCCTTGAGAGTTGCTATGAAATACTTATCAGACGATGTGTTAAAAAAAAAATCTTTAAGCGAGCAGGCCTTAAAACTACTTTGGACATGCTTATTAGAGCAGCAAGTGTTCATTAACTTTAAAGAACCAAAGAATCCCAACTAGTCTAAGGAAGCTTTGTTTGGAATATGTCTTCTTGTAAAGCTGCTTCAGTAAAACAACATAAAACAGAGTCCTGCACCCCCTTACAAACTGCTCCTGGGGAGGAGACGCGCCAGTCAGGGGATAGTGCAGCAACGATGAAACATACAATTTTCCTCTAGTTCCTAAATGCTTCCTCCTACCCCGCCCCCCCGCACTATCTTCATCCCAATTCTACTTACAAATCTGGCTAAACCAGAGGATGTACACTGGTACAGATGGGAACTGGAAACACAGGGACTCCAGGGCGGATGATCCCCTCAGGATGAGTGGTGTGAGTGGTGATACTGGCAGGATGGAGGGAAAGTGAGGTAGAAAGGGGAAACCGATTTGGATCTACATGCGACCTCCTCATTGAGGGACAGACAACAGAAAAGTGGGTGAAGGGAGATGTCAGACAGTGTAAGATATGACAAAATAATAATTTATAAATTATCAAGGGTTCATGAGGGAGGAGGAATGGAGAAGGGGGGGATGAGGCACTGATGCCAAGGGCTTAAGTGGAGAGCAAATGTTTTGAGAATGATGATGGCAACAAATGTGCAAATGTGCTTGACATAATTGAGGTATGTATGGATTGTGATGAGTTGTATGAGCCCCCAATAAAATGATTTTTTTAAAAGCCCCCCGCCCAAAAAAAATAGTTCTGGTAATAAAAAGTTTTGGCATACTTAGTATTAGAAAGTTCAAAGAAAAAAACAACTTTTCAGACAATTATAAATGTAGGTGGTGCCTTTGTCTCAGTTTCCACCTCGTAATTTTCAGGGCAGGGGATGATCCCTTGGCAAGAACACCGCGCACCTGCACAGCCCTGCCAAACCGGCGCCCTGGCGGTGCGTTCCCAGAAAGGGCAAGTAACTGTCTAGAACAACATATTCCCAAACCAGTCATCAACTGTTAGACTGTGAGGAATACAGAGAATGACAGTGCACATCAAGATCAGCACACAGCCATCCAGCTGACTCCAACTGAGCGGCCTGGCAAGACAAAGGAGACCAAGGGTCACATCCAGCTGACTCCAACAGAGCGGCCTGGCAAGACAAAGGAGACCAAGGGTCGCATGCTTCTCCCAAAGAAAACAGTCCGCGAAAGTACTCAGAATGCAGGCAAACCTGTGAGCGCTGGAATGTCATGGGACCACCTTGTTCTTCCGCTTATCACAAGGTTCTGCCTTTGACAGGGCACAGCATTTTTATGGCTTGTTTTAGTGGGAAATATATTTGTTTTCCCCCTGTGACAGGTTGCTATCCTGCGCCGGTTCTTGCTTTCACAGGTGATACTGTAAGAACTAGAGAAATCTGTATACGCATGCCCCTATAACAGAAATAACGCAAACGGGTGGCTTTTGCAAAGAGGAATTTCTTTTCTCGCAATTGAGGAAAGCAGAAGTCCGAGTGAAGGGTGCTGGCCTAGTGGTGTCGTGGTTATCGACGCCGTGGGCTGCGATCTGGATGGTCAGCGATTTGAAACCACCAGCAGATCCGTGGGAGAAAGACCGGGCTGTTGACTTCCAGAAACAACTACAGACTGAGAAACCCACAGGGGCTCACTGTGAGTCAGCATTGACTCGTGGCAGGCAGTTGGGCTTGGGGTTTTGTTCAGGGAAGGGGCAGGTGTTCCATCTCCCTTTCTAGCTCTGGAGAAATACCTTTGCTGTTCTCCCATCTCAGCTTCTCTCCCGTGTTTATTTCATCTCTTCTATATCTCAAAAGAGATTGACTCAAAGCCCACCCGACACGAATCCTCCCTCATGAACACAAGGACAACAATTCACAAATAGGATATAGCCACAAGCATATCATTTAAAACTCTCCACTGCCCAGGAGTGGATGCCAGTTCTAGGACAAAGTAGAATTGCTCCTTGGGGTTTGGGGAACTCTAAAGGTTTATGGGAGTAAACTGCCTCACCTTTCCTCTGTGGAGCTGCTTAGAGATCTGAACTGCCAACCTCATGGTCCAATGCTTAGCCCACAGAACTCCAGGCCTCCTTAACCACAGGTTAGAATTTATATCATATATGTTTTAGAAGATGAGTAGAATAATTCTATCCCCAACAATACTTTGCAGTGAAATGAAAGGCCTGCTTAAATTAAACATAAACACAAACCCAATATTTATTTAATAACTTCAGTGTGCTAGATGTTTTTCATACATTTAAATTTTTAATCCTTACAATAGTATTATGAGAAAGAGCCTGATGTTATCTACTTCATTAGAATCAACTTAAGCACAATGGGGTAATTTGTTCAAGGTCAGACAGTTATTAAAGGACACAGTCATGATTTAAAGCCAGGTTTGATAATTCTAGTGTCTGGAACAAGAATTATGTTGACAGGAGCCCGGTGGCCAGTTGGGCTGTGAGCCACAGGCTCTGTACTCCCATAAAGAGTTAAAGCCTCAGAAACTCAGAGGTCGTTCGACCCTGTCTTAGAGGGTCACTGTGAGTTGCCATTGACTCACCATCGCTAAAGTTCATTTTGTTTTGTTTTTATTTTGTTGTCAGGTGCCTTGAGTCAATTGTTGACTCATAACAACCCCAGGTGATAGAATAGAACTTCTCTGGAAGGGTTTCCTAGATGGCAATCTTTATAGAAGCAAATCTCCAAGTCCCCCGGTGGACTCACACTGGCAATTTTCAGCCAAATTATGAAAAATATAAAACTACCATAAGGTGAGTCTAAAATTGCATTATTCTCTCTTCACACACTATTTCCAAACCCAGGTCTAGTTCTGAAAAAAAATTTAATTCATTGATATTCTGACATGCTAAGTTATTTCCTTGAACCTGAACCAGCACACACGGCAGCTTGCAAACCCACAGGGGCACTTCTAGTGTGCCCCACGGGGTTGCTATGAGTCAAAATCAACTTCATAGCTGAGAGAGTTTGATATGTTTTTTGGGCCAATGTTAACTCTACTTAAGGAACTGGCAAAAAATTAATACTGAAATAATATTTGCACAAATTTCTAAAAGTATATAAAAGACCAAAGACAAAAATATGCAAAGATAAGTATATGGTTATATATTTGCCACTAGAGGAGACTTGCATTCAAACATACTCATACTTGTTGAGTGATGCTAAGCAGACAGATTAGGTCCCAGACAGACATAGACAAATTGGAACCTAGAGGACACTGGTCGGCAGAAAGGCACAGAAAGATGATGACCGCTGCCTAGCCTCCATGGCAGACCCAGAGTTACAGAAACTCAAAGCTGACCTTTGTAGGGTGCAGCGCAAATCCAGCCAGGACTCACTGAGGTGTGAGTCGCTGATGCAGGGGCCAGCGAGGCAAATCTCCCGTCTCTTAGATGTTGAACTGTTTGGCTTTGTGGTTTTCTAACCAAAATGAATCCAATAAGCCAGGGAAACAAGTACCAGAAACTAAGATGATGCTTGTGTAGAAAACCTATCCAGAATAGTAAATAATGATGCACTAATTTTGAGAACTACTCCTACAAATTTTTGAAATACAACAGCTTGTCCATACACTTTGAGAGAGGGGTGAGAAAGATGCAAATATACAGTTGTCGTTAAAAGGATAGGCAGAGAAAACTAAACTCTTTCGGACACTCTTATTTTCTGCATGTAAGAAAAGCCCGGGTAAGCAGACAGCTCAGAAACCTGTGAGACGTGGCAGATGTCTCAACACTAAAGTTGGAGTAGAGGCTATGATTTCAGGTGACGCTAAAGAACTGTGGAGTTGTGAGAGAATTTATAAAAATGCGAATACAGCTGAATTGAGTAGCTTATGTGAATTTCAGAGGAAAAATATATTTGGGGACTAAAGTTTCACACAACTCCCTCATGATTCACCTACGATTGCTTTGAACATTCTACAAGTAGGACTTGCTGATGTATTTCAAACGTGAGACCTTTGAAGTGTTCCTTTGATTCTCGTAAGCTGAGGCAGGGTGGGGTCTTGTGAGACCTTTAGACTCACAACAAAAAGTCCAAGCCTACTTTGGATTTTTGGAAAGGAATTTACATTAATGTAATAAAAAGAGTTTATAAAACAATGAAGGTTTTTTTGGATTTGTAATGGTTTTCATGTTTCCTAGATCCTTCACAAAATATCCTCAAATTCCTAATTGACCGTCTAGGCCAGTCCTCCCAAGAACCTTAAAATTTAAGTGAACTAGAGGTTTTGGATGAAAGCATTGTAGTAAGACTTAACAGGGCCTAGTTGAAGCCCCATCTCTGCAAATGAGCACAGTGTCACTTTTATCACAGCCCTCTGAATGTCACCACCCCTCACAAACACACAAAAGCAATATTGTCAAGGGCAGGACTGCAAAGGAACATTGTGAGGGTATTTTTAGTTACTGCCATGACTGTATGAGAAGGTACCCCAAAAAACCCAGAATATTCCCACCCACCCCCATCCCAAACTATGTATTTAAATTGTTTACAAAACAACCTCATCACCCTCAAAGTACTCTGCATTACAATTAGTACACTGGCCACAACTGATTCCATTCTTGGAAACAGTTTTCAGACTCAACTGCTTGGATGACTGGGTTAGACAGATTATGTAACTGCCACAATGGCTGATAGCCTCCCTCGTTTTATCTTCACCTTTTCTACTTCTTCAAATCATTGTCCTTTTGTGTCCCTCTTCATTTAGGGAAACAAAGAAAAGTCACATGGAATGAGGTCAGGTGAGCGAGGTGAGTGGGGCAAGAGAGGCACGCAGGTATTTGCCAAAAACTGCGTACTGAGATGGCTGCATGAGCAGGTGCGTTGTTGAGGCGGAAAAACCAGTTGCCTGTCTGCCACAAATCAGACCTTTTTTTGTCACACAATGTTTTCAGAAGCTCTAACTCAGTGGTTTTCAACCTTCCTAATGCCACAACCCTTTAATACAGCTCCTCATG
This sequence comes from Tenrec ecaudatus, assembly GCF_050624435.1. NCBI lineage: Eukaryota > Metazoa > Chordata > Mammalia > Afrosoricida > Tenrecidae > Tenrec > Tenrec ecaudatus. Next base: position 113,067,896 of record NC_134536.1, read on the forward strand.
CTATGTTGACCCCCAACCATGAAATTATTTTTATTGCTACTTCTTAACTGTAATCTTGCTACTGTTATGAATCATAATGTAAATATATGATATGCAGAATGTATTTTCATTGTTATAAATGGAAAAATTAAGCATAATTAAAGTATAGTGATTAATCACAAAACAATATATAATTAGATTTATGAAATGAGTTTTCCAATGGTCTTAGGCGACCCCTGTGAAAGAGTTGTAAGAGCCCCCAATAAAATGATCTTTTAATAAAAAACAAAATTAAAGGAAAAAAATTGAACCTATCTCTTTGATCAGATTATATTATTTTAAAGTCATGTCTAATATTTCTACATAATCAGGTCTGCTTCCATTGTCTATTTTTTCTCTTAGTCCCATAAGTCAGTGTGTGTGATAATTTTTTCTTGAATGCTGATTAGTAGATACAAATGTTTATTGAAACTGCATAGTGTGTCTCTCTGGAGAGGATTTTTTTTTTTTTTTGCATTTGGATAAGAATTAAGATAGCAGGTGGATGATACCTTCAGGACCAAGAGTGTGAGGGACGATGCTGGGAGAGTGGAGGGTGAGTGGGTTGGAAAGGGGGAACTGATTACAAGGATCCACATGTGACCTCTTCCCTGGGAGATAGACGGCAGAGAAGGGGGGGGGGGGAGACTCCGGATAGGGCAAGATATGACAAAATAACAGTGTATAAATTACCAAGGGCACATGAGGGAGGGGGGAACAGGGAGGGAGGGGGAAAAATAAAGAGGACCTGATGCAAAGGGCTTAAGTGGAGAGCAAATGCTTTGAGAATGATTGGGGCAGGGAATGTGCGGATGTGCTTTATACAATTGATGTATGTATATGTATGGATTGTGATAAGAGATGTATGAGCCCCTAATAAAATGTAAAAAAAGAAAAGGGAAAAAATGATTAGGGCAAAGAATGTACAGATGTGCTTATACAATTGATGTATGTATATGTATGGATTGTGATAAGAGTTGTATGAGCCCCTAATAAATTGTTTTTTTAAAAAAAGAATTAAGGTAGCTCAAGGTTAAGCTTTGCGAGATCTGGTCTATTTCTGTTATGTGTAGACAATCCTTCTCCCGGGCCTTGCGAGCCTGCACCTCTCCTCCTTGGCAGATCCAGAACTATGAGTGTAGTGCTTGCAATCCCATGAAATTCCCAAAAGTTCTGCTTCGCTTGTTAGCATCTTGGCAGCCAGTTTCCATTCAGCTTCTTACTTTCTCACCATTCACTTCTAATGAATTAGCCAGTCCCATTTCCCAGCACCAGGACCTTTACAGTCCTGACTGTCTGGATGATTCTAAGATGTTTATACACAGTTTTTTTTCCCTTACATACTTTTCGGGGGAAAGTTTCCAAATGTCACAATTAAGTCATTCAGACTGAAGGTGAAATCTGGCATGGTTTGAAAACATACTAAATGTCTCAGGTTCAGAACTATTGTGTAGATTGTGAGTCATTAAATTTTATTTTATGCTAAAATTTTAGAAAAGCACACTACTAATGACATGAGTGGTAGCCGAGTTCCCAATACCACACATTCAATTCAGTTTGCACTTTTTCAGTACAGTGTTCATGGTGGTTCTTATAAGTTAGTCGAGAGGCACCAGAGACCAAATCAGTCGAATTAGAGCAAGCAGGCTTTATTGGGGAGAAAGACCCAGCCTGGGCGACGTCCCACGGTCCACAGTGTCTGGGCTGGGGGAGTCACACTCGAGGCTACAGGGGTGGTGCTTATATGCCCGGGGAACCTATGACTGGCTGTCTTGAGTCCATATAAGGTAGTCAGGGGTTGGGAGATACAGGTATGTCCGGGTTTCTGGGATGTAAGGTGTCTTCCTGGTTCTGGGTATATTCGTGCCGGGCAGAGCGGTGGGCGAAAACAAAGCGGGCACTGAGCCAAACAGGCCGTGAACAAAACGGGCCGTGAATACAAGAAAGAAAAAAACTTGCAAAGCTGCTGACAGGTTACATAGCCAGCCCTGGTCAGCTCCGCAGATGTGTGTGGGAGATTCAAGGCCACTTGCTGCTTGCTGTGTCAGCTAGCTCTGGTCAGCTCCACAGGGGTGGGGGAGATTCAAGGTCACTTGCTGCAAGAAGCCAGCCTGGCATTGACCCGGCCATACAGTTCTGTATACATGTATAGGTAATTAATGCTTCTCTTGAAATTTTAAATGGACAGAACAATTTTCTACTTACATGTTCTGCTCTTGATGGTATTCGTTACAAATAGGCACAATGTGTTGTTAAAAACAATGTGACAGTCCCTCAAAACCAGCAATTCCACTCCCAGGTACAGACCCCAAAGATTTTAAAGCAGAGATGCCAAAATAGACTTGCACCCAAGTTTTTATTGCAGCACTGTTCATAGTAGCCAAAAGGTGGGAACAACCTACATGCCATCAACGGGTGAATGCCTACATAAGCATCATGTGGCAAATACATACAATGAAATACTACTCAGTCAGTAGGCCACGTGGTACATTATGTGTTGGGCTGGAAGACAGGCTGAGGGTCACACAGCCAATTATAGTCATTGCTGTTAGTAAGTTGTACATCTGAAAAAGTTGAATTAATAAAAAGTATACAATATACAGAGAACAACAGCCAAACATAGAGTAACTGCTAAACCGGTCTATGTACAACCAGAAAGTTCCTGGCATCTGCCTTCTTGTTTCTGAGGTTTAGGAACCTGGCTCCATGGTTCCACGTTGGGCCGCTAACCCATAAAGTCAGCATATGAAAAGACAGCCACTCTGCGGGAGAAAGGGCTTTCGGATCCAGAAAGCGTGACAGTGGCAGAAACTCACAGGGACAGTTCTCCTCTGCCCTATAGCATTGCTATGAGTCAGAAGTGACTCTATGGCAGCGAGTTTGGGTTTTTGGTTTTTTAGAGATTTAGGGTCATGATTTCATTGGACTTTCCAATAACTGGCCTTATAATTTACTGAGTGATTCTGCTCCACCTTCTAGTTCATTGGGGTCTTAAAACCCTTCAGAAATGGTAATGGGAGTAGCAATACCATGAGGGTAAGGGTAAACTGGAGGAAGAAGGGGGATAAAGGAGGAACAGATTACAATGATCAACATATAACACCCACCCCTAGGGGGAGGAACAACAGAAAATTTTTTTAAAAGACAAAAGGTCACTTAAAAAAAAGATCTCTTCAAGTAGTCAATCAAATTATAACAATTGGTTTCTTTTCACATGAAACAAAAGAGGAAGAAAGTGGCAGGAAGAGGAAGCTACTGTGGATGCCCCACGGGGGTCCAGCATCTCACTAGATATGCTGATTGTACTTTACATTAACTTGGCTAGACCAGGATCCTCAAGAGTTTGGCGTTAAGGTCTGCCCTATAAAGTACAGGTCTGAGCCTGATGAGGTCACCTTGGCTTTGTGGCCTATTTCATAACCACAAATAAACCATATGGAGAACTTGCTCTCTCACCTATTCTTGCTGGCCTAGACCTGGCCAGCAACTGGTTTCTGGGGACGTGGGCCGATGGCCTGCCGTGTGGCCTGCCATGAATGTTGCCTGCTATTGGATCCATTCAACTTTGCTGACACTGGCCCGTGGGCGTCCGCCTCCTGTTTCATCCTCCTACCTCACGGTTCTCCAGTAGCCAGCCACTGCATGAGGAGGGAAATTCTCCAGCTGAGCAGCTGACCCACAGATGTGAGTGTGTGGACGGGCCTGCTATTCAGTGGCTTTGTGGCCTTTTATTTTTCTCTCTTGATATGAATTTCTTTACTGAACATATATGAGCATCACTAGTTTTGTTTCTCTAGAAAACTCAGCCAAATATAATTGGGCTTTGTGTACTTTGCTCCCTTTTATTTACGTCCTGCAATTCTGTTAGAAGTCAAGATGAATTTAAAACTTTTGCTTTTTCCTTTCAGAAGTTAACTATTAGTCCATCTCTCCATTTGAAGGGCAGAACTCACTAACAGTACCTGCCGCTGGAAGCTGGACTAACCTCTCCAAATAAAGAGAGTTTGAGAAACAGATGGCCTAGAGTAAGCTACACTGTTCCAGACAATCCTGCCCCAGGCCTTGCCTGTACACCTTTATCTGTCAGGCAGGGAAGCACATTTTAAAAATCATTTTATTGGTTGCTCTTACAGCTCTTATAACATTCCATACATCAATTGTGTCAAGCATATTCGTACATATATTGCCATCATCATTTTCAAAACATTTTCTATTTGAACCCTTGGTATAAGCTCTTTTTTCCCTCCCCTCCCCCGCCCTCCGCCATTCTCGTGAATCCTTAATCAATTCCATAGGATTACTATTTGGTATCTTACACTGTCCACTGTCTCCCTTCATCGACGTTTCTGTTGTTCATCCCCTTCAGGGATGGATTCCCTCTTTCTCTCCTCTCCCCCTTTCTGACCATCCCCCCTACCCTCATGATATCGCTTTTCCCACTACAGTTCCTGAGGGGATTATCTGTCCTGAGTTCCATGTTGTCAAGAGCTCTTATCTGCACCAATGTGTGTTCTCTGGTCTAGCCAGAAATGTAAGGTCGAACTGGGTCATGGCAGTGGTGGGCAGGAAGCATTCGGGAACTTCCTGAATGCTTTGTCAGTGCTACACTGCACCATGGCTCACTCCTCATTCCTTATAACCCTTCTGTGGGAGCATATCCAATTGTCTACAGATGGGCTCTGGGTCTCCACTCCAACCCCTCCATTCACATCGATATCATTATTTGTTTTGGGATCTTTTGATACCTGATCCCTGAGCCTGTGGACAGCTCATTCATACACTGGCTGGCGTGCTGCTTCCATGTGGGCTTATTTGGAAGGAAGCACACCTCGATGGGCAAGGTGCTCTCTGTCTTCCGGGGGGACAAGTACTCGATAAATATTCTCACTCTCCTTTCTGCCCCCGTCCTGTGAACTGGCTCACTCTACATAGGCTGCTCAAATCACCCATATTGCGTGAACAGTTCCCTGAGATCATCTTTACATTTTAAACCCAAATTATTCCCTGAAATCTTAAAAACCAGAAAAACAGGTTAGCTTTCTAGTGAAAACTGTCTCATGCATTGTGCTCTAAAAAAACAACAAAAACTATTATGTGGGATTAAATTGACAACTAAAAAAACATTAAAGAAACCTTAAAGAAGAGTAAATTTATATTAAAGAGAAGGGAACAACTCAGAAAAATAGGAATGGATGAGCAACTTGAAGAAAGTCATGGCGACAAATAGTACATATAGAAACAGTTGAATTAGAGTATGCTTTGCTAAGCTCTTAACAACGATTAATAGATAAATAAATGCCCTGTTGCTGTTGTCCTTCTGTGGCCAGGTCTGTTCTGTGGGTAACAGAACCAAACACTGCCCAGTCCTATGCCAGCTTCACCCCCTGCGCTGGTTGAACCCCTGTGTCAATACAGCCCATAAAATGTGTCCCTCTTTTTGTGATCCTCTAACTTTACCAAGCACGCTGTCTTTCCCAAGGACTAGTCTCTCCTGATGACAGGTCCAAAGCACGTGAGACGAAGTTCCATCATCATTGCCTCACAGAAACATCCAAGATGTTTTTTCCAAGATAGAAAAATAGTAGATTTTTGTTCTCTGGTAGCACATGGAAATCTGTTCTCTTTACCTATACCGTAATTTAAAGGTACTTTTCTTCTTTGTTCTTCCTTATTCATTGTCTAGCTTTCATATGTACAGAAGACCATAGAAAATATCATGGCTGAGCCAATCACACCTTTTCATTCTTACGGCCTTAGAGTTACTTCTGTCTCATAGTGACCCTGTAGAAGAGGGAGAAGAGGGTAGGGCTCCCTTTGTAGGTGTCCAAGATTGTAATTCTGTACATGAGTAGAGCACCTGGTGGCTTTGAACTACTGACCTTGCAGTTAGCAGCCCAATGCATCACTCACTCCGTCGCCAGAACTCAGTGGAGGTCTTGTGCCGCAGATTTGCCCAGTGCAATATGTTGTTTGATTTCTTGACTGCTGCTTCCAAGTGTGGTCACTGTGGCTCAACCTTCATGAAATGAAATGGTTGACAGCTTCATAATGTTCTCCATTGTCAATGATGTCATCTACTAGTTCAGTGGCAAATCTTCATGTGCTTTGTGTTGAGGTGTAATCCACATTGATGGCTGTAGTGTGTGATCTTAATCAGTAAGTCTTTCAGCTTTCCTTTAATTCCAGTAAGCAAGGTTGTGTCATCTACATCCCACAAGTAGTTAATGGGTCTTCCTCCAACCCTGTTTCCATGTTCTTCTTCATATAGTCCAGCTTTTAGGATTATTTACTTAGTGTACAGATTGAATGAGTAGGGTGAAAGTATACTACCTTGAACACATACCTTTTCTAATTTTAAACAACGTAGAATCTTTGTTCTGTTTGAATAACTCCATCTTGGTCTATGTACAGGTTCCACAGAAGGACAATTAAGTGTTCTAAAATTCTCATTCTTTGCGAAGTTATCCAGAATATAGTACAATCCACATATTGACCGTCTTTCCGTAGTCAATAAAGCACAAGTAAACACCTTCCAGGTATGCTCTAATTTTGATGAAGATCTGACTTCAGCAATAATATCCCTCATTTTATATCCTCTTGTGAATCCAACTTGAATTTCTGGCAATGTACTGTGCTTCTAATTTTGAATTATCTTTAGCAAATATGTATTTGTTTATTATAATGATGATGCTATTCAATAACTTTCACAGTCTGTTAAGTCACTTTTTTTTTTTGAATGGGCACAAGTATAAATCTCTCCCAGTCAGTGGTCAGTTAGTCTTCCACGTTTCTTGGCCGAGAGGAGGGAGTGCTTCCAATATTATATCTGTTTGTTGAAAAATCTCAATTGGTAATTGTCCAGCTCTTGGAGCCTTGTTTTTCTAATGGCCTTAGTGCTGAATGAACATCTTCCTCCAGCAACCTCTGGTTCTCAAATATGGTTGAATATCAACCAGTCACATTTGTTAGAGTGGCTACATCTTCTCTCCATCTTTCCTTGATGCTTCCTCTACATTTTCAGATAGGGGTTCTTTCTGGCTTTCCCTTCCTGTTTGTATCTTTCTATCATCTCTCTCTATACAAGGATATTCTAAACCTATCTTTTAAATATTCCAGAGCAGCTATGGGTTAAAAAGATTCACAAGGTGAACTTTCTCCCCTGACTTTCTCTGCCCCAATTTATTTAGTTAAACGATACGTGGGTTTGGTTCCTGTTAGCAGGGAATCTAAATGGTCTAAATACAAGAGAGCCCTCTTGGAGTCTTCGCCTAGCATTGGAGAGCACAGGGATAGTGCCTGGCGTTCACCTGAAAGAGGGATCAGCTTAAACTGTGATGGGAAATAATGAAAATCCGAATTAAAGTACAGAGTTTGAATGTCCACGTTTAGGAGGCACAGGAAAGGGTACTGACTTTACAGGGAAGAGCTTCTGGCCGTATCTACCCTTGAGATATCTGACAATAAAACAGCCGAGAGCAAGAATAAGAAGTGCATACTTAGGAGGGGATGTCCCCGTGAGTCCATCTGGGAGTGTGCCATCGTCTCAGCGAACAGTGTAGGGCTAGAGCAGGAGGGAAGGTGACAGGAATGATCCTAAAAAGTCTACCAATACAACCCTTGGGAGAAGAAGCCAGTCTTGGAACATCTGCCACACTGAGAACTTCAGGCCCAGACTCTAAGGGCAACAGTTAAAGGAGATCTTGCCTCTCTCCTACATTTCCTCCTTCCTGGTGGTTTAGTGGCTAGCTGCTGGGCTACTAACCACAAAGCCAGCAGCTCCAAACCACCAGGTGCTCCGAAGCAAAGAGGAGCCTGTCTAGCCCTGTTACCATATCAGAAACACACAAGGGCAGCTCATGTAGAGTTAGAGTGTCTCGGAAAGCCACAGGGCAGTTCTACCCTGCCCTATGTTGACTCAATGGAAGTGAGTTTGGTTTTTTGATGTGGTCTGACCCTCAAGGGACAAAAAGCAACACATAACAAATGAAGAAAGAAGAGGCACAAATTAGCGATGAATAGGCCATGCTCCCTCCCTACCACGTAAGGCTGCGGGTTATTGTGCCTGCGTTATCCCTGGACTGGGTTGGGGTACCACGGGGGAGTAGAAGGAAGAAGCTTTAATTTGCACATGGAATGAAATTTTCGAAACCAAGTAGTACTTATTAAAATCTGTAAATAAGACTGTAAGTATTTCAAAATGAATGAAAAAAAAAAAAAAAGCAAAGACCCTGCCAGAAATCTTGTTAGTGGCATGAAAGGGAGACCCACCTACGTGGGTCTAAAAGCAGTGTTGGAAAGAATACAATTATTTCTCAAATTCTTGTTATTGGATAGAGTCCTTCAACCAGGAGAAGGTGTCTATATTGAAAATGACAGCGAAGTCATAATTCCTCGTGTATTTCAATATGCCATATATACTTGAATATAAGCTGACCCAAATATCAGTCGAGGAACCTAATTTGACCACAAAAACTGCATTAAAAACATGCTGGAAAAACTCAGCTTATACACGTGTATATATGGGTATTAAATGAAGGTCAATGAGTGAGGTAGTTAGTTTATTGTGACTACCTGGCCGATAAACACATATGGGATTAATTGAAGGGCAGAGAGATAAATGGCTCGGCTAGCCTCGCCTTTCTTGTCTCTTGCTCTTTGATCATCGGACCAGTGTGCAGCTGCCTTGCTTGTTCTGTGCCTCCATTTGCAAGCTACACTACCTGTGGGACACCTAAGCCATGGACCATGTCGTTGAAATTTGAGGTTCCTTCAAGACCTGCTTCACCACACAATTGGAATTTACATCTCTTGAGCTAGGGACTGTCAGACCCTGTCATCTGGCTGACTGTTGATGACCTGCCTCGCTGTTTGCTGCCGGATAGCCTGAATTGCTCTACAAAGCACTACCTGGCGGTCCTCAAGACTTGAAGGACTACCACTGTCTCATGGGGGTGAGTTGCACTGAGCCATTTGTACTACCATATAATTTAACTGCTTATTTCTTGTTTTATATATCCATCTTTCTGTATAAATATATAATTATTAGCAATCTGGTTTTGTCTCTCTAGAGAACCCTGTCTAACACAATGAGCTTGTGGGTTGAAATGACCTTAACCATGTAAATCATTTTAAAAATAGTGGATACAAGATAAACACAATGTTGTCAGAACTCAACTTTAAAGATTGTGTACACATTTATTCTCTTCTCTCTATATTAAAAAATATCCAACACAAGAGTGTTCAGAAATTGCAAGAGTGGCAAAATACTATTAAAATTACAACTGTAAGGGGCCCGTGCCTATAAAGCAAAGCAAAGCAAAGAAGCAATCATAAGCTGAATGCCGAATTATTCCAACCTTTAAAGGAACTGGAATTGTCAATGACAATCCTTTCATGATAAGATATAAAAATTTCCTATACATGGAGAGTCACAGATGCATAAGAATCAAGTCATGTGATAAAATAACCTCAAAAATCTTGCTGCAAGCACATTATAAAAGCTCTTTTGTTCCTTTCAGGTAGCAAGATAAGCACTGGAATTATTTTGCTTATGTATTAGGTAATAAAACTTTTAAATTCAAGCATTCACTGAAATGCCAAGTGAAATATAACTTTCATACATTGTCAAGAATTCCAAAGCATGCATCTCTGTTTAGCTGAATGATGACTCAAAGTGACATTTCCTGTCAGGACATTCTTTGAAAGTACAGTAAAATGCTATTATGAAGTACTTTGCTATTCTACGGTTTCATTTATTCTCCAGATTCCATCTCGTGCCTTGTACACCCAAGGACACAGAGAGCATCCCACTCACCATAAACAAGGGAAACCCCTGTCAAGTGCTGGCATGAGCCCTGGACCACAGCCTGATGGGGATCTCGCCAGGAAACTGAGTGCAGCTGATCCTGAAATGACAAACAAACAAAGTAAATATATAAAACAGTGGAAGACTACTAACAATAATCAGCTTACCTGAAATGAAAACAAAAATAAATATATAAATATATAAGTTCCCCATGTCTTACCAAATAGCAACAACTGAACTAAACTTTGGAAAAATCTGTCATATCATGAAAAACTTGATCTAAACAGATCACATTAGCTACTTAAAATCCCATTATACATCCTTTTATTTAAGAAAAGTTGTGTTTTATTTATTAGTTTTTGAGCAATGGTGGCATTGGGCTAATTTGCTAACATTAGCAGGGAATTAAAAATAATAGCAGCATGAAGCAGGGGAAACTAAAGCAGTAATTATGGTCAAAGAGGTTTTCTGAGTACTGCAATTTCTCTTCATATGATAACGTGGAATGGTTTAGAATCATAACAGTCATGCTCTAGAAGGAGACATAGATCATCAGGACTTTCTTGCAGCTTTTTTATTTTACAAATAAGAAAACCCAAGCCCAAAGTGAGATTTCCTGGGTCGTACATTTAATTAATGGCATTGAATCATTAATTCAATTTATTTATTCATCACATATTTGAGTGCCTCTTAAGTTTAAGGCTTTTTGGAGTTTAGGGATTTTGGAGACTATCCAGATGATATGGATCCAACTTAGCCTTACAGAGACTGAGAGAGCAGGAATAGAGATAAGATGTCTGCCAGGCACATAGGTCTCAGACCCACTTATTTCAATATGACCTCATGTTAATATAACTGGTCAAAATCTCCAAAGAGGCCATTTACAAGCCAGGTCACTTTACAAGGAAGCTTGACTTCATATTGTATAGAAGGTTGTCACTCAGGGGAGAAATAGAATTTTTTAAAAAGGAATTGGCTTTTAGAAAATTAACTCATCAGCAAACTATTAGATGGTTTGAATAGTCAAGATCTGGAATGGAAAATGACTGGAAAAACAGTGCAGAAAGATGGTGGTGATGCAGGCAGGTGACTGGGAAGGTGTCCACGCGCCGTGAGCTCACAGCTGACTTCAGAGAACGGAAGAGGGCCTGCGGGAGAAACCACCATCTGGACGTGTCCAAAGCAACTCAAGGCAATGAGTGATTTTTCTGTTGGTTGAGTCCTAATTTAAATTTAGGTATTTGTTGTCTAAAGTCTACTTCTCTAGTCCCTCTCTATCTGCTATGTTTTCTAAGAGTTAATTAGGAACTAATAATTACATAACTGCCTAACAACCACAACTCATCTGACATTAGGACAGATCAGAAAATCAAGCTTATCTATTTTCATGGTTAATAACAACTATTTTTATTTAATGAAGGATTTTAAAAATACTTTTTACTTATTAAGAAACAAGGAATCCTAACCACGCTGTGGGTGAGGCTTTAGGCTTCTAATGCAAGGTCGGTGACTCAAACACACCACGGGGGCTCAAGAGAAGAAAGGTGAAGTTGTCTGCGCCTGGAAAGATAACCCACATGAGGTTGCCCTTAGTAGGAATGGACTCAGCTGTGGGCCTGGGGAGAAGCCTAAATACAGACATGTACATATGTAAATATATATATGTTTATGGGGGCAATAGATTTATATGCATATATTTATAGGTTCAGTAGTAGGGTAGCAGATGGACATTGGGCCTCCTCATGCATAATCCCCCAATGCAATAGCACCTCGCCCTGCTAAGCAGCCATTGCAGGATACCCATCTTCCCGACATGATCACTGAAGACAGCCGTGTGTGTAAGCAAATGTGGTAAAGAAAGCTGATGGTGCCCGGCTATCAAAAAAAGATATAGCGTCTGGGGTCTTAAAGGCTTGAAGGCAAATAAGCGGCCATCTAGCTCAGAAGCAACAAAGCCCACAGAGAAGAAGCACACAGCCTAAGCGAATACAAGGTGTTGAATGGACCATGTAGCAGATACAAAGGAACAAAAACAATCATTGTGTGATCACCTTCCTCACATAATGGCTGAAGACGAAAGTGTGCATAAGCAAGTGTGGTGAAGAAGGCGGATGGTGCCCGGCTACTGAGAGATATAGCGTCTGGGGACTTAAAGGCTTGAAAGCAAACAAGCCGCCATCTAGCCCAGAAGCAACCGAGCCCACACGGAAGCAGCACACCAACATAGGTGACCATGAAGGACAGAGGAGACCAGGTCTCCAACATCAAAGGTAGGGTGGTGGTGAGAATCACATCACCGTGAAAGAGGGGGAGTGCATGATGGGGACCCAATGCCCACCTGTAGAGAGCTGAACACCCCTTCCAGAGGGGTAGTGAGGAGGAGATGGGCCACACAGGGTTCAGTGTAACAACAATGAAACTCAAAACCTTCCTCTAGTTCCTGAACGCTTCCTCCCCTCCCAATCATCATGACCCCAATCCTACCTTGCCTTGCGGACCTGGTCATACCAGAGGATGTACAGCAGTGCAGTGGGGATCTGGAGGCACAGGGAATCTAGGACAGACGAACCCTTCAACACCAGCGGTGGGAGTGGCGACACCAGGAGGGAAGGGCATGTAGAAAGGGAGAACCGATCTCGGAGATCTATGTGTAACCTCCTCTCTGGGATATGGGCAAGGGGGAGGCGGGTGAGGGGAGACGCCGGGGAGTGTAAGATAAGATATAATAATTATTTATAAACTATCAAGGGACCAGGGGTGGGATGGGGGGAGGAGGGGAATGGGGGGGGTGGAAAGGGAAACCGAGCTGATTCCAGGAACCCGAGCTGATTCCAGGAAGGTGAATTATGAGAGTGACGAGTGCAACGAATGTGTAAGGGTGCTTTGCTCATTTGATGTATGTACAGATTGTGATAAGAGCCTTATGAGCCCTAATAAAAAGATTTTAAAAAAATGATTAGGGCAAAGAATGTACGGATGTGCTTTATACAATTGATGTATGTATATGTATATGTATGGATTGTGATAAGAGTTGTATGAGCCCCTAATAAAATGTAAAAAAAAAATAAATTTTTTTAAAAGTAAAAATAATTTTATTAAATTATAATACATTCTAACTCATATTTTTATCATCTTCTATATGATAACATCAGCAATATATAGAGTACTTCTATTATGTATTGAAATAGAATTGTTTCATCAAGAAAATGTATTTGCAAACTCAAATGTAAACAGAACTTTTTTGTTCAGAAAATTATTTTTACATGGAAATTTAAACATGTATGGTCAAAAATAAAATATTTGAAAGATAAAAATATAATAATAATAATAAATACATACAGTGCTTATAATTTTCCTACAATATGACAGTAGGTGTTATAATAGCATTTTATTTTTTATAGCAACTTGCTATCCCCATTTTACCAACTGAGGCATAAAAAGAAAGAAAACCAAAGCCATAGTAATCAAGTAAATCCCAACTCAGATGACCCAATAAAGGACAGAATAGAATTGCCCCATAAGATTTTCCAGGCTGAACATCTCCCTGGAAGGAGATCAGTTAGCAGTGGAGCACTTCACCACTGCACCACCAGTGCTCCCCAACAGTGAGGCCCAGGAAGACGAAATAACCTAAGGTAAGCAGCTGGTACCTGGAGAGCTGGGCTACTTACCTGGAGCTGGCTTGCTTTGGACTCCAGGCTTTCAACCCAGTCTCCCAGCGCCTCCCTCAGAGCTGCCCCAGCTCAGGTTCAACTGACTTGCTTTCTCTACTGGTGTGAACAGGGTATGGCGCTGCTCTCTTCCCACCAGATGGGGTACAGGAAAATCACAGACCATCCCTGGGTTCCGAATGAGATTTGTGCCTAATGGTGTCTTGAAATCTTTATGTAGGATTTGTAGATAAGTTGGAACAGGTATATGCAATTCTTATTTAGCCTTATTTTGGTGTAAGAAAAGGCGCAAAACCTTTAAACAGATTTAAAAGCTTCCCATACAGCAAGTGAAAGGGATTATGCTCAAGAACTTGTTGGGAGTCCGGCAGGGTTCCGGAACTCGGGGGCAGTAGGAGCTACCGGCTGGGCTGCGACCTGCCAAGTCAGCAACTGCAAATCACTTGCCGCTGGAGAGAAGACGACAAGGCTGCCCACTCTCTTAAAGTGTCACAATCTCAGAAACTCACAGGGGCAGTTTTCCCCTGTCCTACAGGATTGCCGTGAGTCAGAATTGATTCGATGGCAGGAAGAGGCCAAGTTAGCAGTTCAAACCCCCCAGCCGCCCTGCAGAGAAAGATGAGGCTGTCTGCTCTCACAATGACTTACAGCCTCAGAATTGCCTAGATGGCAGTAGGCAGGGGTCCATTCAATCCTTTCAAAGTGGGGACATATTTGCATAATATTAAAGGGCAAGCAGGAGTTGTCTGTAAGTAAGAAATAGTAACTCCCCCCACTGTAGCACAGTCCTTTCCCACTGGCTTACCATGGAGAACGTATTCGTCTTCTTTCTTTCCAAACTGCACTAGGAAAGCGGTAATGAGGGGCTAAGGGACTGTTCCTGATGGTTGCTTCCAGAAATCCTCTTCCCTTCAAGTGATCAGTTATCAGGATTAAATATTCTGAAATAGTCACTGCTCTTTAGTCTAGTTGATTTCTAATGACGCATTTCCTCGTACTCTCATAAACACATCAATCACCACGTTCTGAGCCTCCAAGTTTATTGTCTTTTCACACTTCTTTCCCCCACCAGTAGAATCCTCCCCTACTCCCCCTACCCCCCCACCCCCGTGTTTAAAGTTCTTGGCTGCAAATTGGCAGTTCAAATCAGCCAGCCACCCCTGAGGGGTGGGGGTGGAGCGAGGAGATGTAGCAAACTGCTTCCTTAAGGGCTTTCAACTTTGGGGGTGCTATGGGGCAGTGTCACTCTGTCCTGACAGGGTGGCTTCAAGTCAGTTACCACTACCAATCGCTGAACAATCTCCACTTAAAAGTGATGGTGTCAAGTGCGTGTAATGAGTGCCAAACCATCTTTGGAGTGGAGCATATTTAACTTGCATCCTGTTCCCTTGAGGTTTGCCTAGTAAGGTGTGGCTATTAAGCATAGCAAGTTCATTAACAAAGATACATTTTAAAAAATCTATTGAAAACCACATGACATGATTGACTGTGGGTTATTCGGTTTTACATACTGTGCATGTCAGATGGCTTCTTAAATCATCTCAAGAGCTAGCCATAATTCCTTAATGGGGAAAAGCTTCCTCTTTTCCAGGGACAGGAGTAATTATTTCCTACCACTCCAATCTCCAAGCTACTGCAAAAGATTAAAGTGAACTTTTGAAACAACAGAATGATCAGTAGTTGCGCTTTATTTGCAGCATGCTCCCCACAACCCCCTGCCCTGCGTACAATACCAGCTCATAATATTTACCTCCACATAGTGATACATGATCAACGGCGTGAGCTGTTTGCTGATCTAGTGTTTCCCAACTTCCTTCTCTCCTGAAAAGGCTTTCTTGGCTATCTTGCCTTATTGTTCTTAGGTATCGACGTTTAAGAAGCCACCATGCTAGATTACATTTGTAAATGCTGTAAAATGCCAAAACTCATCCATGGGATAATTAAAAACACTCGTGGGGAGTGGAGATAAGTGAGAGAGAATGTCATTTCTGCTCCCCCATGCCCCATGATAAATTCAAAGACTGGGGATCATCTGCAAAATAGACCCACGAAGCAGTATAATTAGCCGTTTAAAGCACTTTACATTCACTAATTATTTAATCCAATCCCCTCCCTATGGAGAATATTTAATAACGTGCTGACCTTAACATAAGAAGATTGTCCTGCTGAGCCCTCCCCCAGCCCCACCCCAGCACGCACAGCATTGTTTTGCTAGCAGCAAGGAAGAAGCTGGGCTTCTCTTTCTCACCCAGGTCTCCCGTGAGGAACACACAAGCCCCATCCCTGGTGGATGAGGGGAGGATTGCAGATGCAGGCTTTGCTAGAGATAAGGCCTTGGACAACAGACAGCCTTAGGAAGGAAGACAATGCCATCCGATTTCTTTAGCTCCTGTACTAATCCGCTTAGCTACTACCGCAAGAGACAAGGGTGGTGTTTTTTCTGTAATCAGTACAGCTCTAAAACCAGCATCCTGCATTTAAATATCTGGTTAGGAGTCATGAGCCTACTAATTTTAGTTTCTCACACTTTTCTAGCATTGAAGGAATGTGAGAAATCGTAGCTGGCATACACAAGTATGGAGGAAATCAATGCTTTGGCAGCAGACCCAGAGTTCACAGGGACTGAGTATGTGGGCAGGTACCTGCAGAACGGAGTCACAGGTGGTATAAATGATGGAGACCCTGAATAGTGCAAGACCCTGGCTGCTAACCAAAAAGCTGAAGGTTCGAGTCAAATAGAGGCACCGTGGAAGAGAGGCCTGGTGATGTAATTCTGAAAAACCAGCCACTGGAAGCCATAGAGAGCACAGTTGGAAACATAATGCTCTGGAATCAAGTCCAAAGCAATCGCTGTAGCAGCAGGAGGAGAATGTCAACGGGCAGAAAGCCCCGGCGAACCGCAGAGGCGGGAGCAGGATCAGGACACTCTGAGAAGAAAGGGGACCGAACTACAAGGGGCATAATGGACGCACCAGTGTCCTCACTTGAAGAGGAAAACTTATTTAAGATAAATATTACAGGAAAACTGCCTAAATCTCATAAACTTCTCTCTATATCGGTAGCATATTCATACCTGCTCATCTTTTGAAAGTGAAAGATATTATTAGTAACTCAAAAGCCAAACTCATTGCCATCCAGTTGGCTCTGACTCGCAGAGAGCTTACAGGACTGCCCCTGCGACTCTCGACGACCATCTCTTACCGGGAGTGGAACGCTTCCTCTTTCTCTCAAAGAGCGGTGGTGGTTTCGATGGGCTGATTTTCTGGTCAGGAGCGCAATGCGTAACCTCCTCCACCAGAGCTCTTCAGTAGAACCAATCAGGGCAGTAAGCAGCACCAATGTTCATACTACGATCACCCATGAAAAATGGCTGAGCCAGCACATGCATAAGCATGACTCATACACGAGTGGACACCAAGTAAATACTCTTTTAAGTCATGTTTGTAAGGTATTCCTGCCGAGAACTTACTATTCCACCTGTAGTGGAGGAAACCTTCAAGTACCAGACCACTGTGGCATGTCTACGAACAAAAGCCTGGGGTTTATACAAAGGTATAAAGCAAACTCGATAGAGCCAGATCCTCAAACTGCTGAATTCTTAAGCCTCTTACATGCCGCAATGAATGTTTAATGCTACCAGTAAGAATCAACAACTAATTCAAAGTTATCTTCTATGGCTTATATGTCTCTCCTTGCTGCACCCACAGGCTTCACAGTGGTCTCCTGAGGCAGATGAGAGGGTAGGAGTCAAGACAACCTTTAGGGGCAAGATGGGGACCTAGGTCGCCCCAGGATAGTGAGAACCTGATGGGTTGGGAAGAAATACAGAACCTGGAATAGTCAAGTACATAACAATGAAGCCCAAAGGAAGACTGTGTCTGAGAAAAACTGAACATGAAGAACCACAAATTAGCACACCAGGGAACCTCTCTAGGAGCCCTAGGCCCAATGGGCTGATCTTGTATGTCAGTAGAGGAGGCAGCAATATATAATACAGTAATCTATTATGTATATGATATATTATAGTAATATAGCAAGAATTTGTGGAGCACCAGAAACTCTTCCTCATCTTTGTATGTAGAGATTTTCCTGAGCTCAGTGCCCTAGAGCCTGGGCGTTAACAGAATCTGGGTGAAATTCTGGTTCTATGATCTTGAATAAGTGACTTTATTCACCCTGAACTCTAGTTCGCAAATATACCAAGTGGGCATAAATGGCAATAATTATTGTTTGCTTGAGATTGTTGGAAAGAGTGCATTACTTATGGGTAATGTATGTTGCTGTTATTGTTAGGTGTCATAGAAATCAGTTCTGACTCACAGAGACCCTGTGGACAACAGACCAGAACGCTGCCCGGTCCCCGCCCTTATTGTTACGTTTCAGTCAACGCGTCAATCCATCTCATGAAGCACCTCTTTTTCGCTGGCCCTCTAATTTGCCATGCATGATGGGTTTTTTACAGGGATGGGTCTCTTCTGAAAGTCTTGGTGTTGTAGTGGTTAACCATTGCACTGCGATCCATGTAGTTGGCAGTTCTAAACCACCAGCTACTCCTTGGGAGAAAGACTGGGCTTTCTACTCCCATAAACAGTTACAGTCTCAGAAAACCACAAGGGGTCAGTATGAGTCAGCATTGATACCATGGCAGAGAGGTCTCACGTGAGATGAAATCTCCCCATCTTCACTTTTAAGGATTATTCTGGCTGTCTTTACGAGATTTAGTTGTTCTTTGGGCACTCGATGGTATTTTAAATATTCTCCACCAACACCATAATCCAAATGCGTCCTTCTTCTCTAGTCTTCCTTATTCATTGTCTAACTTTCCTCTTTTGAGGAACACATGACCTGCTTTCTTACAAGGCCAGCATTCCTGGGGTGAGTGAGGAAGTTTGACTATCACTTTGAGTGACTAATTCCTTAGTATGCTTTAACGTCCATCACCTTACTATGGGAGAGTGAGTAAGCTGAGAGTACTGTTAAGTATGGGTATGTGGAAGAATGGTGTAAAAGAGGTACACAGAACTTGAAAGCAATCGTGATTTCCCCTCTTATTGATGTAAGCAAGTTTCCCTGGAGTCAGTCCTATTTGCTGAAACATAGAGTCCTTGCTAAGGTTCAGGCAATGTTTCTGACCAAGAAACAAATCAACCTAATGGTGAACTGCTGATTTGACCTCTTCTTGCCTGGCCTAACGCTCAGAGTCCTCCATCTGAGAAGACCCATCACTTTCATGCACTAAGCAATCATCGTAAAAAGCGTGGAGCAACGCAGTTTTGTCTATGGGACGAGATCCTATATTGCTTCAGGACATCTTTCCTAGGGAACATTATAACATTGATTATCATTACTGTATCTTATCATGTGTCAGCAATAAAGACAGCCTTTAAAATCAATTTGTACTTCTTAGTTCTTAATAAAGATTTTTATTTACAGTAATACCTTTCAGATTTTTTGGCACACTCACCCCTTTATTGAAAGGTCAATCTGAATCTATTATTTTATGACCATAAGTATTCCATTTCCCTGAAGTGGAACGCCGCTTGCTTTAAGTGTAGGTTAAACATATGAGGTACTTAGACATTTTCATTTAAAAGCCTTAGGTAAATGGTCTCGGGAATGAGCTACTTGGATTCTGAACTGTCATTAAAGACAACCTGTCGTAAGTTCATCCAATATTTCATATTATCTCATAAGTTTCATTAAATATTCATAAGAAGCTGAGAAGTACTGCTAATATCACTTCCCTTTCAAAAGTGTACCGGAGCCACAAAGCTTTCTTCTTGAGAAGCCTTGCTCCCAAGTAACCTGTACATCAGTTTCCACCATAAAAGCCTGGCATATTTATAAACATAATTGCCCAGGTTACAGAAGAATCATCCTACTAGATAAGGATCCTGGGCTATCCTGTTTAATATTCGGTCACTAATTATGAAGCAAAACAGCAGGGAAGACATGACCTGGTTGCTTTCAGAATGATCACCAGAGGGATGAGCCCCAGACATTTCTCATTGAGCAAATATTTAGTCCTCATACTGGTCCTACATTGTCCTTATTAGAGTTTCAAGAACTGTCTATAATTCACGAACTAACATGTAACTTTGCAAGTGAGTCTCTATTCCCATCATCCAAATCCTTCATCCTTTAATCATATTTTCCACCCATCCATGGCCATATTTTAAAAGGAAATGATAAGAAATAAAGTATTGATTATTCAGGGACAATGAATTATTAAATGTGGCTTTCCAGCCAAAGTCTCTAACTCCCACCAAACGCCCCTTCCCTCCATGAGTCTGGTAAGAAAGTGGGGGAAGATATCGAAAGGATTCACCTGTGAGTAATTGCAAACAGGATTCCCTGGAGCTGCATGCTGCTGGGTACAAAAGGAGCTCTCTGAGGAGCAGGACGAGGGATCTCCTCACCAGCAAGAGTCAGGAAGGGAGCATGTCCTCTGGACCAGAGATCTCTCCACAGTGAACCTTCAGGATCCAGATGATAGCCATCCCCTCAGAGAAGTAGCGGCAGAATCAGGAGGCAGAGCATGGAACAAAGTAATGGACTTCCCAACCCATAGATAAGTTGATGCTTCTGTGTAGGAAGCTGCCTTGTGGAGTAGGGAGCCTCTGGGCACTAAAATTGAGGAAGTGGGACTTGTTGGCTCAGGGAAGTGGAACTGTGTACCTACCAATGGACCGAGGCTTATTGCAGTGAGGTACCTCTGGGAACTCAGGAAGTTGAGTTTGCTGACCTGGGGAGCTTGAGGCTTATAGAGAGTAATGTAATCCTTTGAGTGTTTCTTAGCAGATGTGAAACTTTCTAACACTTACCAGTAAACAACCACCAGTGCATTTCTCAGGGACATTACAGCATGTTAATATCTTTGATAAATGCTTTAATCATGAATTTTGTCTGTGAGTTTCTGTGTAGCCATCACAATGTATATTAGAACTCAAAAGAAATAAAATAGGGAACATTAAGACTATAAAATATGGACTAACAATATAAGAACACAGAGGTAAATTACAGATCATTAATTAAGGCAATGTAGATTAAAATTTAGTATCACTTGCATAAGCCATCATGTTAGCTTTTATGCAAAAAAAAAGTGTTCTCTGCCTTCCTATACCTGATACTTTAGCATAAATACTATGAACTGAGGGGGGAAATGGATACACCTCCTCTAACACTAAGAAAATGTGGAATACGCATCAATTTATCAGGGGTCTCTGTGTGAGATTATATGTCAAATCTGGATATTTGTTGTTGTTGAAATCTGAATATTTGGTTAAATCAAAGAAAGTCAGAGAGTGATGTGGGGCTAAGCAATGAAGCAACTTCTCTTGCACAACTTGACAGATAACCCCGCAGAAGAGCTACCTTGTTAATGGGCAGGGAAATGCATCTGGAATTGGTGAAGGATCTGCTTTCCTAAGAATACTGTGTGCGAAGCAGTCCACTCTGGTGGGTTAGCATGTGAACTCCATGTGCATCTTAATAAAATTTTGTTCCAAAGAGCTTACAAGATTTGTCCAGGAAAGGCAGCGCTTGACTCTGTCCTGATACTTAAGCAGCCCTGCCTCGCTTTTTGTATGTAGGAGCTCCTACCTCGCTACCTACTTAAGGGAAAGAGGCAAATATAAAAGAATGGGTTTTGCCCCAAATATGAACAGAATGGAAATTTATTTCATTTTCTTTTATTTCTTTTATCAAATAAATAATTATTTCTTCTCTTTGATCAAATAAATACTATTTTCCTTTCATTGTGACTTGGGCGCTATTACAAAAGAGAACGGAAGAGGAGATTTTGAAGGGCGAGGACAGAGAGTGAAGCAAATCCACGGGGAAGAGGGTGGCGTCAGGACTGAAGGGAGGCGTGTTAACAACGGGCATCTTGCGGAGTACTCAAGCTTGCTTACTGAAAGCAAAGAGAACTTGGAGCACGTGCTGATGACGAGGAGCAAGGCAGACTGCAGGAAGGACTACCCCTCACTGTAGGGAGCACAACGATCCTGGACCCTTAGGTAACATCACGAATGAATTTGCCGACAGAAAGACATCTTCAAGGATTTCATTTTGATTGAGTCCACCATCAACGCTCCTGGAAGCAGCAATCACGAGATCAAACACTATATTGCATTGGGTTAATCTGCTGCACAAGACTTCTTTAAAGTGTTTAAGAGTAACGCGGTCACTGAGAGGATTAAAGTGAACCTGACCCAAGCCCTGGTATTTTCAATCACTTCATATGCATGTGAACACTGGACAATGGACACGGCAGGGCACAGAAGAACGGATGCATTTGAACTACAGCGCAGGTACTGTGGCCTGCCAGAACAAGCAAATCTACCTGGGAAGAAATCCATCCACAGCTCTCCTTAGGAGAGAGGATGGTGACGTCATCTCGCGTACTGTGGACATGTGCCCTTGTGTTGTTGCTGGGTGCCGTCCAGCCCATTCCGACTCATCGCCGCCCTATGGGAATGAACCATTGTCCGGTCTGCACCATTCTCACCCTCTTCCTGCTCAGCCCTTTGTCCCAGGCACTGTGTCCGTCCATCTTTTGAGGGTCTTGCTCTGCTTCGCAGCCCCTCTACCTCGCAAGCATGACGACCGCCAGGATTGGGTCTCTCCTGGCAACAGCCAAAGTACAAGAGATGGCGTCTCATTATCCTTGCGTCTGACTTTACTTTTCCAGTTCTAATGTGTTCATTAGTTTGGCAGTCCATGGTAAGTTCAAGATTCCTGGGGAGCACCATAATTCAAATACATCGATTCTTCTTCAGTCTTCCTTATTCATTGTTCAACTTTCATATGCATATGAGGCCATTGGCAATCCCTTGGCTTGGGACAGGCAAACCTTTGTCCTCAAAGTAACATCTTTATTTTTAAACACTTTAAAGATGCTTTGTACAGCAAACTTACCCAATATAATGCATCATTTGATCTCTTGACTGCTGCTTCCATGAGTATTGGTTGCACGAGCAAGATGAAATCCTTGATAACTTCAGGTTTTTCTCCATCTATCATGATGGTATCTGTTGGTCCAGTGGTGAGGATTTTGGTGTTCTTTATGTTGAGTTGTAATCCACACTGAAGGCTGTAATCCTTGATTTCATGAGCAAGTGCTTCCAGTCCTCCTCACTTGAACCCTCCCCCCACCTGTGTGTTGGTTCTAATACTGTGGTGGCTTGTGTGTTGCTGGCATGCTCATAGCTTTTTCACAACAATTTTCAAATATCAGCAGGGTCACCTGATGTCAATGGGTTTCAGCAGAGCTTCCAGACTAAGAAGGAGCAGAATGCCCACCTCAGAGGAATTAGTCACTGGAAACTTTACAAATATATTATTAGGAGGGATCAATCAATGAAAAAGGATATCATCTTTGATGACAAAGAAAGGGCAGTGAAAGAAAGGAAGCAGATTGACATAGTGAGTGCAGCAATGGATTCAACACGACACCTGTGTGATGGCCCACAATTGTGTGCCAACCCCCACAAAGAGGACTGCTTCTGGACATAAGCATCCCAGAGGGATAGCCTCATCTTTCTCCCATGGATTAGCTGTTCAGTTCAAACTGCCATCCTTGTGGTGAACAGTTCAATGCTTACCCCACAGTGCCATCAGAGTTTCTTAAATAATTGAAAAGAAAAGATAAAATCAAAATAAGAAAACAGTATTCAAACCTATGAGAACATACTATTGCCATGTAAAGTGGAAACCGACATGAATCCTAAGAGAGGGCTTAACTCTACTCAAGTCCTCCCTCCACACAAGAACAGTTTGTTCTAATAACCTGACATTCCATGATGCTCAACTTCTCACTATGACTGCTGAAGATAAAACGGGTGTATACGCAAATGGGGTGAAGAAAACTGATGGTGCCTGTCTGTCAAAATATATAGTGTCTGGGGTCTTAAAGACTTAGAGATAAACAAGCGGCCATCTAGCTGAGAAACAACAAAGTCCACATGGAAGAAGCACACCAGCCTGTGTGATCATGAGGTGTCAATGGGATTAGGTATCAGGCATCAAAGAGCCAGAACAAAAATCATATCAATGTGAATGAGAGAGCATGTGAGTGGAGACCCAAAGCCTATCTATAGATAATTAGGTATCCCCTCACAGAAGGGTCACAAGGAAGAGACAAGTCAGTCAGGGTGCACTATAGCACCAATGAAACATACAACTTTCCTCTGGTTCTTTAATGCTTCCTCCCCCAGCTACTCCACCAACTATCATGACCCCAATTCTACCTTACAATCTGGCTAGACCAGAGCATATACATGCGTAGAGATAAGAGCTGGAAAACAGGGAATCCAGAACAAATAAAGCCCTCAGGACTAATTATGAGAGTAGGGATACCAGGAGGTTAAGGGGAAGGTGAGTTAGAAAGGGGGAACCAATCACAACGATCTACATATAACTCCTTCCCTGAGGGATGGACAAGAGAAACATAGGTGAAGGGAGACATCAGTTAGTATAAGACATGAAAAATAATAATTTATAAATTATCAAGGGTTCATGAGGGAGGGAAGGGGAAAATGAGGAGCTGCTACCAAGGTCTCAAATAGAAAGAAAAGGGTTTGAAAATGATGAAGGCAACATATGTATAAATCTGCTGGACACAATAGATGGATGGATTGTTAAAAGAGCTATAAGAGCCCCCAACAAAATAATTAAATTAAAGTTAAAAAAAATTTTAAGTTGGTAGGAAAATTCAATCATCTCTTAAGTCTATTTTTCAGGAACTTTTTGAGGCTCCCTTGTATGTCAGAACACTTGTTTTTACTCTCAGTTTGAAAATAACTAGTGGTTAAATGCCAACAATAAATTTAATTATTGCAAATTTTAAAATATGAATGAAATCAGCTTCTAAAATGCTTTTAATTTTAATCATTATGGTTCTAAAATGCATAAAAATCTATGTGTATATATTTTTATAGGTGTATTACATCATATGTATTATACTATAGATTATATTATATATATATATATGTAACCTTTAAAACATTATGATTGGCTCTTTCAGATTGGAAGTATTAGAAAATGGAATGCAAAATCATAAGGGAAAAATTATACAAGGCATATAGTTTACTGTTTAACATGGGATTGATGTGATTTCAATGACCACCAACTCTTCTCAACACTCAGTTGATACACATGAACACAAAACCACAAAAGAAAATTATAAAAAACAAGCTCAGTGCCATAGAGTCGATGCTGACTCATAACAGCCATATTGGACAAGAGGCTAGAACTGCCCCTGTGGGTCGGTGCTAAGCCCAACTGCTAGCTATTGGTGGTTTCAAACTCCAGACCTTGCAGTTAGCAGCCCAATTTATAAGCACTACACCATGAGAGCTCTTCACATGAACAAGAGAGACCATAACAAGTACTTGAATGTCACAAAGAGCTTATTGCTTCTGAGTTGTACTTGTAGTAATGTTACCAGTTTGGAATTATAAGCATGTATTTTCATTTATTTGAAATGAAATGTAGTTTCATCTATTTTCTCATTTTTCTTGCCAATATTCCTATGATATTTTTAGAGAATAAGGTAAAGCAGTATTGTCATTTTATAAGTGGGGAAATACAATTGAATTTTAAGTGTTCTATCCATTCATAGACAATTAAAGCAAATAAATTAGACTTGCTTCTCAATTCACAGTATCGTATTCTTTTGTGGAGACAGTAATGAAATATCTCTCAAGCCCTTATGATACACTGAGGATATATGATTCTTATAGTACTAGGTGAAATATTTCTCTGGAATGGCTTAATCAAGCCCATGCACCTTTTATGTGTCTGAAACAGAGCTTCATCAGCGTGTTGGAGCGTTTCAATAGATATTCTGTGAATTCCTGGAGCCTTGTTTTCTGCTAATGCTTTCAGTGTAGTTTGGACTTCTTCCTTCAACACCATTGACTCTTGATCATATGCTGCCTCCTGAAAGAGCTGAATGTGGACTAGTTCTTTTTGGGCCAGTGACTGTATTGTTCCCCTCTTCCTTTGATATTTCCTGCATTGTTCAAGATTTTTCCCAAGGAACTCTGTAATGTAATCTCAAAACTCAAGGCTTGACTTTTTTCTTCACTTCTTTCAGCTTGAGATTAGTTTATTGTATTCCTCCCTTTTGGTTTTTCAACTCCACATTTCATTTGCTCTGTCTTCTTGAACTGTCCTTTGAAAAGTTCTGTTCAGATCTTTTGTTTCATTTTTCTATTCCATTTGCCTTAGCTACTTTACAAGAAAAAGCAAATTTCACTTTGATCTTGTCTTTCTTTGCTGTCTTTTTAATGACCTGTTGCTTTAATCATGTATGGTATTCTTGATGATATTCCAGGGTCTTCTGCCATTAGTGTACATTGTGTTCAATCTATTCTTGAGGCGGTGTTGAAAGTCAGATGGTTTATAACCAGTATAGAATTTTCTCTCTCATGGACTTGCTTTAATTTTCCTCAGCTTCAACCTGATTAATATGAATAATTTGTGGTCTATTCCATAGTCGGCTCCTGGCCTCATTTTTATCACCAAGAACATATTTTCCAATTATTGCTACTTTCTCTCTGTTTCCAACTTTTGCATTCCTATCACCACTAATTATCAATTCATCTTGATGGCATCTTTGGTCAATTTCAGATTGATAGAATTCATGTTGATAGAATAAGTGATAAAATTCTTCAATTTCTTCATGACTAGCTTTTGTGTTTGGTGCATAAATTTGAATAATAGGTGTATGGATTGCATCTCCATTTATGGGAATAGATATTTTCGTATGATATATAGCATTGTACTTCAAGATACAATCTTGAAATGTCCTTCTTGACAATGAATGAATGGCATTCCTCTTGAACCTATCATTCCCAGCAGAGTAATCCATATGTCTGTCTGATTAAAAATGGTCAGTAGAAGTCCATTTCAGGCCACTAATGCCTAGGTTTTGATCTTTATGTGCTCCATTTCATTTTTGATGACTTCTAATTTCCTAGATTCATACGTCATACATTGTAGCTGTTTCTCTTTATGTTGAGTCTTGCCCCATCAGCAAATGAAGCTCCCCCAAACTTTACCCCCTCGATGTCATGATGGTTGACTCGGCTTTCAGAAGGCAGCTCTCCTTCAGGCACAATTTGAGTGCATTCCCACTTGAAGGGTTCCTCTTCTGGCACTGTATCTGAACATGTCCTGCTGTTATTTGTGAGGTTTTCACTATCTGACAATGCCCTGTCATTATTCATGAGGTTTACATTGGCTAATTACACAGATGTAGACAGTCTAGTTCTAGAAAGATAAAATATAACATAGAGGTTCTAAATGTGGGCTCTGGAATCAGATGGCTTCATTTAATAACCATGTGCCCTTAGTCTAATGACTTATCTGTCATTTCAGTTTTCACATCTATGAAATTAGAGTAATTTTAGTACCTACCGTATAGTATTGTTAATGTAAATAACAAATTATAATGATTTCCAGTGTACAAAAATTCTTTGATAAAATAATTATATCACACTAGTTGTCTATGAATAACATTAGAAGATAAGGTCTATATAGGTCAACCATTATCTATTGTTAACCCACTGGGTAGTTACATAATTTTATGTCAACTTGAAGATATATAAAAGTATAAGGGTAACCTGTCCATCCAGTCACAGCCTGAGGGTACCTCCTTGTGGGTGTGGCCTGCTCATATGTAGGGCCCAAGTAGTCTGCCTCTCTCTCTACCTTCCCCTTCCTGCTTGCTGGTCACCCAGAGAGCTATTAGAGCCCTTCCATGCTTCCTCTGACCTTGGATCCATTTGACTTTGCACCCACCAGCCTGTGATCTTTCTGCATTCCTTGTCATTGCATGTGGCTGCTTGTGTATCAAGAAGGACTTATGGACTTGAGCTAGAGTAGGTTGTAATGTTTTCATGATATATAATTACTTCTTGATATAGAGCTCTTTATTACACACATATGAGCATCAGTGGATGTGTTTCTCTAATCAAGACATACTAACACACCATGTTAGGTCTTCTCTTCAGTGGAGCAGTTGGTGGTTTCTAAGTGGCAACGGTTTGGTTATTCCCGCCTAGGAAACACGGTGGGGCAGCTCTGCTCTGTTCTATGGGGTCACTAGGAGTTGGAATTTATTCAATGGCATACATTGGCCACAACAATCAATTTAGGTAGTGTGGTAGACGTAAACCAGTTAAAGACCTAGCCTGCAAGAAGCAGTTCACAACTTCCTTTCTTGGTATGTAATGAAACCATGGGTAGTTTTGCTTTTAAAGACGGTGTCAAGAACTCCCTGAAATAAAGCATAATCTGTTGACAAATTAGACAAATATAATGCAAGCACATTTCTCCGGGAACACTAAGAATATTTATAATTCCCAGAGATGTGATGCTCCAATAGTTACAGTGAACAATACTTATGCTATCACGTCTTATGAGGGGATCAAGGGTAAGAATAGGCATCAAACATCAGAACCTTCTTATGTATTAGAGTGGCTTCATCCTTCGTTTCCCAAAACCACGAGTGACAAAGGAGATATGAATGGTGAAGAAGTGCTAGTGTAATACTGTCAAGAGATTTATATTACCAATTTCTACATTGACGGAATGATAATAAGCTGTATCTGCATGCAAATATAGCCATATTTTGCCTGTGCTACATGCTAATGTAAATCTACTCTCTAATTCAAAACTGCAACCCTCTCATGCACTTGCTTCCTGCTATTTTAACTATGTATTTCGCACTATTTCCCAAGTGTTTGTATCACAACAATTATTAGGTTGTAGTAGAGGGTGGGGGAGATTAAAAGACAAAAGAGAAAAGGTAAATACTTGGAAGGCATGATAAAATAGGTGGGAAATTTGTGAAATGTTCAACACAATCCTGTCCAACAAGAGTTTGTTGTTATTGCTGTTGGAAGGAATGTAGAGAGAGGGGGAGAGGAGAGATAATATCAGATTTCTATTTCCTTTCCAATCTTGTTATGTTTTACAGTCTTTGATTATCTTTACTAATTTGCAATATATACAACAAAAGCATGCTTCAATAACTTATCATAAACCCACAGGTGAAGTATTAGTAGCCAGCATTAATGTAATGGTTCATTCGAAATTGCAGTTCAATCCATAGGAATATACTCATGATAATGGGGAGTGCAAAAGGAAAGTATGTAAAAGCATGTATAGACTAGCCCAACCAGCCCCACGGCCCAGGAGTTCATGCCACCTTCCCAGTGACCCCACAGGACGGGCGAGAACTGGCCCTGGAGTTTTAACATTGAAACCTTTTATTGGAGAGTCAAGCCTCATCTTTCTCCTGATGTATGTGCAGGGTACATTATAGTACTACAAAACTTTATTTGAATATCGTGTAGTCATAGAGAAGATAAGAAGGACATATGACAATAGTTATCAGTAATTATTTCTAGCTGAGAATATTATGCTTATTGGCTGCTTTTAAATTTGTAAAATAATACATTTTGCTTTAATAATTAGAAAGTTTTAGGATCTTGTTTTTAATAAAATTCATAGAAGGAATCTAAATTATTAGGAAAGTTTCTTTCAATGACAAAGGACATTTTTTAAAAATTCTACTCACCTTGAAGATGGATAAGTGGGTTAAGAAAAAAACAAACAAAAAAGAAAATGGATAAGAATTTTAAATAGTTAGTAATTAAGGATTTACATAAGTTGGTCTTATTAACGACTCAGTACTCATCAGTTAAGTGTTTATGTCGTATATTTTCAATAAAGTTAAATTTAATAGGATGTTTGCTACTAGGAAAGCAAAACTTAAGTAAATAAAACATTTAAACTGTTATCACATTTTTATCTGAGTTCCTAATTCTTCCCATAATTTTATAAAATGGATCTACTTCCATCTTCCTAAATGTGAAATTGTCCAAGGATTAAGAAATGTCATGTACATATAAATGTGTACACACAATACACACACAATTTGAATTACATTTATTTTTAAATCTTTTTAAAGGATTAGAATTAAAGTATTATCAAAATACTTTTACATGCTGTAATAAAAGTATTTTTTAAATCTGAAGAGAAAATAAAGTATCTCATAGAGTATACTGACCTCCTTTAAAAATTTAAAAATAAAAATTAATTAATTAATTAAAAATAATGATTTAAAATGTAAAATGGATGAGATAGAGTACGTGTAGTAATTGTGAGCTGGGGATATTGGCTTACAAAGGTAAAATCCCGAATAAGAATTTTAAAAAGCATGAAAGTAAAAAAATTATAAAGGAACAAAATACATGAGCATATAAAAATCACCTGGCTAAAACTCATCTACTTTGTGCCAGGGGAGAGCAAGCACAAGACGACATTGCACTGCCGTTAACCACCCGCCCCTGAGGAGTAGAATATGCCTGAGCACTAGCGCTTCCACCCTGCAGCGACTGCCCCACCGTTTCTGCGAATTCTCATTAAGGGGGGTGAAAAATGAAAAGTCCAGGGAATAGCTGACCTTCTGTACTCCATCACAGAAAAGTAAGCAATCTGTCAATCCCAGAGGGTGCAAATGGAGACGCTTTGACTTCGCGTGTTATTCTTCATTTGGGCTGCTCCTTTCTGCTCCTCACTAAAAGGTTTAATTTTTCAATTTGAGGCACTATCGGAATAAAGCACGCCTCATTCGCCTGTGGGAGGGAACTGGTCTTCAACAATTCACTTCTCACTTCCTTTGCTTTGCGCACAGTCATAATTAGCTTCCGAATAAGTTAGGTAACTTCAACGGACTTATGGCTACAATTTTACTCTACAGTCCATATTTTTATCCTCTTTTTCCCTTTTCTGATATTCTGAAGAAGGTAATATTTAAAAGGACAAAGCTACTTTGGGGAATGATTTGATATTTAAAAAGAAAACATCTAGTCTCGTATGATTAATGAAGTATAAAAAAGAATCCATGAGTCTTGTATGAAGTACAAAGATTTTGGCATTTTAGCAATTTTCTTCCTTTAAAATGGATTAAATGATTAATAATTTCTTTTAAAACTCTGCCTAAAGATATTTTAAACTATACATTCAGATAAATAGAAGATCCATACCTTGTATCATTTCAACATCCTGTACTGATTGTTTTGATCTATACAGAAAGGGTTAATAGTAAACAATTATAGCAATTTGTAACTCCTTCCATTTCAAAATAGAATCGATTTATCTCCTGAATCCCGGCTACCAGTTCTTTGACCAAAGGGACCTTAGCAAACATGACATAAGCAAAAGCTTGAAGAAAATTTGTACAAGGGGGCTTGCCCTTTCCTCTTGCTTTCGGAACCCTCTGCAGAAGCTTTGACCAACCTGCTAGATGGGGAGATGTGTGACACTGGCACTTCCCACTGAAGCCGACTGCTGGACTGATGCATGCAGTCATCTGGGGCTAATCAGTTTCTAGGCAACCTACCACGTGACTGCGGGGTAATGGGCGTGAGCCACAGTCAAACCCTGGAAGAACTTCATAGCTGAGTTTAGCCCAAAGTGTCCACCCCATAGAACTGTGAACTTTTAAAAAGGCACGAATACAGTAAAGCTCAATGATACCTTGGTGTTTTGTTTTATTTTTTAATCAAAATAATGGCTAATGAGCAAATAAAAAGGTGTTCATCATCATTAACCACTAAGAGTAAAGCAAAAACAAAATAAGCTATCACCTTATCCATACATGAGTATGATAATAAAAAAGAAAAGAAACAGAAAGTGAGAGAGAGAGAGAGAGAGAGAGAGAGAGAAGGTATTTGAGATGCTGTAGAGAAATTGGAACAAGCATCCATTGCTGGTACAACTGCAAAATGGCACAAATGCTGTGGGAAACAGTTGGTGGCTCCTCAAACTATAACATTGAAGCATCATGTGACCCCAAACATTGATTCTGGACATTTCCCCAAAAGAACTGAAAGCAAGAATGTAAACAGAAAGCTGCCCATCCGTTGTAATGAAGTATTATTCACCCACAAAAAATAAAGTCCTGATACACATTGAAACATAGATCAACTTACAAAGCATTGTGTGAAGTGAAATAGGTCAGCCACAAAAGGATGAACACTATCTAATCTGACTTAGGTGACACAGGTAAATGTACAGAAACCAAGGTTTCTTTATAGGGAATGGGAAGAAGCAGTGAAAGAAGAGTGAGGCTCGGGACATTGAGTTTCTCTTCATTGTGGGGTAACTGGGAAAATCCTAGTGTAATGCTTGCACTATGTGATAAACTGAATCAATGTTAGTGAATCATACATTTAAGAAGTTGAATGGCATAGAAAATCATAAGCGAGATTAAAAATCCAAAAGATACATTGGAAAAAGATTTCCAATTCATGCTAAAATGAAAATCTTAATATTCAGCTACATAAAAAACTCCGAAAATTCATAACAGAACTAGCAACTCAAGAGGAAAAATAAATAGGAAGCACTAACACATATGCACTTCCACAAAACTATTCAAGAAAGTGAAATTAAAACAACAATAAAAAGTTTTAAATCACCAAGATAAACCTAAATGCTTCTCTGTCAGACACCCACTAAATTTTCAGCATCACGATAAATATGTAAGAAATACAAGGTAAACAACAAAATACAGATGGTACCCTTGAGAAATTTACACCACAAAACCTTTTCCACAGCACAACCATTATAAATTTCATCTAGCTCCACCAGCAAAAAAAGTAAAAAATATATTTGACATCACAAAGTTCAAAGAACAGGCGCTCCAAAGAGCTATTTTGTTCTCTCTTTATGCACAACGCTAACAAATTGGACTAAGTTATTTCAAAGCAAAACTCAAATTAAAGTGTCAAGTTAAAAAGAATAAAAATGTTTCCAGTTAAACCCACTGTGGTGAAGTGAACTTTCTTAATAATGGCTCTTCTATCCGTGTCTCTGTGGGTCACACCAAATGAGTGGGTGGGATACTGCAAATGGGGCACGTGCAACACTAACAGAGGGGACTGGTCAATATGGTTTCCAGTCCCCTGTGTATGAGAATCATACCAGAAGCAGGAATGGAGAGACTGCTAGGGACCATTAAGGAGGAAGAGCTACAGTGGAGGGTATTTGCCTGAGACGGCAAAGGTAAAGGTGGCCACGCCACACTGATTCCAGAGGTGGAAGCAAAGAGACCGTGGGAGAGCAAAGGGGCTGTACCAGAAACTATGAGACTGTGAGGCAGGGCAGGAGGCAGGCAAGACCAAGAGTTCAAAGACTGTATCTTTAATGTTTTATGATCTTGGCAGTGGTAGCCTCTTAACTTCCCTAATAAACCGCATACTGGTGAGTGATGTCTGAGAGCTCTGTGTGGCTTGCGTCCCAGTCAAAACAAGTGCCCTGAGCTCCTGCTCGGGCAAGTGTGACAAAACAACTTCACACTAATAAACGACCTACTCTCCGAGCCAGCTCCACTTGTTCCATGAGCTGGAAGCTTGCCACTCCGTGTGTCGCTTTTTCTGCTACTCTGTGTGCCGTTGGACCCCTGCTGGGGCTGTGTCGGGCTGCTTCACTCCTGTAAAAGCCTACCATCTCAGCAACCCAGAGGGGCAGTCCTGCCTCCTACTATAAGGTCACTGTGAGTCAGCGTAGCGTTGACCTAAAGGCAATGAGTATGATTGGGGGTTTGGGTTTGTTTATTGTTTTGGTTTTGGCACCACGGCTGCCACTATACTCTGGACTGGAATGGCACGTGGTCCATTCATAGCTCCTGTTTCTTGGTGGTCATGGATTCTCTATTTCTGCTTCTGAGATGATCCACTTTATACCCAGTGGAATAGCAAGTTGGAAACCCACCATATTTTAGACCCATACATTTGATATGCATGCTTCTACACAATCATTAGAGGGTGAGATCGTTTTGTGCCAACCTGGCCAAGAAACCCATGGGAGATTAACTGAAAGGCGGAGCGATAAATGGTTCGGTGAGCCTTGCCTTTCTAGTTCTCGGGTCTCTTGCTTTGTGATGGTCGGACCAGGGTGCAGTTCCCTACTTCAGCTGGCAAGGCTCTCTTCCTGCAAGACAACCCTGAGGAGAAGCCACATGGACCTACCCTGACGCAGCCCTGGGTACTGGAGCAGCCGTGTGGAGATCTCTGTCAGCGCTGAGATGCTTACACATTCACTGATTCTGTTTTCCTCTTGCAGTCAGCATCATTGCGTGTGCTTTGTGAGTTGGAGGAGGACTCTGCAGATTGGTGGTGGACATATGGTCTAATATTGGACTGATGGGCTTGGGCAGCACTGGGTTGGGAAGCTTTCTTAATGTACACTTACCTTTATATAAAACTGTCTCTTATACATATATGAGTTTCTGTGGATTTGTTTCCCTAGTTTGCCTAGACTAATACACAGTGGGGAAGGTGGGGACGGGGAGCGGGGTGGAGTGAGGGGGCATAGATTACAAAGACTATGGATAGAAGAGCCTTGCCAAATCATTTCATCCACTTTCCTTTTACTCAAAACTCAAAATTATAGAAGAAAAAGACAAAATTCCAGAAACACACCAACTACTTAAACACACAGAGAATAAGCAAATCTTCACAGACATATAACAAAAGAAGAAATTGAACAAGAAAAACTCCCAATAACAAGTACCATTCCAGACAATTTCACTGGAGAAGGCCACCACAACATTTAGAACAACCGAAACCGACTGTACTCAAACAATTGCCATTACTTTTCTATAAAAGCACAGAATACTCTAAAATTTATTTTATGAAGCAAATTTAACCCTAAAACCCAAACTAGGCAAAGATATCATTACAAAAGACAATAGCAGATCACTATTCCTCAAATGCAAACAAACATACATGCAAAAAATTTTAACCAAATCTTAGCCAATAATATCCAATACTATACTTTAAAAGATACATTCTGACCATTGGGCTGCATACCAAGAATGCAATGATGATTCCACATTAGACAACAAACAGCACAATCCACCCCATTAAAAAGAAAGGAAGGAAGAAAAGAGTGATTCTATGGATTAACGCACAAAAGGCATTGGACAAAACTCAACGCCCATTGTTTTAAACAAACAAACAAACCAAAACACTCAACAAAACGGAAACAGAACAGAAATTCCTTAAAATTATTAGGGTCATATACAAAACCAGGCGTCACCATGCGTCCCAATGGAGAGAAACAGGCGGCCTTCCTCTTGCAAAAGGGAAACCAACAAAGATGCCCTTCATCACCATTCCTGTTCGGAATTGTGCTGGAAGTCCTACCCGGAACTGTAAGCTATGAAAGGGACACTGAAGACATCCATATTGGCAGAGAAGTAACGCTCTCTACGTGCAGGTGACATTATCCTATAAATATAATATTGCAAGACACAGCAAGAAAATTGTTGGAACCAATTGAAAAATTGATTATGGAAATGACTGTACTTTTTGAATATGATTGAAATACTGAATTACATGACGTGAATTATATGCCAATAAAACTGTTTTCAAACTCATTATTATATTATTGTTCTTTGGAGCGGTGATGTCGAGTCTAACTCCTAGCCACCCTATGTGACAGAGTAGACTTGCCCCCCAGATGCTTTGGCTGTGATCTGTACCCATTCTTGCACCTGTGGAGCAGCTGGGTAGGCTAAAACCATCAATCTTTCATTTGGCAGCCAAGTGCCTAAGTATTTTGCTACCAGGGGTCAGCTCATGCTGACTCATAGCAAGCATATGTACCATAAAACCAAACACTGCTCAGTATGTGAAGTTCTTACAGTCATTGCGATGTGTGAGCCCTTTGCTGCACCTACTGAGTCAACTTATCTCCTTGAGGGTGATCCTACATGTCATCTGCTCTTCAATCATTTCTGTTCAACGGGTCAAGTCTACTCTTGAGATGATTTCAAAACGTGGGTAAGAAATACTCAAGGCCATATTTATATATGAGCAATTGATGGTCTGTTCCAAAGTCGGGCCCTAGACTTGTTTGGCCTGATGAGATGAAGCTTATCCATCATCTCCTACACAGGTATAGTCAGTTGGGTTGTTGTGTGATACAAATCCAAGGGCATACATTTATGTTGCTGAAACTGGTTGTTTGCCATGAAGCCATTTGTCTTGCAAAACTCAGTCCTGTGATCTCCAGCTCGGTTCCTATCACCAAGGTCATATTTTCCAACTACTGGGCCTCCCTTTTTGTTTCCTACTTTCACATTTTGTAGTCCTGTAATTAGATTAATCTATTTCAGACAGAATAAATTGGTAAAATTCTTCAATGTCCTCATCATGGCCTTCCTGGTAGTATATAAGTTTGAGTAATAGCTTTATCAATAGTTACATTAACAATAGTCATCCAAAATTCACTGGTTCATTATCCCTATTGGCTGATGGAAGAATGATTCCCGTCCCTGGAAGAGCCTTAGGCAGAGTCTAAACAACCAAGATTATTAATATTTCCAAAGTGTCCCCAGATGCTGCCTTCCTGTAAGAAAAAGCCTGTCACTGCGATTGTTCCATGCTCCTTCTGTGAAACACCCTGCCCCCTGGCAAGCTGTCATCCTCCTCAACTCCCAGCGCAGTTAGTCCTGTTAGTTGCCCAGGCCTGTGTAACAAAAGATCACAAATTGGGTAAGTTAAAGTGTCAACAAAGCTGAGCTTCCTCCAGATTCTAGGGAAGTGTTCTTTCTAGTATCTCCAAGGTTAGAATCTCCCAGTTTCTGGTGGCCCTTGGTATTCCTTGATTTGTAGCAGCATAACTAACATTTGTCTCCATCATATCTCCATTTCTATTTCTGTGTCTCCTCTGCTCTTGCTAAAAGACATGAGTCATATGAAATTAGGACCCCTTCAGCCTGACCTCATGTTCATGTAACTATACTATTTACATCTGGAAAGACTAGTGCTCTGGACTTTATTTATTTGGAGACACAAATAAATCAATTTTGAGGGATCAAAGTATGCCGATGCCTGGCTGATGTTGGAATACCACCCTCTACGCACTCGATGCACCACCCTGCCATTGTTACAGCGGCAACCCAACCCCTCCAGCAGGTAGCTCACCTAAGAGCAAGTCCTTCCACTTGTACTCCACCTCGCTTCCTAGGGCTCAAAACTCCAAAACCTAAAGAAGCTATAGCCTCTGATCCCTCCTTTGCTCCTGTACTCCCAAATTCCCTGGCAATTAAAAAAATTTCTTCCGGTTTTAGCCTAGAACAAAAATCTCTTAAGCATACCTGTCCTTGCGTATGCTCATCCGTGGGCTTAAGGATCACGGGTACACTGGCTCAGCAGAGAGCCAGATCACTCCCAATTTAAACTCAGCCAGGATCCACTTTCAATGGTTATGTACTCACTGAAATGATGTTTATAACTTAAACATAACAAATACTCAAATCATAAATAGAAACAGAATTATATAACCTTCTGGTGCATGTCAGTCTGAAGAGATTAAATGTTACCCAGAAGTACCTTTCTCTGTATCTATTCACTTTTATACCCAGAGCTAAAGGTAACTCCTATCTGAAATCACCTGAAGGAGGACCATCGGTGTTTCAAAAGCAGAAGCTGAGAGTGATGAGCTGACATATTGTACTAAGCTTTATTTCTTTTTTTTTGAACTTGGAATTCACTCCCTACTTGGTTCGTTGGTCTCATGTAAATCCCCTTTTCTTTGGATTCACTTTCTGAGCAAATGCTCGCTATTTTGTGTGCAAGTCCTAAAGCTTTTGAATGTGCTTTGGATTTAAAATACCCAAAAAAAACCCTCATTACTTCCCTTATGTTCTTTTTTAAAAGGCCAGGGTAATTTGTTTAAAATTAGAAAGAAGTACTTCACTGTGAGGTCAAATTATTGAAATGAGTTTCAGTGTAAATGTGCATACATGCATGTAGAAAAAGAGCCAAGGAAGAGCTTTAAAAAAATGAATCTGTCAAAAATTTTGGT
This sequence comes from Tenrec ecaudatus, assembly GCF_050624435.1. Classification (NCBI taxonomy): domain Eukaryota; kingdom Metazoa; phylum Chordata; class Mammalia; order Afrosoricida; family Tenrecidae; genus Tenrec; species Tenrec ecaudatus. Next base: position 113,105,285 of record NC_134536.1, read on the forward strand.
AAGTTTCCCATGTCTAAAAACCCAAAATCATTGCTATTGAATTCATTCTCACTACAGGACAGAAAGAACATTCCCACAAGGTTGAATCTTTTGAGAAGTCAACTGCCACATCTTTGTCCTACAGAACAGCTAGCGGGTTTGAACCCCAGGTCTCTTGGTTAACGGCTTACCCACTGTACCACCAGAGTACTTCACTGCCTACGTCTAGTAGTAAGTAACTGTATATATTTATGCAACCACAACAAGAAGCATTTAACACTTAATAGATTGCATCAGTCTTGTACACGTTTCAAAATCAATGTTTAGGTTTCTACTCATGTGAACATAAAGGTAACGTCTTCTCAGACTCATCAGGATTAACTGGAATTATTGATAAACATGTTTTTTAACAGTAGGGTTTAAATACAATTGTACTATTATTATAATTAGTCACTATTTTTCTCATTTGGATTAATGAGCTCAACTTTAACACATTCAAATATGCACATTTTCATTAATTGGATCTAAGTGTCTAAATATGCATATTCAACTAAAGTTTAATAATCTATTAAATCAATTGCTATGTCTATAGATTTGCCAATCCTGCATTTCATGTCCAGAACAACATAGAAAAAGGTAAACAACAACAATAAAAATTAAAACAAAGAAAAACCTCACCTGTAAAGAAAGCAGAAAATATTAAGAACTAGAACAAATTCAAATGGCTCGTAAGGAAAATCCAATGATAGGGTGCTAAATTTTGACCTAACTGCATCTGCAGCAACCCACTTTCCCATGCGTTCATGGGCAGAGGAATTCTCCTGGGGCTTAATCTAGGCGTATTTCCCCTTCGCTTCAAAAAATTGTTTTTAGCTAAAACAACTTTAAAATGGGTCTCACAGGAGATCAAATGACAAGATATTACATTTTGATCTAACGTTGTCTTACACAATCAACTTTACAATGCTCTCTGGCTGATAAGAGAGCCATCCACATCCCTCAGCTGTGATGGAAGAAGACTCGCTTGAGGCTAAGTCTGTGTGTGGACCCTGTAAGTGGATGTTGGTCCTCCATTATCATCCATAACCTTCTGCAAACCAGGCATTCACAGTTTAAGCTCTGATGACATTCACTCCTTCAGGTTTGTATTCTACTATTTATAATCCTTTGATCAGACAGACTAATGGGCTTCTTCCATGTGGACTTAGTTGATGCCTCACTTAGATGGCTGCTTGTTTGAAAATAAGCCTTTTACACCTCAGATGCTATTCTTTCTGAGAGCCAAGCACCATCTAGTTTCTTCACTGCACCTTGCTATAGCATCAAGCAGGGCCATGTCTTAAGAAGCAATAGTTAGAGTGGGGCTAGAATTAAGTGCAAGTCTAAAATCCATTCATGCATCTATGGTTTATGTAGGTCTCTGGTTCATCTTGGAGACATCATCGTCATTTATGTTAGAGAACAACATCAATCATCCCCTGGGGCATCACATCCACTACCACCAAGTCAAGGCTGAATTCTAGCAACCCGGTATGGTAGGAGAGGATGGCTTCTGTGAGCCCCCACGCCTGAAAGTCTTCACTGGAATAGAAAGCCTCATCCCTCCACGGTGGAGCTGGCTGGCGATTTTAAGTCACCATGATCTTTTAACCTGACCTCTCTGCCTGGAATACATCTGGCCACAAATCCTCTTAGAAGTGCCTGCTTTGATTGGACTGTTTTTTTCTGAAAGCACCCTTAAGAAACAAAAACAATTGTTATTACTGAGTAAACATGTCTGCAGCCATGTTGGTCACAGAGCCAAGTTTAAACAACTTTGGAATAAACTGTATGTGCATGGCTGGTAGTCTTGTAGCAACACTTTTTGACCACTAAGAAAACAGAGAAGGTTACTCACATTTTCAAGAGCAATACTCTTCATACAATGAAAATAGGTGATGGATCTATTTTATTTGGAGTGAGTTTCAAAGAACCAGGGAAGGCTAGGGTCAGACTTGTCAAGTACAACATTCTAGAAACCTAAAGGAAATGGTGCTTAGGTAATGCCTTAACCAAAACTGAATGAGATGCTACATTTAAATTTAAAAGACCATATTTCCATAGAACAGTATATTAATGAGTTTGCTACTAGAAAAGTGGAAAACAGTAGAAGAAGATAATGAACTAAAAGGTAAAGAAAGAATAGGCATAACGAAATTTTAAATGTGCTTACAAAGCATACAGATCCTCCTGAAAATGTCGAGCGCAAAGAGAGAAGCGGTTACAGTTTGAAGACAGTGATGACGATGGCCCATCGGCCTCTCTCTGGAAAAGGAGGCAACATATTGTGGGGCTGCACGAGGGCAGAGGTGATCAAAATACATAGATCCCTCTATCTCGAATGACTGATAGAACGGGGCACCAAACAATAGTTCCCATTCCACATGGCAACCCTAAGTAAAGTAGGCCCCCAAACCAAAAACTAATTAAAAATATGCCTAGCCTCTGCCCCGTCTCCAGAGAAGATGTCGAAAAATAACCTTTTC